>NC_142744.1:8077500-8425000 GCF_051943395.1 Hippocampus bargibanti | reverse complement strand
AATGAGCTGAACTTCAAAAAAAAAAATAATTACAGGCTGATTTCTCCAAGGAGTAGCAAACAAACGAAGAAGAGAAAGCAAGGGAGTGCGCTGCTCCATTTTAGAACCTGGATGCTGAATAAACAGCGCAAGAGTAAAGTGACACAGAGGCAAGTCCCGAGGTGTTGAGACATAACCTGCAATGCATTTTAAAAAGTTGAAACGAGGAGAAAAAGGGGGAAAGAGGAAAATAAACACAACGCGGCGCCCCTGGTGACTGCAGGAGCGCCTCATTAGCTTGTTAGTGATCAAAAAATGAGAACCAAAGAAGAAGGAAAGAGAAAAGAAGACAAGTCTTGCAGCTTATTTGCGTCAACCAGTGTTACTTTGTTACGAAAGCAAAAGTCATTCTTGACTTTACTCAAGTATTTCTTTCTTTGATGACTTTTAACTCATTTACTACCAAATGATGTGCAAAAATGTGTTCACTCCAGTGCCAGGGTTTTTGTCATTTTTACTCAAATTGCAGGACCTATAGAATATTGAGTTTGAGACTACATAAACATTCAATACAGTGTAAGAAATTTTAGAATATCCACTTTCATCAGAAAAAAGAGTTAATTCCTCAGTTAAATGCGTGTGGAGTTATCTGAGCTTGAAATGGGGGCGGCTATACAAATTATAATATATACATATTGATTAATATAGCGCTTTAAAGACAGCTGAAGCTGCAATAAAGTGCTAACATGGAAAAAAGGGAATGTGTGGAAAAGAAAAAAAACATTGCGAGAGGCCACAATCAGCGCTTTATCGTCACCCAAGCATGGGGAAAAAATAATTCGATAATAGAGCTCTACGTTATATTCACTTCCTGAATACATTCAGTAATGGCAGTGAAGGAGTTAATTCGCCAGCAGTCGTCAATCCATCGTTTTTTAAAACCTTTTGACTCTTCTACCATTGTTTAAACAAGATGTGTTATTATCCTCAACACCATTTTTTTAACACAAATTCGTATTTTCTACCGCGATGACCTCATTTTCCCCAATTTCGGACAAACGTCTGTTTGTTGTGTGATGTGGTGCGCCCACATTGGGAATGGCAGTGAATGAGTTAACTTTGACAATCCACATTCCAGTGTGTGTACTTTGTCACTTATACTTGAGTAAAGTAGTGAGATCAGTCATTTGTTACATTGGTGAGTATTTTGGCCACCTGGGGGGGGGGGGGGGTGTCAACCTACCATCCGGTTGGGTTTTCATCCTCACCGCAGGGCTCTCGGGGCCCGGCCCCGCTTTGGTGTGAGCGCGCACCCACACCTGATACTCGGTCCAGCGTTCCAAGTCCTGGATGACGTAAACTGAGGCGGCGGCGCCGATGCCGCTCACTTGGTGGCGCTCGGTGTCCTCGCCGCTCAGAGCTTGGTAGCTGATTGTGTAGCTGACGATGACGCCGTGGCGCCGGCCGGCCGGCGGCGCCGCCCAACTCACCTTCAGGCTGGTAGAGCTAAGGCTGAACAGGTGCACGTCCTGTGGGGGAGCTGAGGGCGCTGCGGGGAGGGGAGGGTGAGCACAACCACAGGGGGGGGGGGAACGTAAAACGACAACTAAAAGGCAAGCAAACTGAGGGCAAAAAAATACATTAAATTAAAAAAATGGAAGCTTTTTGATTTCTTTTGAGTTGGAAATTGACAAATGTATTGGGACACGTTGCAAAGACAAAATTTGATCTCTTGGGAGCGAGTTCACAGCTCTTTATCCATCCATACATCCATCAATATCCACCCCCACCCACCCATCCATGATCCTTCCATCCATCAATCCTTCCATCATTCATTCATCCATCCATCCATCCATCCATCCATCCATCCATCCATCCATCCATCCATCCATCCATCCGTTATCCTTCCATCCATCCATACATCCATCCACCCATTATCCTTCCATTCATCCATCCATCATCCATCATCCATCCATGCAGCCATCCATTCATCCATCCATCCATCTTCCTTCCATCCATCCATCCATTCCTTCCATCAATCCATCCATTTAGCCATTCCTTCCTTCTGGCATCCTTCCTTCCTTCCGCCCATCCATCCACCCTTACATCCAGCCATCATCCTTCCATCGATCCACCATCTTCCATCCATCCATTAATCTATCCATCAAGCCATCCATCCATCATATTTTCCTTCATTCATCCATCCATCGATTCATTCATCCAACCCACCCATCTAGCTATCCATCTGTCTTACGATTAAGCTATCTAGCTAGTTTACAAGCTAGCTAGCTAGTAAACTAGCTAGCTAGCTCGTTAGCTTTCTCTCTAATTCTTTTTTCAGTTATTATCTATTTATGTATTTATTTAATTACTGAACAAAAGCAACATGTGGTGGCGTGGAAAGTCGGACCTGGTCATTGTTTTGCCAGGAGATTGAGATACACTGAAATATTTCATTTGAACCACAGCCTCACTCAGTGGATATCTTTTCCTCATTCACCTGATTTGGCACTTTCGCACCAACGGCCGTTTTATCTGACAATGTCTAGAGCACAAGGACCAGAAAAGAACTTTCTCACACGCTGCCACCCCAAAGTTGATCTGAACTGTCCAGAATTTGATTCTGCGGCTGTGTCCCAATAATTTTCGTCCGTATTGCTCACCAAGGAATGGAAGCGATACGAATACAAAAAGCTTTCCCTGAGATGCAACCTCTGGACTGAGAATCTTGCTCTATTACTGGTCGTGTGAGTGCAAGCGCACTTTGTGTTACGCACGGCACCGTGAAAACAATGACAACAGCAGGGGGCAGAATATAAAATTTCACAAATAATTTTACAGGTCAGTGTTTTCAGAAAGATGGAATTTGCCCCGAAACAGCTACCCCCCCCCCCCCCCGCCCTCCCCGACCGCCTCCCGTTACTCCCTTGACGAAGCGAGCAAACAACCACACAAGAGTGTGAACAAGTGTCAAGTAATGTTTGCACGTCGTCGCCAAAGCCGCAGCAGAGCAATTTTACCGACACGGGGAAAGCGTCGAACGCATGTGCACGAAGCCGCCGTATGTCGGCCATGATGGCTAATTAACAGGCGGAACGTGAGGCGGCGAGAAAGGTCTCGAGTCCAGAGGTCTGCATCGTAACACAAGGGCATGCATCCATTTGCATCACAACATCTATTCCATTCCGGACCACAAAAGGGGGGGGGGGGGGGGGGGAGGGTGGTGGAATAAGACAGCATATGAAGCGAGCGTGCCGACAAAGTGTCCTTCTAAAGGTGCAGCGCTGAGCTCCAAATGGGAAGCGGATAACTAATTAACCCCAAGGGACATGTCGAACATCTTGTTTTTTTCCTTTGCAAGCTATTTCAGCTTTGGGGAATGAAAATTGCCTGAACAGGCTCAAGGAAATTATTTTAGATGGTTTTTTGTTCCTTAAATTAGCTTAAAATTGAAAACCACAAGACAGAAAGAACATCAAGACCTGCCGTAGAAAATATGTGTCTTTATTTTATTATTATTTTGGGGATGGAGTTACCATGAAATCGTGTTACGCAATCCAGCATGTTGACGTTTTCATTTGGATTAGGAATGTTTTGTAGTCATGGACTTTCAAAAGCAATCAGCAATGTTTCACACTTGTTTTCAACAAATTAGTTTTAGCTGATAAGCCACCACCGTTATCGATGTTGCTTTCCAATTTTGATCATGTTCGTTCCCCAGTTGGCCGCTTTCAAAAGCGCCATGACATTTTGTGGCTTTTTTGGGAGCATGCTATTGACAAAAATGTCAATCAGGAAATGCATGTGCCTTTTGGGCAAAAAAAAAAAAAATACAAATAAGAACCTAATCAAAGATCAAGTTTTTTTCTTTCTCTTTCAAATGTAAAAAGCTTGACAGCCAGATGCGCGCTATTATTAAGTCATTCACTGCCTGACGATATGCAAAAATGTGTCCACTCCAGTGCCAGGGTTTTTGTCATTGTCATTAAATTCCAGGACTCACAGAATATTGACTTTTCGGACTACATAAACATTAAATTCAGCGTAAGAAACATTAGACTTTCTTCTTTCTTCCGAAGAAAAAGTTAATTCCTAAGTTATATGGGTCTGGAGTTATCTTAGCTTGAAATGGGGGGGGGTGTCCAAAATACAATACAGTGAGACCTCAACTTACAAACACCTGATCTTATAAACTTTTCGTCTTACAAACGTCAAATTTCTGAAAATTAAACCGTATAATAAGCACTATTTTCATAATACACACCCACCACGGCTGGCGGAGTGATCTTCGGCGGAAGCACACGACCGAACAGCACCAGAGGTTAAGTTACCAACAGTCCTTATGGAAGGTGACTCTCCTTCCATAAGCCATCAACGACCATCAAAAAGGTAAATAAAACTTTATTTTACAGCACAGTTTATTTCTTTAATTACCGTTCTCATGCAATGCGCCTCTCTTTCCAAACAGCAATTCCCTTTGACCTTCGACGTCCAACTCCATTCCATCAAGCCATAAATGACCATCACAAATGTAAATAAAGTGACTTTATGATACAATGCAGTGTATTTCTTTCATTACAATACAATAGCACATTTATTATACATAGAATAAGGTATGTTGTGTGTGGTTTTAAGGCTTATTTAGTTGAAAAGTAGATTTTATGGAAACCCGGGAACAAATTATTCGCATTTTAATGGTTTCCTATGGGAATTTTTTTTGAGATAGACACTTTTCGCCTTACACACTCTGTCTGGGAACCAATTAAGTTTGTAAGTTGAGGTCTCACTGTACAATACATAAATATTGATTTATAAAGCGATTTAACAACATCTGAAGTTGTAACAAAGTGCCAAGATGGACAAAAGGCAAATGCTGCCCCCTCGTGGGAGGGAAAAACATTGCCAAAGGTCTGCCCAGCGCTTTATCGGCACCCCTCTGCAAGAAAAACCAAAACCCGTACAAATTTGGGAATGGCGCTCCCCGACATGCTTTTCAATAACCGAAAAAAATCAGGAATGGCAGTTAATGAGTTAAGTAAGGCGTTTTTTTTGTGTGTGTGTGTGTGTGTGGGGGGGGGGGGGGGGGTTGACAATGAGCCGCAAAAAAAAAAAAAAAAAAAAACAAAACAAAGGGATTCATGCGCTACATGCATGGTAGGAGTCTTACGAAGTGGATCTGATGGGGACACATCAAACTTACCTTTGACGAAAGAACAACAGAGGCCGTTTGCCCCCAACCCCCTCCCCTCCATGACGACCGAACAGCATTAGCGACAAGGATGGCAAATAATCGGACGGACATTTGATGCTGCGCTGAAATTGACTTTGACATTTGGGCAACCCACGCTGTCTGCCACTTTGGAAACTCAACATCGCGTGTTAAAAGCGGTGACCTCGGCCGGCCGGTGGGTGACTTTTATTTGGTTAGCGGTGGCGGGGGAGGAGGGTGTGTGTGTGTGTGGGGGGGGGGGGGGTATGGGGAGATAAAACAAAATCAAGATGAGGGACTTACTGGACTGGGCCGTGCGAGCTTCAATGGCCTGCGTGTAGACGCCTAAGCCCATTTCGGAACGGGCGGCGAGGGAGAAGCGGTAGAGCGTGTCGGGCTTGAGGCCGTCCACAGCGTAAGAGCCAGCTGGGTCAAAGGTCACGTGGATCTGGGAAGTTACAGTGGAAAATGTTTCCTCATTGGACATCATGAACACAGAAATAAAAGAAAATGTCATTTAAAATTAAAAAGGAGGAAGGGGGGTAAATCCAGGAGGACTGTTGCATCCATTTTAGAGTTTAATTCACATTATACAGCGGCTCAGTGTACTGTATTTTCCGGTGCATAATGCGCACCGCATTATAAGGCGCAACTTCAACAAATGAAATATTCATTTTTTTTCTCCTTATAAAATGCGCAGTGAATTAAAGGACTGTGTCATCCATTTTAGAGTATAATCCACGTTATAAGGCGCACCTTCAACGAATGACATATTTTTCAACTTTTCCACATATTACGTGCACCACATGATAAGGTGCAACTTCAACAAATGACATATATATATTTTCCCCTTATTTAAGGTGCAGTGGATGAAATGACTGTCATCCATTCTAGAGTTTAATCGATGAGAAGGTTTCTTCAGCCGTCATCTGTACAAAAGTGAAGGTTTCGGACGTTTCGCCTCCTATCCAAGAGGCTTCGTCAGCGAACTAAAGTCTGACTGGTCGTATCGGCCCCATTTATATATCCCTAATGTCCAGACATGGTGGCGCCGGACACAGCTATGATAGGTCCCTACTCTCAGGTTGGGAGGGGCGGGGGACCCCTCCCTGTGGCCCCACTGATTGTTCCTACATTCCTGACTAACGATTGGCCTATTACCCCCACTGCCCCCGGTATCACCTCATCAGCATAACGACCCTCATCAGCATTGCGAAAGTTGCCTAACCTGTTTTGCCTAAGCAGGCTATTGTATGAACGATCCAAATTGAACCTCACCCCACCAGACCGATTTAACGAAGGATTTTGTTGTTTTATAAGAATCGCTTCTTTTACGCCCCTTTCAAACCATCTATGTTCTTTCGCTAAGATTTTAACCTCATTGTCGTCAAATGAGTGGTTGCTAGCTTTTAGGTGCAAATGTACTGCCGATTGAGGCCCACTAGTATTATCCCTGCGATGTTGATAAAGTCTTTTTTTGAGAATTTGTTGAGTCTCCCCAATGTACTGCTCTTTACAATTTTCATTCTTACAATGTATGGAATAAACTACATTACTTTGTTTTTCATTTGGTAGCCTATCTTTTGGATGCACTAATTTTTGCCTTAACGTGTTTATCGGTTTGAAATAAGTAGGAATTTTATGTTGCCAAAGGACTCTTTGTAATTTTTCAGAAACTCCTGCAATGTACGGTACTGCTACTCCTCTCCTTTTTGAATCTTGAGAATTATTGGTTTCGTTCGCTATTCTTTCTTTCTGACATTTGTTGAATGACCACTGAGGGTACCCACAGTTAGTGAGTGCTCTCCTGATATGTTTTGACTCCTTTTCTCTACCTTCAGTGCTAGTTGGTATTAGTTTAGCCCTATGCTGGAGGGTTCTGATAACTCCTAGTTTATGTTGTAAAGGGTGGTTAGAGTCAAAAAGTAAGTATTGGTCAGTGTGCGTAGCCTTCCTGAAGACTTCTGTTTTTAGCGCTCTGTCCTCTTTTATTTTTTTTTTTCTAGAGTTTAATGCACATTTAATTTTACCGTATTTTCCAGTGCATACGGTGGACCACATTATAAAGCGCACACTCAGCAAATGACATATTTCCATTTTTTTCCATATATAGACTATATATATAAAGACTGTTGCATCCATTTTAGAGTCTAATCCACATTATGCACCATCTGATTGTGGCGTATTTTCCGGTGCATAAGGCGTACGGCATTATAAGGCGCACCTTCAACGAATGGCATCTTTTTCAACTTTTCCATATATTATGTGCACCACATTATAAGGTGCAACTTCAACAAATGACATATTTAATTTTTCCCCACATATACAGTAAAGTCTCGTTATATCGATATTCAAGGGAGTCCGAAAAAATATCGATATAACCGGGACTATCGATATATCCGACCCTGTTCGCATGTAATTTTCTCCGTGCGTGCATAGAAATAGTATCGATATAACCGGGACTATCGATATATCCGATATCGATATAACGAGTCTTTACTGTATAAGGCGCACTGGATTATAAAGATTGTTGCATGCATTTTAGAGTTTAATCCACATTATGCACCAGCTCAGTGTAACGTATTTTGCGGTGCATAAGGCGCACCGCATTATAAGGCGCACATTAACAAATGACATATTTTACAACTTTTCCATATGTTAGGTGCACCACATTATAAGGCGCAACTTCAACAAATGACATATATTCCATATATGAGGCGCACTAGACTACAAGGCATGGTCAGTCTTTGAGAAAAAATTAAGGCTTTTAGCTGAGCCTTATGGTGCGGAAAATACGGTAAATCTCCAATCCTAAACGGGAAAGTAATAATACTAGACCGTCGAGTTAGTACTCATCCGTGCTCCTCACCTTGTTGTCCGTGCCGGCCTCCCAGTACTGCAGTTCGTACTTGATAATGGGGTCCTGGAGGGGCCACAGCCAGGAGAGCAAGACGCGAGTATCCAGCTCCGTTTCAGCCACGAAGCCCGAAGGCTGGGACGGGACTGAGAGCAAACGAGATATGAAAAAGTGAAAATGACCGAGGACTGACCGACGGTGGGTCGGACGCTCACCTCCTTGCTGCGTTTTAACCTGAAGCACCTCGGACGGCGGGCCGTCGCCCACGGAGGTGAAGCCGAGCACCCTGAGGCTGTAGGTGATGTCCGGCGTGAGTCCAGAAATGGTGGTCAAGCTACTGTCATCCGTGTTGTGCTTGTGCCAGGCGCTAAGTGGCGCCGCGTGGTCCGAGCTGTAGTAGATACGGAAGCCCCGGATGTGCCCGTTGGGTTCCTCAGGCGGGTCCCACTGGACCAGCATGGTGGTGGCGCTCAACATGCGCGCTTGGACGCGTAAGGGGGGCGACGACGGGGCCTGCTCGCCCGTCCGTGTCGCCACCGGCTCGCTGGGAGCCCCGCGACCGATGTTGTTGACCGCCATGACCCGGAATTCGTATTCCGAGTAGGGGCTCAGGCCGCCAATGCTATAGCGGGTCGTGGCCACGCCCTCTACCTCCTGAAAGGCGTTATCTGATGCCTTGCCCCGGTATTGGATCATGTAGTAGGATACGGGTTCCGGGTTGCCCGAGTCCCACGTCAAGGTCACGCTCGTGGCAGTTCGTTCGGTCACCATGAGGGACACGGGGGGCTTTGGTAGGGCTAAAAAAAATTACAAAAAACAACAAAATATATTAGCCCTGGGTTTAACTCATTCACTGCCATTTCCGGATTTATTTGGGAATTGAAAAACATGTTTGTTTTTTACTGTGCAAGCATCAGTCAGACCTCTGGCAATGTTTTTTTCCTCCCGCGAAGGAGCAGAATTTGCCTTTTGTAGAATCACCCCCATTTCAAGATCAGGTGACTTCAGATAACTTAGGAATGAACTCTTTTTTCAGATTGTTTTTCTTTTTTCAATATGTATTGTATTGGAATTTGTACAGCTGCCCCCATTTCAAGCTCAGATAACTCAAGACCCATATAACTTAGGAATTAACTCTTTTTTATGGTTTCTGATGTTTTTCTTTTTTCAATTTGCATGTATTGTTTTTTTAATTTGTACAGCCATCCCCATTTCAAGCTCAGATAACTCCAGACCCTTATAATTTAGCAATTAACTGTTTTTTTTCTGATTTCTGGTTCTTTGTGTTATGATATTGTTCTCTCAGCACGGCCAGTCAATTTGTTTCATCCTTTCAAGTATGTTTCATCTTGTCATATTTTACTCATGGTTTTGTTTGCTACTTTGGACCTTTCTGTTCTGATGACTGTTTGAGATTTTGTTCCTGCTGACTTTATTTAATACAATTTGCCACCACCACCATGTTGAAAATCATGACAAAGGCGGTTGGTTTTCAAAACGACAGCTTTGTCACCCCCTTCTGCCTTTTTTGGGTACTGTGAGTACTAAAGAGTTTGTCACTACATTTCTCTCCGGGTGCATCGAAATGACCGGAATAACTTTTTTAATCGAATGCAAAGATTGATGCTTTCCTCTTCAGAACTATTTGAATCATATTCATAAATGGAGTAACAAGAAAGCATCTTTTCCGAATCCGAAGCCATTGTTTTGATTCTCGAGCAAGGCAAGACATCTTGGCGACACCAGAAACAAGGGGGTCAATTTGAAGTAGTTTTTTTTATTGGTGTTTTGCATTTGACTAAACATATCATACTGTGTGTTTTGTGTATTTTAGATGCTATAAAACGTTTTTCTGATGTCAGTTAGGAAACAAAAAAGTGATGTCGGTTGTCCATTAAATGTTATCGATGACATGGTTAGCAAATATGCGTGACCAAAGAGCAAGCAGCAACAACAATATCCCAGTTAGGTAAAAAATGCAGCGAGAAAAACCGGGCAGTGCAGTTTAGTGGAGACTGTGGACTATAAAAACTTTGTGAACTCAATTTCAAGCTTCAAACATTACGATGACAATGGATGGATTTCATTGACATTTGCGCAGTCGGTGTTGACGACAATAAAGATATGGGTCTGTAGGCTTGGGGACAGATTGCATCCATTGGGAGACTAAGGGCAACAGGAATAGGGTCGTGTTTTTTTATTTTCTATATTTTTTTTACTCCCCCCCCCCCCCAAAAAAAAAAAAGCATCTACGCACCTTTGACGGTGACCTGCGCAGTGGCTTCGATGATACCCAGCGAAGACATGGCCACGCAGGTGTAGTTGCCCGACTCGCGGATATTGGTGACCTCCAGCACGTTTCGGCCCATGGGCATCTCCTCTTCGCGAGTCAGCTCCTTCAAGCCCATCATCCACTTGACGTAGGGCATGGGCGAACCCACGGCCACGCACGTCAAGTTGACGCTGCCGCCCGGCATCACTTCCTGGTTGGTGGGCGGGATAGAGAACCTCGGAGGAACTCGGCGTACTAAAAGTGAAGGGAGGGGGTAAAAAAAGGACGGGAGGAGTTAGGATATGATATGTGTTGGAGTTTGGTGAGTCGTGAAATTTGATTGACCAAAATTGATTCTGCTTTTTTTTTTTTTTTAACTTGCAGTACAAAACAAAAATCCAGGCCCTAAAATGATGACAAAATGGCTGATTTGAAGCAAAATGGCCATGGGTTCATTTGTGGGTTGAGCCATGATCAAATTGCTTCAGGCTCTGAACGATTAATTGCGTTTGCAATATAATCGCAATTAAATAAAACAAAATTTTATAATCGCAGTCTGCGGTGTGACGGGACACCACGTTATTAAGAAGAGGAAGGAGGAGGATGGGGCAGAGGGTGCGCGAGCTTTCAATCACGTCTCACAAGACATTGAGGCAAATGTCGAACTCGCTTCGGCTTTGGTGAGATTAAAAACGATCTTCCCAGCGGGTGAAAAAAAACACAATCACGATTGGATTATTTTTCACCATTGTGCAGCTACAAATTGGCTACCAAATATCATATCGCTCTGTCTGGTTTTGGGGGGCAAAGATACAACAAAAAAAATAAAAAAATATATATTAAAAAAAATGCCGATGGAGCCATATTAAGAGGGCACCTCCGGAAAACCGTCACTCAATTTGGACTCAAACTATGTTGCCACACTCATCAGAATCAGAATCATCTTTATTGCCACATATGTAGAATGCACAATTTGTCTCCGGTAGAACACGCTGTACTAGTATCATCATCAAAAAATTCCAAAGAGGCACTATATAGTTACATTTGGGTTACTTTTTAAAGAGTCAATGGGGGAAGAAGCTGTTTAAATGTCTGCTGGATTTAGTGCGCATGAATCGGTAGCCCCAGCCTCAGAGGAGTCATTGGAAAAGTTGGTGAGCAGGGTGTGGAAGGTCCAGTAGGAGTTTCCGCACCCTTGTTTCAATTCTTGCAGTGTGCAAGTCCTCGAGAGTGGGTAGGGCGGTGCCAAGTATTTTTTTCCGTCGTCCTGAAGTTAGATTTTGTCCTCATGTGACAAGCGATAAAAATGATTTTTTTTTTTGCAAGTTAGCATCAAGTTAGCATCAAGTGTGTCAAGTTGGATAAATCGAACCCAAAAGGGCTTCGAGGGATGAATTTTCTAGTAGGCTATGGGCCACTACCCGAGATATTTATTTGAATTTTGGGGCTAGCCCCACAAAAGGGGAATGAAATAAAATTTAAAACAAATTGCAAAGGATTTCTAACAATCTTTGCTTAGAGTTACATCACCGACGGACCATGCAGTGAAGGCATTGTTGAATTTCTTCTCCCTCCCATCTTGTCTCTCTCTCTCTGTGCCCACTTTAGCTAGCTGGCTCGCTCTTTGTGCACTGGTGACATGCAGATGGGCTGACATTAAAAGAGGAGGTTCCCATGGAGACAAGAAGGCCCGCTGACGTCGCCCAGGGACAAGGCAAACACTGATGCCGAAGCTCCAATGAGGCACTCTGAGAGGCCAAGCCCGGAATAAAGAGACAGACGGCATTTACATAGGACTTGTTTCCAAACATTTGAATGCAAAACGGACAAGAGGTTGCCTGCCTTTTTCTAAACATCCCCGCTAACGTTTTAGTCAACATGGGGACATAGTGGCGTGAAAAAAAAACAAAAAAAAACTTTTTGATCAATGATCATGAAGAGAATTGCTTGAGAGCAGAAGCCGTGATTTCTTTTGACGATGGAGCAAAAAGGAAGCTAAGTCAAACATTTAGCTCCCCAGCGGGATGCTATTATAGCGATTCCAATAGCGCTACGTGGAATGTATTCCAAACACTATGGCATAAAGCTATCCCTGCAGATTTGATTCGGCTGCACTCCCACGCACGATGGCAGCATCTGTTTTTCTCTGCAAAACAAAAAAAAATCCTTGACAAGAATTTCACCACTCTCGTTCTCACAAGTCTCAGTCAAAATACAATTTTGAAATTCGAGTCCTCCTCCGCCTTGCTTTTTTGCAACCTTTCACCCCCCACTACTGCAGCCCTCCAGATCAAATTCTTGGAACTGGAACATCAATACCGAGCATGCTTGGTATTCCATCTCATTCTCATGTGGAATTAGACAAAAAAAAACAACTTTTTGAAATTATAAGTTGGAAAAATTTGCAGAGCATTGAAGACTTTTTTTAATCATTACATTTTTTCCGCATTGAAAGGCACATTTAACTTATTCACTGCCATTCTCGAATTTATTTGGGCATTGAAAACCTTGACGTGGAGCACCATTCCCGAATGTGTTTGGGTTTTGGTTTTTATTGCGGGAGGGTGTGGATAAAGTGCTGGTCAGACATGTGGCAATGTTTTTCCCTCCGATGAGGGGGCAGTTTTGCCTTTTGTACATCTGACCCATTTCAACCTTAGCTAACTCCAAACCCATATAACTTAGGAATTAACTGTTTTCATCTTTCTTACGCTGAATTGAATGTTCATGTAATCCTAAAACTTAATATTCTGTGGGTCCTGCAATTTGAGTGAAACTGACAAATACGCTGGCACTGGCATGAACACATTTTTGCACATCGTCTGGCAGTGAACGAGTTAAAAGCCATCCATTTTCTTGAAAGCTAACAGCTCGCCTTCAAATCCAATGCCATTCGTGTATGGTTTTTACAGTAATTTTTCTACCGCTAAATTGGCTCCTAGCTAGAGATACGCAAACAACACAAGAATTGAACACGGAAATAAAGCAATGGTAAGACAATTCAACGTTAATGAGTCAATGTCAACAACTGTCTAAGTGAACTGTGTCACTGCTTTATTAAATAAGGTTTTACGGACATTTGATTGTTCTGTTGGCATTTCCCGTTAGCGTAGCTTCATTTAGTGGATGCATTGTAGATTGCGTTTTATAATGCGCCTAATAATCCAGTGCACTTTTTAGTGCGGAAAAGACAATAAATATTATCTATTTACAGCTGCAAAGTTGTGAAAGGCAGACAATAGAACAAAAAAAAATAAAAATAGGAGCTCCTGTAAAGGCAGCCACTGTCGTGGCGCCATTTTGAATTCAAAATAACAAAATACAACACAGAGTCATTCAATCCAAATTACACAAAAATATTGATAAATACATTCAAGGGGCATCTTATAAGAAATGCCTTTAACAAGAGTCCATTTTCAAATACAACACATTCAGAAACAAACAGACACGGAGGGGTGAAGGTTCGAAAGGAAAATCTAGGTATGAATCTGATTTAGACATGCAAGGGACTGGAAAGATGCAGAACAAGACAAGGATGACATTCACAAGCAAGGCATGCATGGGGGCTTCAGAACCATCGGGGGAAGGATTCACGAGGACGCCGGGAGGGAAGAGGAAGAGGAGAAGGATGAAGGAGACCCTGCCGATTTTGGCATCTCAACGCCCGGGCCAACTGATCCGCGGTATGACTAATATATGACGAGCGAGTTCTTGGCTCCTGGTGACCACTAGTGTCAGTCCCATTCACTGAACCTGAAGTGAGTTTCGCACACCACCCGCGAATCAAGGCTCGGAGAGAAAAGGGGCCCTAATGCAAGACCATTACGCTTCAAAGTGTCTGTTATTGTATCATGATAGCGCCGACTTAACAGCGCTAAAGAGGAGACAGTCAATGGAGCCCGCGTATTTTGAACACTTAATGCCGTGAATAATTCATGGTGAGCGGTTACGTTTGGAGAGGTGCCGCGGAACTAAACGACTGCAGGGGCAGGTAATTGTTATCGATTCCCCGGGCCGAGTCTATCCAAGAGACGCTCGCCCGGACGGGCGAAGGGACTCTATCAAAACCACAAAATAACTCTATTCCTCCAACCCTGTCTGCCCTCAACCCGAGGTTTCTATAAATTTAACGGCCTTTTTTTAAGCACCCAAGGATTGCGGAATGTGTTTTGCCAATTCGATCCATCGAGACGGGCAAACCCTTTAGCGTCAGCAAAGCTCTCCGATGATTCCTCGCATGATAATGGCCAATCAGCCCCATTCTCATCTAGGTTCTTAACTCATTGACTGCCATTCCCGAATTTATACGGGAATTGAAAAGCAGGAGATGGAGCGCAATTCCCGAATTTGTTTGGGTTTTGTCTTTTTCTTATGAGGGTCAGTCCTCTGGCAATGTTTTGCCCTTCAACGAGGGGGCAGCATTTGCCTTTTGTCCATGTTAGCGCTTTGTTCCAGCTTTAGCTGTTGTAAAAGCACGATATAAAAATATGTGTGTATTGTATTTTGTACAGCCGGCCTCATTTTAAGCTCCGATAACTCCAGACCCATATAATTTAGGTATTAACTATTTTTTTCTGATGAAAGAAGAGTCTAAGAGAGGCAATCTGCAGTACATATGTACCTAAAAGCTAACAACCACTCATTTGACGACAATGAGGTTACAATCTCAGCCAAAGAAAATAGATGATTTAAAAGGGGAGTAAAAGAAGCTATTTTCATAAAACAGCAAAACCCTTCACTTAATCACCATGGTGGGGTGATGTTCAATTTGGATCGTTCCTACAACCGACTTCTTAGGCAACGTAGCCTTAGTTATGGTGATGAGGTACCAGATCAAATGGGACAGTCAGGCCAGTCCCAGACCCATACTCAGGCAGGACAATAGAAGTAATCAGTGTAGCCGCAGGGAGTAGTCCTCTGCTCCCCCAACTTGAGAGCAGGGACCAATCATAGCAGAGTCAGGCACCGCCACGTCTGGACAGTAGGGGATATATGTAGGGCCAAAACTACCAGCAAAAGATTTTAGTTCCCTGACGAAGCCTCTTGGATAAGAAGCGAAACATCCGACACCCATTCCGAGAACACTGGACAAACCAGTTAGAGGAACACAGACGCAATCAATCACAAATGATGAGCGAACAGACAGGAAGGAACAAGACGACACAAATCGACAGTCGCAACGCCTTGAGCAAAGCGCACAAGAGCTCATTTGTGTTTGGCAAAGTTGACAGAACCTGTTTTGGAAGGGGATGAGGGTGGACAGACAGCATGCAAGGAGAGGAGATTATATAAAAGGAGGGGACTTTTTAAAAAAAATAACAGATGTCCCAATTTTGGGAAAATGGATTTCTGGGGTTCTTCAGAAAGGTGACCTAAAATGGGCGTCAAATTAAAGAGGTGGGAGGCAGGGTGGGGTTGAAAAGTCAAAGTGAACCAACCTTCGCGTTGATCTGTTTGTGGATGAAGTGATTTTTGGATGAAGGTGAGCGATGGAAATGAAAAGTGGAGAGCAAGACAACACACAGGTGAAAGACAACAATGTTATGATGGCACAAAGTGACATGCGAACATCAGGAAAATCAACGGGAAAAGGCATCACATATTAGGGATTTGCCGAAACGGACAGCTTGGTTATTGAATAATGCATGATTTCACTCATGCACACGTATTACATATATCGAGGAAACTGCATTTTCATTTAGAATACAAGAAACGTGAGGGGTGGAATAAAACATCTGTGGAACACGCCATCCAAGGTCCTGGACACATTGAAACGAAGACCAACCAACCTGGGTCGAAATTCCAGGCAGTGCAAGCAAACTACATCTGTCGGTTTTTGCAGTCAACATTTAATCTCTTTCATCGCAGCGAGTAAACCTTTGGCAGCAGCAGAATTGCTTGAAAAATACACAGCACATCTAAAAGCAAGGCCTCTTCTTTTCGAGCGGCCGGCCGCATATAAGAAACCGACATACGAAACATTTTCATCAAAGTAATATACAAGGAGCGAGCGGAGGCACTTCATCCGTGTGACATATGGACACGTCATATGGATATATGAAAAGGGGGGCAGGCGTAGCGCCGGACGAAGTGCTTGATAAATGCGAACGCTTGTCATTCTGCCCACGCTGATCAAGTCCTTGGTTTGCCAGTCACCGGCAGCGACCCCCACCTGCTCGTAATGGACAGAGGTGTGCAAGTAGGGTGCCGAGTAAAAATAAGACATCCGCCTTCCTGCCTTCCCAAACATGACCAGATGATTGAGCTGCGGCTACAAAATGGCCAGATGGGTGCGGGAAACAGAAACCAACACCCAGGAGAAGGATGAAATTATGGTCGTCCAAATGTCAATCATCATGCAAAGTATACAGCTTGTCTTCATTTTTGTTGTTGTTAAATTTTGTCACATACTGTTTATATTTTTGAACTATATATATATATATATATATATATATATATATATACACACATATATATATATACATATATATACACGTACATACATATATATACACATACAGTAAAGTCTCGTTATATCGATATTCAAGGGAGTCCGAAAAAATATCGATATAACCGGGACTATCGATATATCCGACCATGTTTGCATGTAATTTCCTCCGTGCGTGCATAGAAATAGTATCGATATAACCGGGACTATCGATATATCCGATATCGATATAACGAGACTTTACTGTACATGTATATACACATACATATATATACACGTACATACATATATATACACATACATGTATATACACATACAGATACATACACACATACATATATATATATATCCATATACATATATATACATATATATATATACATATACATACACACATATACATACACACACACACACACACACACACACATATATACATATATATATATATATATACAGTAAAGTCTCGTTATATCGATATCGGATATATCGATAGTCCCGGTTATATCGATGCTATTTCTATGCACGCACGGAGAAAATTACATGCAAACAGGGTCGGATATATCGATAGTCCCGGTTATATTGATATTTTTTTCGGACTCCCTTGAATATCGATATAACGAGACTTTACTGTGTATATATATATATATATATATATATATATATATCGATTTGCCTGTATGAAAACGGCAAGTCCACTCAAGAACATATTGGTGCTTATTATTTTCCTCAAGGGAAAAATAGTTTTTATTTCTGGCATATTCCAACCCGACCACCACTGAGATACAGTCACTTTTTAACTCTACAAACATTCCATTTTACATCCCAAAGCTTGTCACGTTGATAGTTTGGAGGCTAGATATGCTAATCCCCTCAATCTCCCCTTTGGTCTGTTAGATAAAACGACACCATGTACAGAGGAGACTGCTGCTGTCGTTCATGTTTTGGACCTAATCAAAGCCCTCTGACAGCAAAGCCTGGGGGGTTCTAATGCTCTCCATCACCATGGCTACGACAACAGAGTGAAAACTAGCACTTCTTAAAACAACTACTGTGTTTTAAAAAGGTTACATCCGGTTTGAGTCAGTGGGTGTGTGTGTGGTGGGGTGAAGTGATGGGTCGGTAGCTACCTGGGTGGTGTTCGAGACCTACACAGGCCAGAAGGGCGGGCTTTGCTGACGCCACGCCATGCAATCACTATAATTACCTGCGAAAGGAGGCAAAGGCCAAGGCTGCACCTGTGACAGCTGATTAATAGATGAGACCACCCCCCACATTTGAGTTCAGGATTAAGGGCAGAACCGGTCTGAGCGTGCGCGTAGTCCAACTAGCAATTTTGATGGCAACGTTGACCTTGAAAAGATAATGCAAGCTCCTTACATAGGAAACATTTTCTTGTCGCCATTTCATTTTTTTCAACCTTTGACGCTTTGACATTATTAACTGTACAGACAACGTTTTAAGTACAGTGATACCTTGGCTTACAAACTTAATTGGTTCCCAGAAAGTGTATGTAAGGCTTAGTGTGTCTTCCAAACATTAATTTCCCATAGGAAACCATTAAAATGAGAATAATCCGTTCCCCACCCCATAAAACATAATTTTCAACTAAATAAGCCTTAAAACTACACACAGTATACCTTATTTTATGTATAATAAATGTGCTATGGTATTGTAATACGAAAGTAATGTAAAAAGAAATAAACTACGATATAATAAAGTCGTTTTATTTACCTTTGTGATGGTCGATGGCTTGATGGAATGGAGATGGAATGGATAGCATAAAGTGTCTCAAGGAGCTCCGGGTTGTACATTTTAGAAGTTGTGATATTGCAACAGCAATAGATGCAGGCAGACAGAATCGAAACGTCATTAATAGCTGGTTCCCTTGCTTGTATGTTCTCTTCTAACTATACAGATGGCTGTGGGGGTTATTTGTGGAGCCTGATTGATGGGATATTGTAACCTTTCAGTCTACACTCTGCCTTTAAACTACCCCTCCCCTGGCTCACTGCTGCGTGTGTCCCCTCCCTCCTCTACCACGGATCTAGACCAATCATGTGCGGATTTAACCGAAGACTGGGGGTGGGGAATAGAGGGAAAAAAACGCTGGCTGCCATTTTCAGCTTCGTTCATTTCAGAGATACAGCTCCAAGAACCGGCTGGTTCGCGAACGACACATCACTCATTGTGGCGTACCGTGTGTTTCCCAAAATATCCGGCATCTATTTTTTCCCTATTGTCTCAATGCTAGATTTTAATGAAAAAAAAAAAACAACAATCAAACACAGTGTAACGTTCAAGAGACAAACAGTCAATTTTCCGGCGACTGTGGAGGTATGCTTGAAACTGTCCTTGTGGACATTTAATGTTCTAAATTATTAAAACAGAATCCTCCTCCAACAATAATATGAATGAATTGATTTAATAATCATAATAATAATCAAATAATAAAAAATCCTTCGTGGAGGGAACATATATTGGCATAGTTATCCGTTTTTTGTTTGTGAATGTCATCCAATGAGTGAGATTCTGGCATCTCACTCATCTCATCTCATGATACCCCGAGTGTCAGAAGTTACAAAACGCACTTGCAGTCAATGATTTTGATGCTGGCTTAAAGGACAACCGATGTCTCCGGACAAGTCATGTCCATAATTTGTAAAATGGCTTCAAATGACTTCTACTGAGCGTATTTTACAAAGATTCCACTGCATATAGCTAGATCCTACGTTTTAAAACTTGCGCTGAATATTCAGGAAGTCTTGTTTTTGAGTTCGTGACGAGTCCTCACCCTACGTCACTGAAGGAACGCCCCTGACGGAGAAAGGACATACCTTGCATCACCTCAATGCATTTTGCAGTACTTTGTTTGGTCTGAAAACTTCGTGTTGATGGCGAAATTAGAAGATAAACACATAAATAACGCGAAGGTGAATCTTTGTATGTTACACCGAGACAACGCTTTGATTTTCGTTGACAAAAATTCCAAGCTGAAAAATAAAACAAATTCCAACGGAGCTCTGCCGCCATCTTCTGCATTTTCTGTGACACTACACATCAGTCTTGATCCATCAAAAGAAGACCTTCTTTAGTCCATTGCAAACATTTCTACTTTCCTCTTCAGAACTATTTCAATCATATTCATAACTGGATGTGTAACAAGAAAGCATCTCCGAAACTGAAGCCATTGTTTTGATTCTCAAGCAAGGCAAGACGTCTTGGCGTGACCATCACGAACTGGGGGCGGGACTTTCTGAAAATGCCCAATTCGCAGCTCAATTTTTTTTTTGCAGATTTTGGACACTTTAAGTCATTTTTATTGGTGTTTTGTATTTGACTAAAAATATCAGCCTGCGTGTTTTGGGTATTTTAGATGCTATAAAACGTTTTTCTGATGACAGTTGGGAAACAAAAAAGTGATGTCGGTTGTCCTTTAAACGAACGCCAAACAGCACGACGTTTTCAGGCTCTCGTCGGTCATTTGCAATTTGGAATAATACGCCTATAGTCGAGGCTCCGTCTATCTTGGCTAAGTACAAAGTTATGAAACGTTAAAAGCGCCCCGCGTGTGTTTTCGTTGGCCTCGCGCTTTCCCTTCATCCCTTCTCTCGCTGCATATTAACAACTGGAGCCCGCTATGCCGTTTCATGAACATCAGACATGCTGGTGTTATCCACTGGGGCTGACCTGAACATTACTCGCTCTTCTTTCCCGGCTTGCTTTTCTTTCTTTTTTTTCAAGGCTTTGTTGTCTTATTTTTTCTCCCCTCCCACAGCATCAAGGCTACCGGGTTGCCCTTCGACTGCCCCTGCATTAGTCCGCTCATAGAAGCACCAAAACAACCCACCCGCCATCCACCTCGCCGCCGAAGCCGTACAGCGAGCCTCGCAAAGCAGTCAAAATAAGTAATTTGAGACAAGGTCTTGGGATGTCATTTCGGTGTGGGAATTTGTTTTTTTTAATTCAGCTGTTTGCACAGAGGCCGCTGCACCTGGAGATTAGTTGATAAAAATGCACGAAAAAAAACATGGAGACAGAAATAGAAGTACACATAGATAGATGCAAAGGGAGTTGGGGGTAAGGTGGGGTGCACTTAGGTTTACCTCGCACGTAGAGGTTGGCGGGAGCAGAGTAACGGGTGCCGGCGCTGTTGGTGGCGATGCATTCGTATTTGCCCTGGTCGGACTCCTCGCTGTTCTCGATTTGTAGAGCTCCTGCGGGGTGGAAGGGAAAGGATGAAAGAACTGAGCCGCAAATGTAAGTTGGCATAAAAGCTCAGCGAGCATCTCGTCGGCTAAAAGGGTGGAGGGATGCATCTGGGATATTAAAAATGGGGACCAATTGGCCCTCTTTGTCTGAAAAGGGGGCCATATTCTAAAATGGATGGGGCCCGATTTAACGAGATTGCAGAAGTATATAAAACTGATTGAAGTCGACCAAAATACATTCACTGGAGCAGGGTATTTCTAAATAGCAAATGAAAAACCATGATTTGACTAAAATCTATTGTTCTAATATATCAAGAATTTAAATTCAAGTCAAAGAATTTATTCATACATAAAATAAAGACTACTACACAATCAATCCTGTGCTATTTTGATATTTTACGGTATTACAGAAAGACAAAGAGAACAGACTTAGCACAATAGTTCTTATTACTGTCTACTTAAACAAATTTCTTTGCTTTGAAGAGTTCTAATCTGCTTTCGAATTCGAATCATTAACAGTGGTTTGCTGCAACAAATTGTCACGACCCACGGTGTTTCTTAAAAACTGAAAATATGGTTATTTGCTGCTTGTTTTTAATGTCTTTTAGTTTTAACCCTGTCCTCACACTCCATACTGCAACCATCTGCCATGTTCGATGTAAATACTGCAATGCACCATGGGTAAATGAATATTCGATTATCTCTTTCGGTAGTTTCCGGCGGATCACAGAAAAGCCCGAGATAGCCTCTAAAGCGACTTTGGAATGCACCGAAACAAATGCGAGGTGATTATGGCTCGATATCAGGAAGGCAAGATGGCAGACGACGAAAGTTAAAACCTCTGAAGGAAAATGAACAGTTTTCAATAGCTGTTTAACTAAATTTGTTTCTTTAGATATTTTAACAGAAGTATGTCATATTTGGTGCAGATCACGTAGCAATATGCGCTAATCGGAATAGAATTGCTGGCGCAGTAGAGTTAGAAACAAAGTTGCACCAGTGACTGTCAAAATGCGTAAATGCCGCAAGGGTGCGGCCCAGGTGCCTTCCTGAGAGGGGATATGCTTCCGCCGCATTTTGGTGATACAGTGATACCTTGGCTTACGAACTTAATTGGTTCCCAGACAGAGTGTGTAAGGCGAAAAGTGTGTATCCCAAAAATGTATTTCCCATAGGAAACCAGGTGCCCACAAAACATAATTTTCTACTTTCTAATTTTCTAAGCCTTAAAATTACACAAAATATACTTTATTTTATGTATAATAAATGTGCTATAGTATTATAATTAAAGATATACACTGTTCTGTATAAATAAATAATAATAAAGTCCTTTTATTTACCTTTGTGATGGTCGTTGATGGCTTGATGGAATGGAGTGGCCAGTTTCATTAGCATTAAACACTTGATGAGGATCGAACCTTCTTCTTTCACCATCTTGATGAATGATGCCTTGTCGGTGCTTTTGCTGTGATAATTTTATCTAGTTCCTCATCAATTGTGTTCTGTTTAGCTGGTTTGATGGCTTTTTGCATCAAGTGTACAGAAGCTTGTGCGGGTTGTTTGTGGAGCCTGATTGATGGTATATTTTAACCTTACAGTCTACACTCTGCCTTTGAACTATCAACGTTGAAACACACTCACTGTCGTCTGCCTGTCTCTTTAATGTTTAAACCACCCCCTCACTGCTGCGTTCTTGACCAATGATGTGGCTTTAACAGAAGACTGGGGGTGGGGAATAGAGGACAAAAACAGTCGGCTGCCATGTTGTTGTGAGAAGATCGGGCTCGTTCGCGAACGACACATCACTCATTGAGGCAGCTCCGTGTACGAAAAAAGTTCGTATGCCAAGGTAAAGTTTGTATGCTAGGGTAAAATGTTCATAAATGTAACGTTCGTAAACCGAAAAGTTCGTAAGCCAAGGGGTTCGTAAACCAAGGTATCATTGTAATGCCAAAATCATCCAATGAAATTAATTGGCAGGACAATATGCGTCACTCAGATCTGTCGTTTGTTGATGTTAGCATCTATGATACAATACAACTCGGGATCGTTGTGTAGGATTGGTAAGCAAGTGAAACGAAATGGAGTGGAACAACTTTGCAAGTCGCAGAGTCACGGTTCACTCAGTTTCAATTCAAATAACTTGACTGCTGTTGCGACTTGTAGCAAAGCCTTATGTCACCGCGCAGGAGTAACTCTGCCCTCCAAAATGGAGTCGTTTCAAATGGTAGTTTGACAAACAACAGCAAACTTACCTTGCCTCTCATGACTGACAACATGCATAAAAAACATTTTGTGTGTGAAACGCATGTTTGTGACAACAACAGGTATGACACCTCTCAAACAGCACAGAACTGGCGTGAAAGTCACCCAATTGGGAACAAGACAGATCGGTCGGTGTAAGATGATATGTCGGGATACGTGGTGCCCCCCCCTCACAACGCCATGCAGCATGAGATGGATGCGACAAACAAGGCTCACCACCCGGCTCACTGACGACCAAAGGTGAGGCTTCTCGGGAATGGTGCTCTCAGATCTTACGACAGCACAGTCGCTATTCCGAGATGGCGAACTTATCGCCGTGCGTGCGTGCGACTCGATGCTGACATGCACCTGCATACTAATGACGCTGTCACCAAACTGTCAATCTCACATTGGGGAAGAAATAGCGCGGACCGCCTGCGGGAACGAGGGCGCTTAAGTTGTCACACCTGCGACACTTAACCCCCTCTTACACCTCATCCCTCCCATCTAGTTATTTTCTACGCTTTCAAGCAGTGGTTTTCCAAACTGGATTCTGCGGAAACCTGAGGGTCCCCGAGGCGTACCCCAGTGGTCCACCATATAATTTACCTTAAATAAATGTGTAGAGTTAAAAAAGATACGAATAAAACGACGCCCAACCCCATCACAAAAAAAAAAGGTTTCCAGGGGTGTACTAGCTATGTTTAACTCATTCACTGCCAGACGTGCAAAAATGTGTCTACATCAGTGCCAGGGTTTTTGTCATTTTCACTCAAATTGCAGCACCCACAGAATATTGAAATATGAATATAAATTCAATGAATTATCAGAAACCTTAGACATGTTTCTATCATTAGAAAAAAAGAGTTAATTCCTAAGTTATATGGGTCTGGAGTTATCTGAGCTTGAAATGGGGGCGGTTGTAGAAAAGGCAAATGCGAAATTAGAAGGAAAACACAAATAACGCGATGGTTAATCGTTGTGTGTTGCGCCAAGACTTCTACAGTGTATTTGATGTTCGCTCGGAAAACATCCCAGGAGAGAATTTCCACAGAGCTTTGTTGCCATCTTCTGCCTTTTTTTTTGGGTACTGTGAGTACTAAAAAGTTTGTCACTACATTTCTCTCCAGATGCATCAAAATGACCGGAATAAATTCTTTCATCGATTGCAAACGTATGCTTTCCTCTTCAGAACTATTTGCATCATATTCATAACTGGATGAGTAACAAGAAGGCATCTTTTCCGAATCTGTAGCCATTGTTTTGATTCTCGAGCAAGGCAAGACGTCTTGGCGTTACACCACGAACAAGGGCCGGGACCTTTTGAAACTGGCCACTTCCGGGTTCAATTTGAAGTAGTTATTGGACACTTCAAGTCATTTTTATTGGTGTTTTGCAATTGACTAGAAATATCATACTGCGTGTTTTGGGTATTTTAGATGCTATAAAACGTTTTTCTGATGTCAGTTAGGAAACAAAAAAGTGATGTCGGTTGTCCTTTAAGGCAAGTGTTTACGCAAGGCGGAAGAGCAGAGAGGCTCGTCGCATGACTTGTATGCTAATGCAGAGTCCATTTCAAGGCATGTCGTACCAGCAGACAATCTTACGTGGCAAAAACGACCTTCGTTTGAAAATGAAAATTCCTCGCCGCTTCGAGGTCAAGACGTCATTGGCTCAAAGTCGGCGTTTGCGGCAACACCAACCGATATGGGTAGCCGCTCGGTCACGTGTGCGTTTGAAAACCCCGCCTGGCTTGTTGAAGGATGTGGAAGTCACCGGAATGTAGAATTGGATGACTGTTAACTTGCTAAAATGTTTGGCGCTGCGTGTGAAGTGACGGCGTGAGGTGAAGCTGTCGGCAGGTTGTCTGAAAACAGCCATTTGCGTCTGCTAGGTTGGGAGCCATTTTGGGTGTGTCGCGGCGAACGAATAAACGTAATATTTATTTTTCAGAACTGCGTTGAGGTGTGTCAAGGTTCCCAAATGGGAACTTAAAACACGGGAAAAGTGTCCGGAAACTTCACTCACTTGTTTTCGAGTCACAAGCTACTCTACAGTACAAATGCAGCGCTAAGTCTTAGCTAGCAAACGCTACAGCTAGCAATGTACTTGAGGCGGTACACTAATTTGAAACTGTTTCCGTCCATGTATTTTCTCAGAGCTATTTAAAAAAATAAGAAAGCTTTGTTGTTCTATAAATTAGGTTGCAACTTCAGAACAATAGGAACATGTTAGGTCCCTGGGTTGAGAGAGAGAATGTGCTTGTGCTTATAGCATCTTGGGACAGTTGGTCAATGAAGCAATTGAAATTGCACCAGCGGCTGTCTAGACTCCCTCTATCCCAGCCACCTGTTGGGGGATTACTCACACAGTGTCACAGTGTGTGTGTGTGTGTGTGTGTGTGTGTGTGTGTGTGTGTGTGCTTGTGCGCGCATGTGCGTGTGTGTGTGTGTGTGTGTATGTGTAGGTTCTCAATGCAAACAGGCACACACATACAGTACATACATTCATATGTACATGTACACACACACACACAAAACGGCACTACGGCATTACTAATAAAGGACAACCGACGCCTCCAGACAAGTTGTGTCAATAATTTGTAAAATCACTTGAAATGACTTCTACTGAGCGTACTTTACAAAGATTCCACAGCATACAGCTATATTTTACGTTTTAAGACTCGCGTTGAATATTCAAGAAGTCTTGTTTTCGAGTTGGTGACAATTCAAGACGTGACGTCACGTCTGGAATGCCCCTGACCGAGAAAGCGACACACAATGCATTTTGGGTACTTTGTTTTGTCTGAAAATATCGTGTTGATCCGTGTTGATGACGAAATTAGAAGGAAAATACATAAATAATCTGATGGTGATTTGTTGCGTGTTGCACCAAGATAACTATTTGATACTAGTTGACACAAATTCCCAGCAGACAAATCAGCCCATTTCCAACGGAGCTTGGGCGCCAACTTGTGCATTTTCTGGGTCTCTACATTGGAGTCCTGACGGCTCAAATTGATATGGAAGGACTTCTGTTGGGATAAAAGATGGATCTCTTTCTGGTTCTGGGCTCGACGGAGTGTGTGAACAAAAAAGATTACTTTATTCTTGTAGACAACAGAGGGACGTGTCTGGTCAAGGTGGGAAAGCCAAAAGAGATAGAGCCGCTTTCACCTGGTTTTTATCATACAGCAGTGATGACATCATATCAACCGGGCCTATCAGTGACGAGGAAGGTGTAACAGGATATTAGACTGAAAATAAGGATGTTATGGTACACCCGACAGATATGCAAAGTTAGCTAATAAACTACATACATCCATATATAGACTAAACTAGAAATGAAATAACATCGTATGTTTACAGATGTGTATATAAACGTTCTATCATTTCTTTAATCGATTGCAACCATTTATGTTTTCCTCTTCAGAACTATTTGAGTCATATTCATAACTGGATGAGTAACAGAAAGCATCTTCTCCGTATCTGAAGCCATTGTTTTGATTCTAGAGCAAGGCAAGACGTCCTGGCGTGACATCACGAACAAAGGGTCGGGACCTTCTGAAACTCACCATTTTCGGGATCATTTTGAAGTTGTTTTGGCACACTTTAACTCATTTTTATTGGTGTTTTGCATTTGACTAAAATATCAGCCTGCGTGTTTTGGGTATTTTAGATGCTATAAAACGTTTTTCTGATGTCAGTTAGGTAACAAGAAAATGGTGTCGGTTGTCCTTTAAATAATAATGCTATTATGATGATGATGATGATGATTATTATTATAACACTATTATTATAAACACTTGCATTTCCTCCGGGAAAGCAGTGTATGAGTAAGTCTGATGTTTACTATCATCCTGACTCTGATTGCACTTCCAAAGACGCACATACAATGTCAAACCTTGGAACGTGCCGACAACAAGACTGGTGAACGTTGTGTGTGAGGCGCAACCACAGCGGAGAGACCATGTGCCGGCCAGACAACAGGAAAAAGTGGAAAAGGCGTCAATGAACCCGGAGTGGTGGGTGATTTTGGGTAAGGTGGGCTGGCTGATGTGATGCAAGGGGGGGCTGTTGCATGAGATGCGATGGTAGACATTTTGTTATTGATCGATTGATTTTGAAATCATCATCCTTACCTCTAATTGGCGTACCACCTAGGTGGGAGTCATATTGAGGCAAACAGGGGTTGAGAGATTTAGTTAGTAATCCATTTAATCATCCGTGGGAGAGAAGAAAAGAAAACCCCAAATAAAACACATGGCTTTCTGGCAGGCCGCAGATAAGGAATAAACAGATTAAAAGGAACGTGATAAAAAAGTACAACGTGCGGGATGCGGCAAGTACGCGAAGGGCTTCCAGACATTGCGTTGGGCGAATAAACAGGCAGTAACCTTACGCATCACTTGTCTTTGAGGACTATTTTTGTTCTATATCGAGCCGTATGGTTAGCGGGAAATCCTGATGCGTCAGCAGATGTCTGGAAAATTGTGGGTCGTTGTCATGAGAAGGGGAGAGGGGAAGATAAAAAGAGTTGTTAGTCCGAGGGCATATCAGTGTGTTTCCAGGCACCCACTCACAGTCTCACTAGTGAAAGAAAACCAATTAAAAGTTTGGTGCAAGACTAAATAGAGTAACATGTGATATCATTTTTAACCTTGGCTTGTGTTAACGTATTAATACTTTTATTTGTGAGGAGGAGGGGAAAAAATGGTCCTATCGGATTTTTTTTTCTTTAAAAGGGTTTTTGACTTTGTGACAGTCACCACATATATTTCAGTTTGCCTATGCGATTGGGAGACAACGTTGTGAGCATTGTACATTGTATTGAATTGTACGGATAAAAATACTTTTGCGTCAATCTACTTTGGCTCTTATTCAACAATAGTCAGATGTTTATTGTGGAGTTACCTGCCCTTTTTCATGAGAAGTATATCGGTCACTATTTCCAAGTCATATTAAGTTAGTTTTCAAAACTGCCAAAAACTAGCTAGCTAGGCTAATTCGCAAAATGCATGGCTAATGCTTGTGTCCTCTCAGGCAAATAAATGAGTAAAAGTCCATTGCTCTTCAGGCAATGTTTTCAAAACTGCCAAAAACTAGCTAGCTAGGCTAACTAGCTAACTTGCATGGCTAATGTTTGTTTCCTCTCTGACAGATAGGTGAATAAGAGTCCACTGCTATTAAGGAACCTGTTTTCAAAACTGCCAAAAACTAGGTAGCAAGGCTAACTCGCTAACTTGCTTGGCAAATAGGTGAGTCAGAGAGCCCATTGCTATTAAGGAAATGTTTTCAAAACTGACAAAGACTAGCTAGCTATGCTAACTTGCATGACTAATGTTTGTTTCCTCTAGCAAATAGATGAGTCACAGTGCACTGCTATTAAGGAAATGTTTTCAAAACTGCCAAAAACTAGCTAGCTAGAGTAACTAGCTAACGTGCTTGGTTCAAGCTTATTTCCTTTCTGGCAGATAGGTGAGTCAGAAAGTCCATTACTATTAAGGAAATATGTTTTCAAAACAGCCAAAAAATAGCTAGCTAGGCTAACTTGCATGGCTAATGTTTGTTTCCTCTGGGAAATAGGTGAGTTGGAGAGTCCACTGCTATTAAGGAAATGTTTTCAAAACTGCCAATTAACGAGCTAGCTTGGCTAACTCGCTAACTTGGCTAATGTTTGTTTCCTCTCCGACAGTTTGGTGAGTCAGAGTCCACCGCTATTAAGAAAATATGTTTGTAAAAAGTAAATGTATTTTTTTTGTGTGTGGGATGGTGAGTTGGGGTGGGGGTATTGATCAAGGAACGAGTGTGCCCACTGGCTGCTATTTGCCCATATCTGATCTTTGAAAATCAAAAGTGCTGGTATAAAAAAAATAAAAATAAAGAATAAAAAAAATTATAATTTAAAAGAAAATGTCAGTGTATACCTGAATGGAGCTGTCTGATGCGACCATTGCTACTGCTGATATCCACAGGCAGCATGTCCTTGAACCACGTGATCTCTGGGTCTGGGTTTCCGCTAGCCGCGCATAACATGGTGGCGGTCCTGGTTCGCTCCACCACTTTCAGCTGGGGGCCCATGTCAATGGTGGGGAAACCGTGGGGGATCTGGTTCTCTGCAGACAAACATACGAGAGGGGTTTTTGTTAGGAAAGCCGGTGAGAGGCGGGTAGGGGGTTTTCATTGAGAGGCCTCTTAGAGGCTTTGAGAACTTCAAGGATGCCGGCTCGAATGAATTTAGGAGGTATTCACTGCAAGATGACGTGGTCTTTTGCATAGAAAAAAAAATACATAAATAAATGTAAATGACGACAAAAATCAACGCTTCAAAATACGACAACTCACTCTCTGGAATTTGTGGATTAGATTGAGGTTTTCAGTTTATTTCGAACGCTGCTGGTTGTCTTCATGGAGAAGGTGTGATGACCTGTGCCCGTGTGTGAGCGAAAGCAAACAAAGCAAATTATTTAGTCATATCTGTTCACTCTTTGATGTTATTAACTCATTCACTGCCATTCACGAACTTATTCGTGAATTGAAAATAAGAATTCCCTATGTTTTGGGGATTGGGGTTTTATGCTTGGGTGCCGATAAAGCGCTGGTCAGACCTCTGGCAATGTTTTTCCTTTCCACAAAGGGGCAGCATTTACCTTTTTTCCATGTTAGGTCTTTGTTATAGCTTCAACTATTGTTGAAGCGCTATATATATATATATATATATATATATATATATATATATATCAATATATGTGTATTGCATTGTATTTTGTACAGTCATTTCAAGCTCATATAACTCCAGACCCATATAATTTAGGAATGAACTCTTTTTCTGATCAAATAATAATAATAATAATAATGCATTTCATTTATGAGCGCCTTTCAACACTCTCGAGGTCGCTTTACAGTCACAGGATACGTTTTTCCGTGGGTGAGCAGCGGCAGCCACACGCGCCAGCATTCACTCAACCCGGAAGTAACTCAAATAGATTGAAAGCTAGCTAGCTAGTTAATAGATAGCGAAAAGCTAGCTATATAGCTATACAGCTAATAGATAGATAGGTAGATACTACTACTACTATTACCACTACTACGACTACAGTGATAGTTTGGCTTACAAACTCAATTGGTTCCCAGAAAGTGTGTGTAAGGCAAAAATTGTGTCTCCCAAACATTCATTTCCCATAGGAAACCATTAAAATGAGAATAGTCCGTTCCCAGGTCCCCATAAAACATACTTTTCTACTAAATAAGCCTTAAAACGTTTCTTATGCTGCATTGAATGTTTATGAAGTTTAAAAACTCAATATTTTGTGGATCCCGGAATACAAGTGACAATAATAATACATTTCATTTCAAAACTCTCAAGAACACTTTACAGTCAGGTAATTTTTTTTTGTGCGGGTGAGCAGCGGCAGCCATTCACGCACAATGACAAAAACCATGGCACTAGAGTGGACACATTTTTGCACATTTCTGGCAGTGAATGAGTTATCAACTGACACGAGGGACACGCATCGGATCTGTTAGTTGACAGGCGCTCATGCCTCTCTTTGAATGTCCGTTGCCATTGTGGATTATTTTGAATTCTGTTGTGCGTGGTGGCGGTTTTCAAGGAGGAGCGCTAACATTTGATTGCAAGGTTGGGGCATTAACTGTGGCTTAGCCATACCTGTTCAATTCTTTTGGACAAGGGTGTGGTAATCGTTGATTCCTGCTCGGGTATATCGCTGCGGTTGTGGCACATAAAAATATGGGACAATGGCCAAGGTACATTTCCCTCGGGCATGGAAACGATTCCAACTTCCTACGCTGCGGCATCTGCTTTACACATAGGAATATTTGTATTCGTGCCGCAGTGTTTTGGCCAGCGAAGCCTTTTTCGTTTTCAACGTCAACAAGGGATATTTTGGTGCAAACAATGTTGTACCGCCGCCCATATAATATTTATGATTAAGATTATTGGCAAGTGTTTCCGGGCACATGAAAAAAAATAAACTGATTTTCATGCGACGGTAGGTGGTGGTTTGGTCATATTGGGAGAGCTTATACAATAACTTGACACTTTTTTTGAACCACATTTGCTTGGCAGGTGGGCTATGAAATCCTCAGTTTTTTTGCACTGGAAATTCAATGCCATTGAATCGAAGCAGCTTTTTTTGTTATTTAATATTTTTTCCTGACACTGTCATTAGCGAACAATAATTTAAAACACTTGGCTAACAATATTTTAAAACATTAATCGAGGCTTCACTAACTAATTTGAAGACCTACCCGTAGCTTGAAACCCTACTTTAACTCATTCATTGTCATTCTCGAATTTATAAGGGAATTGAAAATATGACGCCATTGCTGTATGTGTTCGGGTTTTTCTTGCGTTGGGAATGCTGATAACGCACTGGTCAGACCTCTGACAATAGTTGTATTAAGTTCATCCTGTCTACTTGATATTTAATTTAAAACAGATTATTTTCTTACAGACAGTGTATTGTAGGTGTTCAAATACCTGACATGTTTCGGCGTATACTTCCGCCTATGACAATGTTTTTTTTGTTTATACGAGGGGGCAACATTTGCCTTTTGTACAGCTGCCCCCATTTCAAGCTCAGATAACTCCAGTCCCTTCTAACTTAGGAATTAACTCTATTTTCGGATTGAAAGAAAAGCGTCTAAGGTTTCTTAGGCTGAATTGAATGTTTATGTAGCCTTAAAACTCCATATTCCGTAGGTCCTGCAATTTGAGTTAAAATGACAAAAACCCTGGCACTGGAGTGGACACATTTTTGCACGTTTGGCAGTGAATGAGTTCACAACCCAAAAATTGTCTTAAGGCCCTGTATGATATCCATGAGGCAAGTTCAAAGGTTAATAGCCCTAAATTGAAACCTCTTTAAATGTAAAATGCTAGCTTGAAACCTTACCCCTTCTTAAAAGCCATCATTTGAAACCCCAACATTGAACTAATCCTGACCCGAAACTGAAATTTGAAACTCTTATCCTGAATCGAAACAACGTAAACAGGTTTTAATTGGGACTGTGTCGAAGCAAAATGTTACAGCAGAATTTTAGCCCGCTTTGCTCGAATGAAGCCGTCGTTCGAGTATTTACAAATTGACAATAGTTACAGAATAACGCACATTTTGTGGAGCCAATTTGCATAACCCACTCATTTTGGTTGAAAAAAAAAAACACAGTGAAAGCTGTCTGAATATGAGTAGTTGACATGCTATTGTGACTGTGGTCGCCTGCCTGGTTTCTCAACTCCTGCAACTGGCCTGTCTGCCAACTTGTCATTCCAGGCAAGACAAAGACGTGCCTTTGTTCACGTCCTCTTTCATTGCCTGGGACGCCGGAGAAGGCAGTCCATGCTTGGAGAGAAGCCAGTGAATAAAATCAAACATGCGACTTGATGTTTCTCAAGATAAGCAGACATTTTAAGTTAAAGCCTCGGCTTGAAATGCTGACGCTAGATCGAAATACTGATTTGGAATCTCAGAAAAAAATATTTTAACCCTGAGCCTTCGAGGACAACCGACGCCTCTGTACAAGTTGTGTCCATAATTTGTAAAATCACTTCAAATGACTTCTACTGAGCGTATTTTACAAAGATTCCACCGCATGTAGCTATATTTTATGTTTTAAGACTCGCGCTGAGTATTCAGGAAGTCTTGTTTTCGAGTTGGTGATGATTCCTGACGAACGTCCCTGACCGAGAAAGCGACACACAATGCATTTTGGGTAAACTTCGTGAAAACTTCGTGTTGATCCATGTTGAATGCGAAATTAGAAGGAAAACACATAAATAACACAATGGTGAATCGTTGTGTGTTGTACCAAGACTACTATTTGATATTCGCTGTCACAAATTCCCAGCAGACAAATCAGCCCATTTCCAACGGAGCTTGGGCGCCATCTTGTACATTTTCTGGGACGCTACATTGGAGTCCAGAAGCTTCAAAATGATACGGAAGAACTTCTTTAATCGATTGCAAACATTTATGCTTTCCTCTTCAGAACTATTTGAATCATAATCATAACTGGATGAGTAACAAGAATTCATTTTCTCCGAATCTGAAGCCATTGTTTTGTGTCTAGAGTAAGGCAAGACATCCTGACACGATGTCACGGACAAGGGGGCGGGACCTTCAAAGAAGGAAAAGGAAAAAAATAAAATGTGTTTTTGAATCCTGTCGTTGGGTTTCAAAATTTGATTTTTAAGACAGGTTTGAGTTTTCAAATGTAGCAAGTTCAAAAGTAACTAGGGACATTTTGTTTTTGTTTGTACTTTTTGTGCTTCTTTGAAATAGAGAGAGCACACATTAGCACACATGCAGGCTGGCCGACTGACTAAAAATGATTTGTGGCCCTTTAATATTTGTCTTTACAGTATCTGAATGGTGGCGCACAAACCCTAAGGGACATTCACTAATCAAACTGTAATGTGTGTGTGAGAAGGTTTGTGGGGGTGTCAAGGATGTTGGCAACGACACCCCTAATATGGTAATTAGTCCAATTAAGAAGCTGCGATGTGGTCCTAAACGACTGTGTAACCTGCAAGCGTTAAGGCAGGTGCGGGGGGGAGTGCAAATAAGTGAGAAGGAGCGCGAGGGGAAGGGGGGTGGGCACTGGGGAGGGTTTGCATGCCAACCTCCTGCCAGCTCCAATTACCAATGCGAGCGGAGCGTGGCGACGAGAGCGATGGCTCTAATCAGAGCCCCGCTGAAATGGACCCGTCCGCGTCCTACTGTCCCGCTGGGAGGAGCGCTGGATGGCGATGTCGCGCTAATGCCAGGATCACCCCCCGCACCCTCCAATATCCCCCCCACGAACCTCTCGTCAACCCAAAACATCCCCTTGCGAGAAAAAAAAAAACGAGAGTAAGGAAAGCCTGACATGCGAGAAACTGCACTTGTGCCTCACGTTACCGCGCTTTCTCATTATTGGTCTCAATCTGCATTGAGGAGGGCCGACCAAAGCGCTGCTGTGAATGTTTAGCGTGTGGGTAGAAGAACAGACACCTCCTATAGAGAATACAAAGTTGTGAGGCATATAAGGGAGAGACGAGCATATGCATGCAAATATTCATGAGCAAACACAATTGGCTGTTATCGGCCCCAATTGTTCAATGAGATAGAACATGCCATTTTCTTCCCAATTAAAACATTTCCCCAGTGTCTGCAGCATCCAAAAATATGTTGAAGAGTTATGGTTACAACGTGGGGAAGGATTAGTTGGAAACTTTGTTTCTACTTTTTTTTTTGCTTCAACATAAGTGCGGTGGCCATTTTGTGAAGGATTTTGCTGGCTGTGGTCGCTGAATGAAACTCCCAGTTCAAACTAAGCACAAAGCAAAGAGAAATACAGATGTATATAAAACAAACACAAAAACAAACAAACAAACCAAAAAGGACATATAAGACAAAACACCACAGGGAGTCCAATTATGCTAGCTGTTGTGAGCTGTAACATAACAACATAACGGTGGCGGCCATTTTGTGAAGGATTTTTCTGGCTCTGGTCGCTGAATGAAACTCCCAGTTGAAACTAAACACAAAGAGAAATACAGATGTATATTAAACAAACACACAAAAAAACAAAGAAACAAACCAAAAAAAAGACAACTTTGACTTCCACTAGCTTTATGATAACACACAAGACAAAACACCACCGGGAGGCTAACTATGCTAGCTGTTGTAAGCTGTAACATAACAACATAACAGCAGCGGCCATTTTGCGAAGGATTTTTGTGGCTGTGGTCACTGAATGAAATTCCCAGTTGAAATTAAACGCAAAGTAAAGAGAATTACAGATGTATAAAACACGAACAACCACAAAATAACAAACAAAACTAAAAAAGACAACTTTGACTTCCACTCGCTTTATGCTAACACACAAGACAAAACACTACAGGGAGGCTAACTATGCTAGCTGTTGTAAGCTGTTCACATTGCCAAACTGCTGCTTGTTGTGAAGTGAGTTGCGTTCGCTGCCACCACGCATTTCTCGCATCTCACTTTTTCTTGCCGTGAGTGCACAACATGATCACAACATGTTTTTTTGGGGGAAATAGCTGCTATATTCACAGAGGTGGTGGGCACGTGCCAAATGTTTCAACTCTGCGCAGGAGCGATATTATTTAAATTAAGGTGACTGTGACGTCACCATTTGCAAAAGCACCAGCTGCATCGTGAAGCGTAAACATTCATCAGTGCCATGTTCGATTAGAATAGAAAGCTTTCTGACTCGAGAATAAAGAGGCACTTAGACGATTTTTCTTTTTTTAAATCAATACCGGGCCTCACAATGAAGCCTTTTATTATTTATCTGCAAAGAGGGGGTGTGAGAGGGGGGGGTGCAGAAATAACACCAAAGGTGTTGTCTGTGCTCCAATTGGTCTTGAGTCAATATGGCACTGAAAGGCACACGAGTCATCTGGAGGGGAAGAAAAATAAAGTGAAAGGCCCGCGGCTTTTTTCCGACGGCAGCGTAGCAAAGGCAAGAAGACATTTGCATGCGCTTCATACAAAGAGGCCACGTTTCGACGGGGAGTGCGTTGAGATGGGGAGGAGGATGCAAAGAATAAATAGTTCAACTGCAGGTTCAACTGAAAAAGCCGCTTGACTGATGATCGTGACTGACGAGTCGCTCGCCGAAACGTTTCGTAAGACGTGTCGGCGTCAAATCGCAACCCTATCGCTTACTTCCAACACGATCATACCAGATACCAGTAGTGGGCGATATTTTGAACATATCCATATCGGCATGAGTATGAGAGCAGTCACGTCACATGGCCACATTTTTTTTCTGTAAAAATCTCATTTCAACTATGGTATTTTCCGGCGTATAAGGTGCATTTGAGTATGAGGCGCACACCTAATGATTTGTGTATGGAGTCGTGGCTGCTGACAGTAGTCGCGAGACCTGTTGTGGCTCAATATTACTTCACGTATAAGGCGCAGGGTCATCTTTCGAAGAAAATCAAGGCTTTCAGTGGCGCCTTATACACCGAAAAATACAGTAATTACATTCCTTCATGATTGACACGGATTGACAGGAAAGGCCGTGGTAGACGAAATTTTGAACTGAAATTCACCGTTGGATTGAAACAAAATTATTTTGTGGCATGGACTTTTCAGACATTTATTTACTATGTACTATGTGCTATGTGCTATGTATTATGTATTATGTATTATTTATTTTTTTTTTATTCACTATGTATCTATGTATGTATGTTTAAATGCATTTATTTATTTACATATGTATGTATTTATGTCTGTTTATATATTTGTTTATTTATTTATGTTTTGAAAGGCGCTTATAAATGGAATGTATTATTATTATTTAATGTATCTATTTATTTAATGTATTTATTTATTTATGTATGTATTTATTTATTTATCCATTTGTCTCTTTTATTTATGTATTTATTTATGTATTTATTTTGTCATGTATTCATTTATTTGTAGGGGCCAAGATGCTCGGAGAAAACCATAGGAGTGTCACCGAGCCACTTCTGAGGGTTTCCACGTCAACGACAAACTTGGATGACATTTGGAGTCTGAGCCAACTCTCAAAAAAGGCGACAAATCAAAGTAAGCGAAGTTAGTTGGTTATCCAGGGATTCGGAACGTCGGCTTTGGGAACAATCCAGACAACTCTAATGCGTTCCCCTCCGTGAAGACCATGTGAACAAGGCACTCAATCGATTTCAAGACACACCTGATGTAACACGGTTGTTAGATGATGAAAATCTCGGCGGATTAAGGTGACCGAACGGAATGCAAAACGATAACAACATTCAAAATCTTTGCACGGTCTGGCCTGAAAGCTTCCATTCACCATTTGCGACAAAGCAGATAAGAATGTTTAGAATAGTCGGGATCAACCACGGCAGAGGTCGGAGGGTGGGGCGGGTGTGGGAAGAGAGGGCTGGGGGGTGAATCAAACATAGACGATGAGACGACATATGCATCTCTCGTCGAACCCCGCACGACATGGCCAGGTGTTGAGTCAGTTGCTATGGCGCGTCAAACAAACATTGCGAGCATGCCGCGACACACCTCGGCGCAATGGAGCGTCACAAAAACAAAGTCACATCTTCTGTGTAGGCGCTCACTCGTGCAGGAGTGGTCCATTAGGTGCACTAAATCTGCACCTAAAAGCTAGCAACCACTCAGTTGTCGACAGTAAGGTTAAAATCTTCACAAAAGAAATTAGATGGCTTGAAAGAGGAGTAGAAGAAGCCATTTTTGTAAAACAATAAAACCATTCACTAAATCGCCATGGTGGTTTAAGGTTTTATTTAAACCGTGCTTATGACAGACTTTTTAGGCTGATATCATGTAGGCTTAGTCATGCTAATGAGGTGAAACCAGAGCCTGGGATAGTACATTAGAGGTAATCAGATTGGCTAATGAGGTGAATCCAGTGTCAGGGATAAAACTATAAAGGTAATCAGAGTGGAGCGGTAATAACATTGACTAATGAGGTGAAATCAGAGCCAGGGATAGACAATAGAAGTACTCAGATTGGCTTCAGGGAGTGGTCCAGTGCTCCCCCTAACTTTAGAGCAGGGACCTGTAATCCGATTGGCTATTGAGGTGAATCCAGGGCCAGGGATAGAACTATTCGAGGTAATCAGAGTGGAGAGCTAATAAGATTGGCTAATGAGATGAAATCAAAGCCAGGGATAGAAAATAGAAGTAATCAGATTGGATTCAGGTAGTGGTCCACTGCTCCCTCAACCATAGAGCAGGGATCTGTCATCATATTGGCTAATGAGGTATTCACCTCATTAGCCAATTCACCAGGGCCAGGGATAGAATTATAGAGGTAATCAGAGTGGAGTGGTAATCTGATTGGCTAATGAGGTGAAATCAGAGCCAGGGATAGAACAATAGAAGTAATCCGATTGGGTTCAGGGAGTGGTCAAATGCCCCCCCCCACACCCTGAGAGAAGAGGTCTGGCATGGCGAACCTCTGTCCATTAGGGAAATAGGGCCAGGGTTAGCAGCACAACTTTAGTTCGCTGATGAAGCTCTTCGGATGAGAAGCGAAAGGTCCGACACCTTCAAAGTACAGATGACAGCTGAAGAAACCTTTTCCTCGAAAGTCACAGCTTCTAAAAAAACAAAACAAAAACAAAGCAAAACCAAAAAAACCCTCCCGCAACAAGATGTAGTAGCTGTTAGCACGCTGTTTATCCAGAGTAATGCGTTTTGGTGACCTTTGAAAAAATGTAATATTTTTTTGGCCGCTTATTTCCCCACTCGTAAGCACATAATCAATAACAGTCACCTAATCCACCGCCCCCCCAAGTCCTCTTCTTTTTTCCCCCCACCATTTTATCATCTTCATCTTTTCCACTTTGCTATTTCTCTCTTTCGGGCGATCTGATACTTCCACTGCCAACACTGTGATCTATGGCCGCGCCAGAAACCACGCATCTCTTATTTATGCCGGGGCGCGCTCTTTTCGTACATAACCCTGGCATGACAAACCCAAGGGTGGTTCTCCGAAACTGGCTGGCTTCTGTTGATCGAGTCACCTTGTCTTGTGTCGACAAAATCTAGAAGACCCGCGCTTGTTTGTATTCCTTCACAGGATGACTCTTGTACGTGTGGTCTGTCGACCCGGCAGGGGTTTTGTTTTTTTATTTTTTTGTTTTTTTTATAACCCCGGGCAGGTCGGTGCATACAAATGTGTGAGAATGAAAAAAAAAATGGTACCACTGCTGCCTCAAATTGAGCCAGGAAAAAAAACCTGAACTGAACTTTGTTGGATTCAAGAAGTTATTAGGATTCACATACATTTTAGATTGGATTGGATTAGCCTTTTTCTCGCAGTGAAGAAATTTACATTTCACAGCAGCAAAGTGATGAAAGTAATAGGAAAGGAAGAAGTAGAAAAACAAAATACAGGACCTGGTGTAAAAGCAGCCACTATCACAGCGTCATCTTGAAGTCAAAAGCAACAACAAAGAACAAAATAACAAATAATGTGACCACACAAACGACCCAATCTTAAGCACTTTCTGCACCCTCTTTGATGTATGAAGCAGTTCGAGATGAAAGATGAGAGGAGCATCTTTTTCACCAGTGGATTAGGGATGTCATAATGTGTACATCTGCTACAAACTAAATGTTGAAAGAAAACACTACACTAAGCTGTAGCATCCTTTCACGAAAGACACTGTCTCCCTTCTCCTGTCCCACGTAAATCCGCTTCAATTCCAAGCCGCGACAGTTCCACATACGCTGAACAAAGTGGGGCTGTGAAAATGCTGTCCATTACAGGTGCAAAAAAAGCACAATCGCCACCTAGCCGTTCAATGATGACAGTCAAGTGGCACTGACATTCATCCAGAATCAAAAACAGTGCTGAAAAGGCGCAACCGCGCAGCAGTCTCCTCCTTGATGAATGTTGTGGCCAAAAATGCTGATAAACACTCCGTATCTGTTGCACAACAACACAAAACGACAAAAGAAAACACAAAGACACACAGAAACAACAACGACAAAAACAAGGCTCGTAAGAGCACTTGTGACGGCTGCCTACTCGGGCGCCATCTTGGACTACTTTTGGCTGTCCAACTTCTCGTTTCAAACGTCTTGGAGACGTAAGATAAACAAAGCGCTGTGTGGCTAATGAGACTTGATTGTCACTTTTGGAGTTGCGGGATTAAAAAGGACAAGAGTCCAAAAAGGCGGGAACGTGAGTCGGTCCACTGGAGCAGAGCAACACGTACAGTATGTAAACAAACGAATCAATCATCTCAGCGTCACAAATTAATCAACGGCGGAGCATCGTCGTGACACGCTAAGGTGTAATTATGAGCCCACAGGAACGAATTTGGAGAGTGGATGGTGGTGGCTAAGCTTCATTAAAATGTTGGATTCGTGGGACAGCCGTTATTTATTACTTCGGTCGGACATCATGACAAATGTGCAGTGGATGTCAAGAACGTGTAGCAGAAGGGTTCAAAAACACCTAACCAAGCACAAGGGCTACAATAACATCTGATTTCCAAAGCTGTAGAAGTTGTAACGTGAAATCGTCCTAATCGCAATCTTGATTTCAGATCGCAATCACGTTTTTGAATCGTGTCAGCGTTTTGCGAGCCTGTGACATGCAGTGAGGATTGAATGTTTTATAGCTCACAAACTACACTAAATGACACTCAAATTTGATGAAATGGAGCATTGCCGATCTACTGTATCAAATTTGCATGCTTCAAATTTGGCAAAAAAATGTCATCGCCTCAGAAATGGCCAACATGCGTCGGCCATCGTTTTTGGGCCTTATTTTTTTTTGGGTGGGTTCACTTAGGATGGACAAATTTGTGTTGTTTTGAGAAACCGTGTATCGAGCCACTTCCTTGCCTACACGTTTCGAATCAAGTTTAGTTTTTTTACAAAAGGAACAAAATGTAGTCTTGGAATAAAAACCCAGCTGTAAAATCTTTCGAATATTTTTATTTTTTATTTTTATATAATACATTTAACACATATATTTAATACATATATACAAATACATTTATATTTTTAACTGTATTATTATTATTATTATTAGTAGTAGTAGTAGTAGTCGTAGTTTTATTGATTATTAGTATTATTATGATTATTATTATGATTATAATTATTATGATTACAATTATTATTATGATTATTACTATTATTATGATTATTACTATTCAAATAGTAGTACTATTCAAAACTTTATTTGGTAATTGAAAATATGACGTGGAACGCCATTCCCAAATTGGTTCAGGTTATGTTTTTTCTTGGTTGGGTGCCGATAAAGCGCTGGCCATGGCCTCTGGGAATGTTTTTTCCACTCCACAAGGGGGCAGCATTTCCCTTTTTTCCACTTTGGATGTATTGCATTGTATTTTGGACAGCCACACTAATTTCAAGTTCATATAACATCATATTCGTCCCCCATTGTGGGACGAATAAAGGTTTTCTGAATCTGATATAATTCCAGACCCATATAATTTAGGAATTAACTAGTTCTTTCTAATGAAAGAAGAGAGACCAAGGTTTCTTACACTGAATAGAATGTCTTTGTAGTCCTAAAACTCAATATTCTGTGGGTCCTGGAATTCAAGTGACAATGACAAAACAAAAAAAAAAAAACCCTGGCACTGGAGTGGACACATTTTTGCACATCGTTTGGCAGTTGAGTGAGTTAATATTTGCTGTGCCTTATAGTTGGAAATGTTTTATGTATTTATATATAATATTGTATTTGGAAAACTATTTTCAATCATTGAAGGTGCGCCTTACAGTCCGGTGTGCCTCATATGTGGAAAAAAGTTTTAAATTACACCATTTTTGGGGGTGTGCCTCATATTCCGGTGCACCTTATACACCGGAAAATACGTTAAGTATCTCGCAGAAGACTGAACGACTGAAAATGCCAACTCTCCACAGCTCTGTGAAAAAGCCAAGCTACCGGCCGATAGCGACGCGCAACCTCCATCTTAATTAGTCTGGTGATTGAGCCACGAGTGGTCGGTGCGCAAGAAATGATGAAAAGAAAGAGCATCGAGGGCATTAGTCAGGTCATGGAGCACAGGTATGAGGACTCCCTCGTTGATGTGCGCTAAGGCCCATCCATCCATAGCTAGTCAGGGCCCGGGGAGCCGTTGACTCATTGGCCCATGAAGCCATAAGGTGAACATTTCTCTTTAATGGTGGAGGTTACGGGCTTGCGGCGCCGTTATTAACAAATTGGAAGAATGAAACACGGCTCTGATGTTTTTTATCCACCCGGGGGTCACAGTATGAACAAAAGCAGAGTTCAAGGCAATTGAAATTCATGCTAGCTTGCGCGTAAGGAGGACTATTTATAACCTAATATAATTATATCATGCCTTTCTTTCCCCAATAAAGATAAACTTCATTTCGGTTGGCTTAAGTTGAGACACAAGCCACCCCCCACCCAAGGTAACCTTTGTTCATGTGCCAGGCAAAAAAAGGATAATTGGTTTCTTGGCAAAAGACATGCTGGTTTAAAAAAAGTGCTCGAAGTTGTAGATATGACCACATTGCCAAACCCTCAACCAAAAAAAAAAAAAAAAAAAAAAAAAAAAGGTGTAAACATAGCCTAATCAGGCATCTGAAAGTTACCGAGGCAAACCAAATTGTGTTACTTTGGGTGAAAGATCTCGGATTTAAGTGCCACATCATGAGAAAATTTCGTTCCATGCGCGAGATGTTTCCAGTGAAATTAGATAATCAAGCATTAAGATGTTAGATTGCACCTTAAAATGGTTCAGGGTAGAACAAACTCAACTCAAATCACACATGAGTCAATGTTTCATCTTATGGAAGCAAACAAGTCGTTCTTTGAGCAGACCTGAAAATGAAAATGATGCTCATGGTGATTGCTCGTGTCTTTTAGGACATGAAAGACACGTCTATCCAATGTCATGATGTCTTGTTGAGTGGGGCTAGCTTCAGGAGCTTCATTTTTATTTATATATGTATTTATTTATTTATTTATTTATTTATTTATTTTGTAGAAAACCAGTGGTGATACCACAAAATAGACATTTTAAGCAACGCACCCCTGAAACAGAACGCAAATGGCCCAATAATTGAAATTGGCTTCCCTGGGTCAATTTTAAACATTTCAGAATCAGAAAACCTTTATTCGTCCCACAATGGGGAAATTTGCAGTCCACAGCAGCAATTTGAAAGGGGACGGGGTGGGGTGGGTGAAAGGATAGAAAAACAAGATATTCTAAGCAAAGTAAAATCAACATTTGTAGAATTAATTTCGAATTAGAACATGCTCTCAAACATGTTTTCTGTATGTATGTATGTATGTATGTATGTATGTATGTATGTATGTATGTATGTATGTATGTATGTATGTATGTATGTATGTATGGTAATTTATGTACTCATTTATTTATGCATTTTAATTAATTCATGTATGTATGTATGTATGTATGTATGTATGTATGTATGTATGTAGAGTAATTTATGTACTCATTTATTTATTTATTTTAATTAATTAATGTATCTATTTATGTAAGTATGTGAGTACATTAATGTATGTACTCATTTATTTATGTATTTTAAGTAATTCATTTATTCATGTATGTATGTGCAGTAATTTATGTACTTATTCATTTATTTTAATTATTCATATATCTATGTATCTATGTATGTATGTCTCTATACACTATGCATTAATTTTTTTTTATTATTATTGGTAACCACTCCATTCGGTGGATATTTAACAGCCACGCGTCAATTGGTAGACGTCACTGTCTGTTCTTGACAATTGGCAGATATACGGGGAGGCGTGTGTCATGTCACATCTTTAATATCGCGCCGCGGGGCTGGAGACGACATCCGGATGAGTTCAATAGATCTTGAGATTCTGCCCTTGACAATAAACCGATCCATGACGTTTTCATCGTGCAGCAAGATGGAAGAGCAGCAGCTACCTCGGTGTGACTATTAAATTGCCAACATATTGTTCAAACAACTACTTTAGAATAAAAATAAATACACCAATTTAAATAAAATAATAAAAAAAACCTAGCAACGTGATATTTTACCACTATCAAAATAAAACATCCATCCATCCATTTTTCAGACCTGATTAGGGTCACGGTGGGTGCTGGAGCCTATCTAAGCCATCTTGAGGCACTAGTCGGGGGACACCCTGAACTGGTTGCCAGCCAATCGCAGGGCACACAGAGACAAACAACCATCCGCATTCACACTCACACCTAGGGACAATATAGGGTGTTCGGACCAGGTCTTGAATTTATGACCTCTGCACTGTGAAGTGGACGTGCGAACCACTCGGCCACCACCAAAATAAAACATAAAAAAAAAGAAACAAAACAAATATAAGTCACAAAACTTTCAAATCTAGGTGGCATTGTTTTGGTTGAAAAATTAATCATGGAGATATGACAAAGTATTATAAAATATAACTACATTACAAAAAGGAAGTGCTACATTTTAATTAAAAATGCATCGTTTTGAAAAAAAAAAAAAAAATCCCAGATTGTGATTAACATAACGAAATTACAAAAAGGGAGTGCTAAAATGCTATTTAAAAATGCATCGTTTTGAAAAATACCCACAACGTTGTGGACTGTGAACATATAGTTCAAACAACTACCTTAGAATAAAAATAAACACATTAATACATTCAAAAATAAAATATTTTACCACTATGAAAATAAAACATAAAAAGGTGAAAAAACAACATGTTACAAAACTTTTAAGTCAAGGCTGCATTCTTTTGAATGAAAAAAATATCCTCAAGATATGACAAAAACATTATAAAATATGACTACCTTACAAAAAGGGAGTGCTAAAATGCTATTTAAAAACGCATCGTTTTGAAAAGTACCCACGTCGTTGCGGACTGCCGTCATATTGTTCAAACAACTGTTATATAAATATAAATACATTTAAAAATAAAATATTTTACTAGTATGAAAATAAAACATAAAAAGGTGAAAAAAACAAATGCATTGTTTTGGATGAAAAATTAATTATGAAAAAAACATTATAAAATATGACTAAATCACAAAAAGGAAATGCTAAAAACACATACAGTAAAGTCGTTATATCGATATTCTCGGGAGTCGGAAAAAATATCGATATAACCGGACTATCGATATATCCGATCCTGCGGGCATGTAAATTTTCTCCTTGCGTTCATAGAAATAGTATCGTAATAAGCAGTACGATCGATATAACCGATATCGATATAACGAGACTTTACTGTAGTTTTGAAAAATACCCATATCATGTTAAAAACAAAGCAAAAATCCTTCCAAATCAGAAAACTATACTTCTATATCAATGAAAATAAATCGCAATGAAAAAAATTAATACAAAAGACAAAAAAATTAGAATGCAGAAATGCCAAATGAAAAAAAAGAGCTGTTCCAGAGCAGTTGTTCGCAGCTGCATGGACGCTTGGCATAAAAAAGCCACTTCATACCTCCCCCGAAATAACCCACTCTACTTTGTGAGGACAGGGAGAAGCCAACTATGCATGACTTTTTCATGGAACCACTTGAACACCCCCCCTCGTACCCCCAAATGAATGCATCTCAACATTAGCCTTTTGGGGTAAATCTATTCTGGAGCCCGCAGATGCATTTTGGGGCTTTCTAATACCAAATGACACGTTTCCGACACTTTACCAAAAGCGTCCAGTTTTAGAGCTCTCTAATCTCACGACAAACTCTTGAAAATTACACATCTGCCTTATGGTTTCCTTGTCCGCAATCCCCAACTTTTTTTTTTTTTTAGTCTTTAGTCAAGTTTCCTCCTTTGCTTCTTTTTTTTCTGCCCACTTTCTCCTTAATCTCCCTCCCAACCTCCCTCGCTTCCTTGAGGCCACAGACATGATGATCAGTGACAGCGCAGCATTTGCTCTTTTGGAGATACAGCTCGCCAAAAGCAAACGTCAATTGGTGGACAAGTAGAGATAAAACGTCGCCGGAGAGCACCGACGACTCTGTTCCAAACGGCACGGAAATATTCCGCCCAAATTAACTTATGAAGGCGTTGATCGATCACTTGAAATGCACGGGTGTATTATTTATCGACGGGAGAGAGAAAAAAAAGTACAGTGGCAGGGATTCGTTCTCGTTGAAGGGCATCGCAAGGTTGCATCTGGTATGTGTTTTGATTATGCCAAGTAAGTCAAAGTCAGCTTTATTGTCAAATATGCTAATATGCATGACATACAGCACAAATGAAATTAATGTCCTCTTGGACCCAGCGTGCAAGGCACTCATAATGTGGCTAAAAAAGACATACAATTGACAACTGACAATACTAGTAATTTATGAATGTAAAGTGAGGTAGTGTCGTATGTAAAGTGAGGTAACGCCGCAGTGCATCGAAAATAGCTTCAACGTTTTAAGAAAGGCGCCAAAAATATATATTTTTTTATGTTTCTGTACAAAAAAAGGCCACTTGAGTAAAATACGTTAAAAAAAAAAAATGGTTCAGATGCTCCCCAACTTACAAACAAGATACATACCGAACGGTTGTTCGTAAGGTGAATTTGTTCGTAAGTTGCTTCAGTGCTAGATTTTGTATGGAATGTATGTTGAAGGCTTATATAAGAAGTATGTTTAGCTTGTATAAGTAACCTGTATTCGTTTGTACTGAAAAATAAACATTTAATATAATATATGCTCTATAAAAATATCCCCACATACAACTGGAGAGACCACTACATATGTTACGACAAAAAATTTTTGTATGTACTGTTGTTCGTAACTTGAATGTTCGTAAGTAGGGGAGTGTCTCTACTCAGTTTATTCACTATCTGACATCTATGCACATCTATGACCGACTCTTGATCTATGTCAATATGGTAATTTTAACGCACACGTAACGCTAATGATGTAAACGCACATGCTAGTCAAAAACAAGTGAAAAAAAAATACAACCCATGAAACCGGAGCTGTAAAATCTGTGCCGAGCAACCCTTCATTTAGCATTATGGCGAGTAATATAATTTCATGCACTCCATATTTGCTTTGCGGGGCCTTATTATGTTGGTGCATTTCAGTAGGATGCTGATGAGATTTTTACATCATGTGGCTTCTCGGTTTTTGGTTGTATTCACCAAAAACATCCAGATTTCTACGGGTTACATCTATGTGCTTATTTCAGCGAGAACTTTAACTGCCAGACGTGTGCAAAATTGTGTCCACTCCAGTGCCAGGGTTTTTGTCATTTTCACTCAAATTGCAGGACCCATGAAATAGTGAGTTGGAGGACTACATAAATATTCAAAGCAGCGTAAGAAACCTGAGACTCTCTTTTAAGATCAGAAAAAAAATGAGTTAATTCCTAAATTATATGGGTGTGGAGTTATCTGTGCTTGAAATGGGGGTGGATGTAAAAAAAAATACATTACATACATATTGAAAAAGAAAAAAAAAATCAGAAATCAGGAAAAAATGAGTTAATTCCAAAGTTATATGGTCTGGAGTTAAATGAGCTTAAAATGGGGGCGATTTTGGACATGTCAATACAATACATACATATTGATTATATTGCGCTTTAACAACAGCTGAAGCTGTAACAAAGTGCTAACATGGACAAAAGGCAAATTCTGTCCCCTTAGGGAAGGGGAAAAACATTACCAGAGTTCTGACCAGCGCTTTGTCGGCACCCCTGCAAGAGAAACCAAAGCCCGAACAAATTCGTGAATGGCGCTCCACGTCATGCTTCTCAATTCCCAAATAAATTCAGGAATGACGGCGAATGAGTTAAATTCCATAAAATTTACATTTCTCATTTAATATTCCCTGCACATGACAAGAAATCATTCAGATCTCTTCGCAGTCTGGACCAAACATGAAAAGGTGTCCATACTCCTTCGCACCCGTCCTACGAACGGCCATAAAGTCCTTGGAAATGGAGGACGTCATAGCACAGAGTGCAACGACCGCCTTCGCCATATTGTCCAAGTCCTTGGGAGAGGCGCGCAGGGACAGATGCAGTTTGTAACTGTCAGCCTGGATATGATCTACGGCGCCAGGCCTCCAGCCAGCAGATGTTGCGAGATATTAAATGGGATCGCCACAGTGCAGTTGGCAAAATGTATACAGGAAGAGGTGGCAGGGGGTTAGTGGAGAGGGAGAGGGGTGAGGTACACCTGAGTAGATTAAAGCACCATTGTGTGCTGCTGCTGCATTCTTTGAATAACAAAATCATTATTTCAATGAATGATTCCGGGAATCAAAAATTGCATTTTTTTTTTCAACCAATTACGAAAATCATATTTTCATTTGTTCATGGGAGTGGCCCAAGTCAAAATCAGTATCAGAATCATCTTTACTGGCCAAGGGTGTAGAACACACACGGAATGTGTCTTCAGTAGAACATGTTGCACTAGTATCAACATAAAAAAGACATAACAAATAAGTATAATAAAGGCTAATCGAATCGAATAGAATCTAATCTAATCGATGAAAAGGTTTCTTCAGCCGTCTTCTTTAAAGGTGTCGGACGTTTCGCTTCTTATCCAAGAAACTTTGTCAGCAAACTAGTCTTACTGGTAGTTTAGGCCCTATATATATATCCCTAGTGTCCAGACATGGCGGTGCCGGACTCTGCTATGATATGGCACCGCCAAGTCTGGACAGAAGGGATATATATATATAGAGCCTAAACTACCAGTAAGACTTTAGTTTGCTGACGAAGTTTCTTGGATAAGAAGCGAAACGTCCGACACCTTCAAAGAAGTACAGATGACGGCTGAAGAAACCTTTTCATCGATGGACCACTCCTGTACGACTGAGAGTTTACACAGACTAATCTAATCTAATCTAATATAATCCCTTAATGTAAACGGTACCTCTCAGGAGCAACTGTGAGGCAATGTGCAAAGTATCAAGCAGTCAGTGGTTCAAGTGAGGACAGAGCTGGAGCTACAATGATTATAATGGGATGCTGTTCCACAGGGTTGTGCAAATTTGCAAAGAGGCACTTAGAGTTAAGAGAGTTAATGGTGACAGGGAAAAAAGATGCCTGAGGGGAGTAGCTGGAAAAGGGGGTGGGCAGGGTGCGGAGGGTCCAGTAGGATTTTTTTTTCTTGTTTTGATTCTTACAGTGTACAAGTCCTCGAGAGTGGGGAAAGGCGGTGCCAATAATTTTTTTCCGTCGTCCTAACTGTCTGTTGAAGTCATATTTTGTCAATTTTTGTGAGGGCCCCGAACCAAACCGTGATGAAAATACAAACAAATGAAGGAGAGGGAAATTCATAGTGAGGCATAAAAAGAAAAATGGAAAAAATATTGTAGGAAAATACGTCTGTGTAAGCTCTCAGTGGTACATGAGGGGTCCATCACTGAAAAGGTTTCATCAGCCGTCAGCTGAGCTCTTTGAAGGTGGGAGGTCATTTTGCTTATCATCCGAGAAGCTTCGTCAGCGAACTAAAATGGTGCTGGCAGCCCTGGCCATATATACTATATATTCCTAATGTCCAGAGGTGGTGGTGCCAGACCTCTGCTTTGATAGGTCGCTGCTCTAAGGTTGGGGGGCAGCTTCATCACTCACAGAGCTGTGAAATACGCCATTAACCATTCCGCTAAATTAAAGGAGGACTTCTAACTGTCTCAAAACGTTATCGCCATTCATCAGTCGAGCGCCTCCATTTCAAACTCAGATAACTCCAGACTCTTATAATATAGGAATTAACTTTTTTTTCCTGATGAAACGATATTTTTTCCTCCCACGACGGGGCAGCATTTGACTTTTGTACAGCTGCCCCCATTTCAAGCTCAGAAAACTCCAGATCCATATAACTTAGGAATTAACTCTTTTTTCAGATTTCTTATTTTTTTTTCCTTTTTCCAACATGTATGTATTGTATTGTATTTTGTACAACCGCCCCATTTCAAGTTCAGATAACTTCAGACAGAAATAACTTAGGAATTAACTCTTTTTTTTCCTGATGAAGACAATATTGAAAAACAATTGAAGATTAAGATATTAATCACATATCCAAAATAAAAATAAAGAATTTGGCAGAAAAAAAAACTAAAAATAACAATTTGAAAGATTAAAAATATGAAACTACAATAAAAAACAAATAGTGCAGTGCCCTGGACAGCCTTCTGCCATGCCAAAGCTGTTGCCCACAATGGTAGAACCCATTCCGCTAAGTTAAAGGAGGACTTCTAACTGTTTCAAAACGTTATCATGATTCATCAGTAAAGCGTTTCATCCGCGGTATGTTGTGACAACAACAAAGAAGGACATCGCCACACGTGTTTAACGACACGCTAAGCTCGTCATTAAGGACGTTATATATCTATATCTAAACAAACATGCAGAGCGAAATGTGGGAGATTATCAGTTCCACAGCACACCTTCTTTTTGGTCATTGTGAGCAATTTGAAAAGAGGCGAGCGAAGGAAGGGATTAAGTTGTCGGAAGAGCTGGGCTCCGTGTTAAATCATTCCACTCCAGCTCGCGTCCGTATTCACGGCGCAATGAGATTTCTCCACTATTTATCCCGTCCACTCTGTTTGTCGACGCTGGGCGCAGATATTTATTACCGGGCATTGTGTCGCAGTCATTTCCCGCACCCGCCGAGGTCGGACGAGCAAATGAAGGCCTTCTGTGAAGCGGTCGAGCTATAATTTGTTTACTGCGCGGCAAACACGGCGCAGCTAAATACAGTCAAGCTGCGCTGCGGTGCATGAACCAAAGTCCAAAAAAATCAACAAGGTTTTCCCACCCCTCCAAAAAAATGTCTCGCAAATTGAATTCATATGGCGGATGAATATCAACTCATTCGCTGCCATTCCCGAATTTATTCGGGAATTGAAAAGCACGGCATTGAGCGCCATTCCCGAATGTGTTCAGATTTTGTTTTTTCTTGTGGCGGGTGCTGATAAAGCGCTGGTCAGACCTCTGGCAACGTTTTTCCCCTCCACGAGGGGGCAGCATTTCCCATTTGTCCATGTTACTGTTTTTTTACAGCTTCAGCTGTTGTCAAAGCGCTATATAAATCAATATGTATGCATTGTATTGTAATATGTACAGCCGCCCCCGTTTCAAGCTCAGATAACTCCAGACCCATATCATTTAGGAATTAACTTTTTTATGAGAAATAATATTTTTCCTTCCACAAGGGGGCAGCATTTGCCTTTTGTACAGCTGCTCCCATTTCAAGCTCAGATAACTCCAGACCCATATAACTTAGGAATGAACTCTCTTATTTCTTATTTATTTCTTTTTCCAACATGTTATGTATTGTATTTTGTTCAACCACCCGCATTTCAAGCTCAGAGAACTCCAGACCCTTATAATTTAGGAATTAACTTTTTTTCTGATGAAATAATTTTTTTCCTCCCACTGTGGGGCAGCATTTGCTTTTTGTACAGCCACCCCCATTTCAAGCTCAGATAACTCCAGACCCATATAACTTGGGAATTAACTCTTTTTTTCTGATTTGTTTTCTTTTTCCAACGTGTACGTGTTGTATTGTATGTTGTACAACCACCCCCATTTCAAGCTCAGATAACTACAGACCCTTATAATTTACAAATTAACTCTTTTTTTCCAGATGAAAGATTTTTTTCCTCCCACTGTGGGGCAGCATTTGCCTTTTGTACAGCCACCCCCATTTCAAGCTCAGATAACTCCAGGCCCATATAAGTTAGGAATTAACTTTTTTTTCTGGTGAAAGAAGAGTATAAGGTTTCTTCAGCGACAATGAATGTTGTCCTAAAACTCAATATTTGTGTGTCCTGCGATTTGAGTGAAAATGACAAAAACCCTGGCACTTGAGTGAACACATTTTTGCACATCGTTTGGCAATGAATGAGTTGAATGAGTGAATATTCCGAAAGGCCGCAGTTTTCCCTTTGCTACATTTTCAACAACTTATTTTTCTTTCCAATCTCGGGATAACTTGCTTATTTTCTCGCTTGACCTTTTCGGCGCGCGTGAAAACTTTGCAAGTTCAAAGGGAGTTGACGGGGGTAAGTACTTCAAAAAAGAGCATTTCTAATTTGCGCTCTGACACGCGAGGACTTTGGTAATGATGCTACGCGTTTGATCTGTGGCCATTAGACAAGATTTCTCCTGTCTTGAGATTCGGCCGCAGTTCACACCCCTACCCCCGAGGACGAGACCAAGCACGTCCATTTTTCATTCTCAATATTTTGGGAGTCAGACTTGCTCGATAATACATTTCAAACAAGCATCAGGAAGGTAATGTTGCAACGACAAGATAAATGACATTTGTCGGTCTTTGATATGAAAGCGTGTTGTTTAAATGTGTCACATTTGGGCACCCGTAGATCTTTCAACTCCGAGGTGAGCGGTTTTACTGATTCTATTCCCTTACAGTCTTTCCAGACTTTAGTTTATCGTATCTTTCTTCAATCACCGACTGTATCGAAGCGTTTTCGTCTTTTTTGTGTTTGTTTTGAGACCGGTGATATTTTTTTGGGCGCATCTGGCTCCAACGGGTCGTGGTTTTCACGGTTCTAAATTCCGGTGTCGCTTCTGATGTCTTCTCAGACGGCGGGAGTGCTATTTCACACATCGGGTGGGCAAGCGCCATTTAGCAGGACATTTGCTGAGGCGCGTCAATTCAAGCGGGGGTGCTGCAAGGGTCAGGGTGCAGGCATCGTTACCCACGTAACGAGTCATTGTTCCCGACGGTCATTGCCAAGTGTCCGGTATACACGGCGCGGGGACAAACGAAGCCGGGTATGACGCTCCTAATTATTTTGTTATCGACGAAAAAAGACAACGATGACTTTGGGCACCGTCTGAAAGTCTGGATGACCTCTGGGTAGCGTGAGAACAGCCGCAAACACAAAAGTGCGGGGCTCTTAACGGCGTGACAGGATGAATTACAGAGTGACTGGAGACTTGGGATATGCCAAAGTGCTAAAGTCCAACTTGGCAGAGGGTCAGAAAAACAGACTTTAGCAACTCAGGCAGGCCTTTGTTTTGATTCAACCGCGCTCTCTGGGCAACTTTGGACCCCAAAGAATTTACGATATGAACGGGTCAATATTTTTTTTTTCACAATTGCACGGTAGGCAAATATTTGGGAAAAAACGAGTATGAGTTGAAATTAATTCTCATTTATTTTTACACTTGTGTTAAAGGACAACCGACACCATTTTTTTGTTTCCTAATTTACATCAGAAAAATATTTTATAGCATCTAAAATACCCAAAACACGCAGGCTGATATTTTTAGCCAAATGCAAAACACCAATAAAAATGAGTTAAAGTGTCCCAAAACTACTTCAAAATGACCCCGGCGAGTTTCAGAAGGTCCCGCCCCCTTGTTCGTGACGTCACGCCAGGACGTCTTACCTTGCTCTAGAATTAAAACAATGGCTTCAGATTCGGAGAAGATGCTTTTCTTGTTTCTTTCTTGTTCTCATCCAGTTATGAATATGATTCATATAGTTCTGAAGACGAAAGCATAAATGTTTGCAATCGATTAAAGAGGCACTTCCGTATCAATTCAAGCTGTCAGGACTCCAATGTAGCGCCCAGAATATGCACAAGATGGCGCCCAAGCTCAGTTGGAAATGGGCTGATTTGTCTGCTGGGAATTTGTGACAGTGAATATCAAATTGTAGTCTTGGTGCAACACACGACGATTAACAATGGCGTTATTCATGTGTTTTCCTTCTAATTTCTCCATCAACACGGATCAACACGAAGTTTTCAGACCAAATAAAGTACCCAAAATGCATTGTGTGTTGCTTTCTCGGTCAGGGGCGTTCCAGACGTGACGTCACATCAGGCATCGTCATCAACTCGAAAACAAGACTTCCTGAATATTCAGCGCGAGTCTTACAACCTAAAATATAGCTATATGCCGTGGAATCTTTGTAAAATAGGCTCAGTAGAAGTCATTTGAAGTGATCTTACAAATTATGGACACAACTTGTCCGAGGGCGTCGGTTGTCCTTTAAGTCTTACGTGAATGGCTATGCTATGATCTGAATGTCTGTTAGCTTGATGCTATTTTTTTTTAACATTTTGAGGAATATAGAAGATCGATACATTTAATTAGTTAGTTAGTTGATTTATTTAACCTGTTTTAACAGAGTCAAAAGCAGAATTGTTACTGGACATGATTTCCTACCTGCCAACTTCTGAAACCAGAAAAGCCTCGTAATACGCCGGGTCCAGCGCAGTAAGCTGTCTGCATTTCCGCTTTTTAATTATTTTTTTATCATTTCAAATAATGTACCCCGTACTACAACTCTTATCCGGGAATTGTAGTCATTTATACGAGCAGCTATTAGCCAAGGTTGACAGGTATAAAACTCAAACTCACGTCATTTTCACCTTTTCTTGAACAAAGTCAAACTCCTTCAAATGCTTGGCAGTATTTCTCATGAAACGACTGTTGTTTTCTTTTACTTCTCACACTTGTTGTTGATTTTTCTCCAGCAGATGCCATTACACGACTATAATAAAAATGACGCTAACTCTTGAGTCTCGATTCAAGGAATGAGCCGTCACTCTGGATTCAGGAAAGACCCGTACAACGTGCAGGCGCAATTCATCTAAAGGAAGCTAACAGCTAGCATGATGTTGATCGCCTGTTCTCGTGTTTTGAATTGACGTCGAGTACAGTACTTACTATTTTGACGATTTGGGATTTATCGTTTTTATTGGAAACCTTCATTTTCATTATTAAGCTGTAACCTGGAATGGGATAATGAAAACCGTAGTTTTTATGGCAAAACTGGAGTAGTTGGCAGGCATGTGATTCTATTTAAATGACGTCCATTTTTTGTTTACATTTCATTAACAAAGTAGTAAATCACTTTCTCCACTGAGACACACCTTTTTGAACCCCCGCCCTTTGAGTAAACGCACATTTATTTAAATTCATAGTGGCGGAGAGGCTTTCTAGTTCGAACAATGCTCACCTTGTGCTTTGCTCAAGGGCACCACGGTTCATGTTAACAAATCCTATCCCCTCACCGCCATTCGTTTTCATCTGAGCTGCTGTAGAAGTTCCCAAAGCTCCGGGCTAGCGTGGTCCATTAAGGGTGGACGACCATTAATCTCTGTCTGCTTGCGAGTTGCAACCCCCACCCCTCCTCGTGTTTATCTCATCGAGTTCCGCCGCTGTGAATTTGATGCATTGCTAGGGTCCACAAACAATAGCCTAAATGTAGTCGGGCTGGGCTGCCGACGAGGTTTTTGTGTGGAGAATTGAACAACGGTTTATGTTTTCATGTTCATATACGGGACGAAAAAAAATGAATATAAATTGCCGAAAAACGAGTCAGCAACCGAATATGTTGCACAAACGCGGAATGGCGACGGCTATTGAGTAACACGAGTCTGTTTTTTTTTCTTCACACAAGAACATCTGTCTCTTTTGTGTCAAGACGCTTCAGGTGCTCAATGAGGCCTTCACCTTCAGCGGGCGCCTGTTTGCTTTGGCCCCCTTCCCATTCCTCGGCGGGCAGGTAAGCGCAGGCAGACATCACCGACTTGCCCGAGCTTGTAGGCCGGCAGCGGGTTTTCCACCCCAGATATATGAGCTCACATTGTTTTGCTTTTGTCGGCTTAAAACCGTTGACGCCTACTCATCGACAGGTCTATTTTTTTTTCTGTAACTGTTGATGGAAAACTGCAAAGAATGGCAAAATGACTCTCGAAGCTTATTTGGGACAGTTAGAAATGCTCCTCATTCGTTTGGGAGGGAAAAGTTTCATGTAACAAAGAGAAAATTGTTGCTCAAAATGAACAGCAGTGTCTTTTCTGTGAAAGACGTTTATGGATCGCATTTGAATCGGTTCCTTTTTTCGGAAAAGGGCAATTCAAAGTGCATTTCGCTTCTTCTTGGGAAACGTTATCACGTTCCCGTAACACAGATGCAAATGACTGGAATGGTTTGCTGAACAGGCAGGTCATTTGCATAATTGGCAGAGTAATTTATTATTATTTTATTTTAATGACCACATTTTCCAGTTATGAATTTGGGGAAAACATTAGAATGTTTCATCCCCTCCACATATGACATATAGAGCACACAACAAATTAATGAATACCGCATTTTACGGTGTATAGACTCACCGGAGTATAAGGCACACCCCTAATGAATGGTTTATTTTCAAACTTTTTCCATATATAAGGCGCACCTTCATTGAATGAAAAAAGTTTTCCAAATATATAATAATAATACATTTCATTTAATTTAAACTCTCAAGGTCACTTTACAGTCCCAGGTTTAGTTTTTCTGTGGGTGAGCAGCGGCAGCCACACGCGCCAGCATTCACTCAACCCGGAAGTAACTCAGATAGAAAACTAGCTCGGTAGCTAATAGATGGCTAATAGCTAGATCAATAGATAGCTAGCCAACTAGATAGAAAATAGAGAGCTGGCTAGCTAGCTACATAGCTAGCCAGCTGGATAGAAAATAGAGAGATTATGCTTCTATAATAATACAATATAATAATAAGAAAAAAATAATAAGAAATAATAATAAGAAAATAATAATAAGAAAAAAATTCCATCACATCAATGTATTTTGCTGTACTGTCTTGTTTGAAGACCTTGTGTTACACCCAAAAGCCACCAGAAGAGGGAGTCCAAGCTCCATGGAAGGAATTTATCAGCCTGTGGAAATGGGCTGATTTATTCCTCACAGGAGCTGGTCGCCATTTTTTTGCCTCTTTTGTGTGACGCTACATTGCAGTCCAGATGCCTCAAAATGACACGGAAGGACTTCTTTAATCGATTGCAAAAATGTATGCTTTCATCTTCAGAACTATTTGAATCATATTCATAACTGGATGTGTAACAAGAAAGCATATTCTCCGAATCTGAAGCCATTATTTGGATTCTCCAGTAATGCAAGACGTCTTGGCGTGACATCACGAACTGGGGGCGGTACTTTCTGAAAATGCCCAATTCGCAGCTCAATTTTTTTGCAGATTTTGGACACTAAGTCATTTTTATTGGTGTTTTGCATTTGAATAAAAATATCATACTGCCTGTTTTGGGTATTTTAGATGCTATAAAACGTTTTTCTGATGTCAGTTAAAAAACAAAAAAGTGATGTCGGTTGCCCTTTAAAACGCACGTGCGTACAAGGCGCAGGGTCATCATTAGAAAAAAATTAAGGCATTTGGGTGTGCCTTATACACCGGAAAATACGGTACTGTAATGACACAGTGGTGCCTTGAGAAACACATTGAATTCCGTGTTGTGATTTTGCTCCAAACTCAAGTCACATATTTTGGAAATTAAAATGGTCACCCCCCCTTGCCACCATAACATATAATAAAGGTAACATGCACTGTACATGTAATTTTTTTATGCCTACATTTGCTATGCGTGACATCGGTGCGGAATAGGCACATCACAGGATGTGAGAAAGGCAACAAATACAGCCGAGTCGCGGCTTCTCTCAGGGCCCAACATGAGTGACAAAAATCCCACAGACACACTCCAGAATATGTTTTACTTTTCCCCAGGAGAGCAGAAGCTGTTCTTCCTGATAACTCCCACAATAACTGGGGGGACTGTGCACTTGTACTTGCGCCTAATGCCGTGTGACTCATGTTCACCTCGTGCCGCACAATGCCTCACGATGCACAAGATGAGGGCGGGTATGGGAGGCGGGGGGGAGGAGGGATGCTTGGTCAAAAGCAAAGGAAAAGTCCCTTTGGGAAGATTACGCAAGGCCCGACCGATGATATCAAATAAGCATGGAGTGGGGGGGGGGGGGGGAGTATGGCGAGATGGCGACGGATGACCCTTATCCACCCACTGGCTTTTTTTTTGTTTTTTTTCTAATGGAATCAAAGCCCCGCAGTGACTCGCATCCGCATAACAAAATTACAATCAATTAGGGAGGAAATGCACACTCACGAGCCGCTGATATGGAAGCCCGAGTGGGGGACGGGGTGCGGAACCTCTGTCCACATACATCAAGTACATTAATGCCGCCGAGGAGGAGTGGGCAGAGGGCGAAAGGGGGTGGGCGTGTAGGGGGACAGTAGACTGTGGAAAACACTCCAAACGCTGTTTGTGTGATTATTCAGCGTGTCACTAGCCGACTACTTTACATTTGCAGCCATTTTGTGGATGTGCGGATATGTCGTGTGAGGATGAGGTGTTGACATCCCCAAAGCTGACCAATACTGAATTTGAATCAGCGCCAAAGTAGACAACTTTCCAAAGGGGAGTGTTAAATCAATCAATAAATAAATAGATAGATAAATAGTTGGATAGATAGGGAGACGATAGGTAGATTGGATTGCATTGGATTTGCTTTTATTCGTCTCACAGTGGAGACATTTACATTTCACAGCAGCAAAGTTATGAAAGGAAGAGGAAAGGAAAGAAATAAGTAGAAAACCAAAATACAGGAGTTGCTGGAGAGGCAGCCACTCTCGCGGCTCAAAAGAAAAAGCTAAGTCAAAAGATAGGCAGATAAATAGATAAATATAGATACAGTAGCAAGCGAGCTAGCTATCTAGACAGATAGCTAGATAGATAGATAGCTAGATGACTAGATAACTAGATAGATAGAGAGATAGAGATATAGAGAGATAGAGTAGCTAGCTAGCTATCGAGCTAGCTTGATAAAATAAATACAAATAAATACATAAATAAAAAATTAAACGCCATTCGTTTTGACGCAAAAAAATATGTAAAGATGTAAAATTACATAAAAAGCAAAATGAAGTGTAAATTAAAAGATTTTAAAAAAAACCAAAAGAAATAAAACATTATAAATATTTGGGGCGAATCTTATCGTGACTTTTATTAATCCTTTGGCGAAAGGCAAAATTAAAAACAATCACACTGCTACAAAATGAAAAAAAAAATCAAAGTGAAGAACACTCAAGAGGAAAAATAACATTTCAAATAAACTGTCATTATAAAGGTTGTTGTGTTCCGAAATGTCTTCTTTGGTTCGTCCAATAGTCAAATCTAAAGTCTTATCAAATGGAATAAACACCCGCCCCCTAAAATGAAAATAAACCCCTACTTAATACACACTGAGTTAAATTCATCTGGATTTTTCTTTCTTTTTGTGTATCACCAAATGAAATAAGGATATTTCCTCACGGAACCACAGAGAAAAGATGAAATCATATTTTTTGAGGGCGAGGGAACCTGTATGTGTGCACGCTTATAAGCAACACTGCCCAGACACATCGCAACAAATGGGGGGAAAATTAGCAGAGCAACTTTTAGTTTCAACCAACCAGCAAGCGATTCCACAATCAATGAAAATATCTCCATATAACCAGGCGACCCAATGTTGACGTTGTATGAATTGCTCCTCACCGACACTGACAAATCCAAGGAATGCGAAAGGCCTTTCAACGCAAATGAATGCATAATAGATGCAGACGCCACTTGCGAATGTCGGTTATGTGGGATTGTGAGCCAGCAGAGGTGAAGTGAGGAGGAGGAGGAAGAGAAGGTCCTTGTCTCACCTTCAAACACGGTCAGCTTGGCGCTGGTGTTGATCTCGCCGGCGCTGTTGGCCGCCGTGCATTCGTAAATGGCCTCGTCGCGGTGCGTGCGCAGCGGTTGGATGCGCAGCACGGACCCCGAACCGTCGTCAAACTCGATCACCTGGGAGAAGGCGAGAAACGATGAAGAGGGGGTGGGATGGATGGAGAAGGGGAGCTTGGTTGACTTCCAATCTGTTGCGGCATAGAAACAACTGACACTATACAGCTTTACATAAGCGCCGCTTTCTCAACAGCTGCAGCTTGAACAAGGGTTACAGAACATGTACAGATATTAACCATGCACAAAACATAAAATCATACATTACTGTATAACAAATACTATATTATATTATATATATATATAGTTATCTTATAAAAGTAGCGCCGTTTTGAGTTTCCTTGACTGACACCACCAAGTGACATGAGAAAGACAACACCATATAATAGTGGGAGGCTGTGTGACATTTGCATATTAAAAAAGTGTATGAAAACTGTTGTAAAAACAAACAGAGATAAAGAGAGAGAGATCAAGAGAAATATTAAGAGAGAGAGAGAAAGAAAGAGGGAGAGAGAAAGAGAGAGAGCGAAAGTAAGCGAGAGAAAGACAGAGAGAGAGAGACATGGAAACGAGAGAGAAAAAGAGAGACAGAGAGAAATATCACGAGAGAGAGTGAGTGAATGAAAGGGAGAGAGAGCAAGAGAGAGAGAGAAAGAGAGAGAGTGTGAGAAAGAGGGAGAGAGAAAGAGGGAGAGAAAGTAAGCAAAAGAAAGACAGAGCGTGAGAGAGAGAGACAGAGAGAAAGAGACAGAGAGAGACAGTCAGACAGAGAGACAGAGAGAGAGAGGGAGATGAAGAGAGAGAGAGAAATATCAAGAGAGAGTGAGTGAAAGAGAGAGAGAAAGAGAGTGACAGAGAGACAGAAAGAGGGACAGAGAGAGAGAGCGGGAGAGAAAGAAAAATATCAAGAGAGAGATCAAGATAGAGAAAGTCAGAGAGAGAGTGTGCGAGAGAAAGTGAGTAAAAGACAAAGATAAATCAAGAGAGAGAGAAAGAGAGAAAAAGAGTGAGAGAGAGAGAGAGAGAGAGAGAGAGAGAGAGAGAGAGAGAGAGAGAGAGAGAGAGAGAGAGAGAGAGAGAGAGAGAGAGAGAGAGAGAGAGAGAGAGAGAGAGAGAGAGAGAGAGAGAGAGAGAGAATCAGTGAGATGGTGGACTATGGCGTCCTTGTTTTGGGTTTGCGAGGGCAGAGGGTTGACCAGTGAGCTAACATTTCCATCTGAGCAGCGTATTTTAAGTGACAGGAAGTTAGGCTTGAAACCAATGGACAAAATTGACCTACTTTTTTGTCCTCAACAGGTTTTCCCATCTGTTGTTTACACCAAGTAGCACAAAATATCTAATAACAACACATCCACAGTAATAATAATAATAATAAAAAAAGCAAACACTTTTCTTTTCTCCGTCAACACCCCTCGCGGTCAACTTGGCAGCTCTCCGCAGTCTACCAAGTCGACCGTGACCAACTGCTTGGCTACTCCCGACTTAGACATTGCACGCTACTGTGTTTAAATGTGAGAAATGAGGCTGGTTCTTGGAATCGTTTCTTGGGCGACACTTGGTTATAAAGACTCTTTAGATAAGATACGATTTAGCTAGGCTTTGGGGAGATGTTTCAACAAAAAAGATCGAACATCGCCACATTCTACATCCTGACAGTCCCCAATTTATGAACATTTTTGCAGATACAGTACAGTGAGACCTCAACTTACAAACACCTTGACTTACAAACTTTTAGTCTTACAATCGTCAAATTTATGAACATTAAACCGTATAACAAGCACTATTTTCATAATACACACCCACCACGGCTGGCAGAGTGATCTTCGGCGGAAGCATACGACCGAACAGCACCAGAGGTTAAGTTACCAACAGTCCTTATGGAAGGTGACTCTCCTTCCATAAGCCATCAACGACCATCAAAAAGGTAAATACAACTTTATTTTACAGCACAGTTTATTTCTTTAATTACAGTACTCATGTAATGCGCCTCCCTTTCCAAACAGCAATTCCCTTTGACCTTCAACCTCCAACGCCATTCCATCAAGCCATAAATGACCATCACAAATGTAAATAAAGTGACTTCATGATACAATGCAGTGTATTTCTTTCATTACAATACAATAGCACATTTATTATACATAAAATAAGGTATGTTGTGTGTAGTTTTAAGGCTTATTTAGTTGAAAAGTATATTTTATGGAAACCCGGGAACGGATTATTCCCATTTTAATGGTTTCCTATGGGAATTTTTTTTGGAGATACACACTTTTTGCCTTACACACTCTGTCTGGGAACCATTTAAGTTTGTAAGTTGAGGTCTCACTGTATGTCGAAACATGTTCGGACAGAGATGCTGTTAGTTAGATTTTGTATTGTGTGCCTTTTTCTGGCAGAGCTCGTTTGTGATTGGCTGTGTAGAGTATGTGGGCGGGAGAAAAATCCCTCTTCCCTGTTGACGCTCAAGCGTTCTGAAAGTAGCAGCAGTATATACCATATAAAGAGCAATGTATGGGCGGAGAAGATGATCAATAGCGATGCGGAGGCACAGGGCGTCATGTTCCGCTCGTTGGAGTTGCAGGTGCTCACCTCGAAGCGTTGCGAGCTGACTTTCTTTCCCTTCTTCATCCAGGTGATTCTGGGTTTGGGCTCGCCGGCCGCCTGGCACACAAAAGATGCGACGCCGCCCGAGATGCCCGTTTGGTCTTCAGGGGATTTGATGAAGCTCGGCAGATCTGAAAACGGATGATGGGAAATCATCATCAAAACATTCAACAACAACAACAATACACACTTTTAAATGACATTTATTATTATTATTATTATTATTATACATACATGTCCGATAAATAATAAAGCAATAAATACAATTCCAAAAAGCAATTAATGGGAAAAAACAATTAAAGGACAACCGACGTCACTTTTTTTGTTTGCTAACTGACATCATAAAAACTTTTTATAGCATCTAAAATACCCAAAACACACAGTATGATATTTTTAGTCAAATGCAAAACACCAATAAAAATGACTTAAAGTGTCTAAAAAGTACTTCAATTTGAAACCGGAAGTGGCCGGTTTCAGAAGGTCCCGCCCCCATGTTCGTGGTGTCACGGCAAGACGTCTTGCCTTGCTCGAGAATCAAAACGATGGCTTCAGATTCGGGGAATATGCTTTCTTGTTACTCAGCCAGTTATGAATATGATTCAAATAGTTCTGAAGAAGAAAGCATACATGTTTGCAATCGATTAAAGAATTCATTCTGTGTCATTTTGAGGCAACAGGGGGCGGGGGGGGAATGTCACACCCAAAAAAGGCAGAAAATGGTGACAAACCCGTGTAAGGAATTAATCAGCCCGTTTCCACAGGCTGATTAATTCCTTACATGGAGCTTTGTCACCCTCTTCTGCCTCTTTTTGGTCCTACATGACGTTTTCAGACCAAAGTACAGCAAAATGCATTGACGTGACGGAAGGACTGCGACAATGTGTCCTTTTTTCGGTCAGGGGCGTTCCTTCAGTGACGTAGGGTGAGGACTCGTCACCAACTCAAAAACAAGACTTCCGGAATATTCAGCGCGATTCTTAAAATGTAAAATATAGCTATAGGCGGTGGAATCTTATTAAAATACGCTGAGTAGAAGTCATTTGAAGCCATTTTACAAATTATGGACACAACTTGTCCGGAGACGTCGGTTGTCCTTTAAATGAATAAAAGACCTGTTTTCTTCATGCTCGCAACAAAAAAAAATATGAATTTGAATGAAATTCCCTTTTCAACATATAAAGAAAAAATATTTATTTAACATTTTTTAGGGAGGGGGTGGAGTGTCAATATGCTATGTCTTATGTTATGCCGTGTACATGCATTAAACATACTAATCAGAAATTTGCTAGTTTGAAAAGCACTCATTCCACTGATTAAATTGGCTGGCAAATGAATCGGTTTGTTCTTGCAAGTAATTGAAAAAAAAATAATTGATTTGTATTGTTAATTAAAACAAATCCTGCATACAGCATACAACATAGCAAAATAATTAAAACACATTTATTTAAAGAAACGATCAAAAATAATGTCAAATTTCTGACTTGAAATAAGGTTTCTGATTGATAGATTCATTTAGTGATGTGAGAGTTATCACTTGTTTGAATTCTTTTCAAAAGAGCCTATCAGCTACCATCTACGAAAAGTGGGAGTTCACAATAAGACTGAACTCGAGATTTAAAGTAACAGCAGATGTTTAAGGATGTATACATAAAATCAACCAATCAATCGGACAAATTGCTTTTTGAACAGCATTATGGAATAAACAGGTAACATCAGACTTACGACCGACGTGACTTAAGACCACCCGTACTTACGACCACGACCGTCAGACCCTTTTTATATTTTTAATTCTACGCCTGGTACCGCAACGCACTAGCAGCCAGCAACGCGTACTACAATTTTGGCCAGCCAGCATTTCACTCTCGCACAGCAATCTACTGCGTGACTACACTCAGTACAGTAGTTATACAGTACAGATACCGTCTGTGCAAGATCTCCTGTCGTACTGTACACTGCTCTTTACCTTCGGTGTTTTTTTCAACAGCACGCATGCATGGAAAGCTGTGTGTATTTGGGTCAGCAGAACGTGTGCGCACCGACACTAAAAGGTAAGTATAAAATTTACAAACTGTACAGTAAACAGTTTGGTATACATTACAGGTACAAGTATACAGGAATAAAAATTGATAATATGAAATATAAAATGGTAAAAATTACACTAAAATGTATAGAATTTATAAATGAACTGTAAAGAGTTTGGTATATAATAGTATTCAATAAAAAACGTTGCTTAAAAACAACAGATTGACATCGTATACTATCCTGTCGTAAAAAGCTTGCGTCGGCCATTTTGAATGGGGTTCGACTTACGACCATTTTGTCGGAACGGAACCCGGTCATCGTTTGGTCATTGGACATCGGTCATCGTTTCGACTGTAAACACCACCATGATGGATTTAAAAACCCAACTGAATAATTGAAACCAATTAAAATACTGTATAGTCAAAATAATGTAATTCCTAAATTAACTAAAATAATAACATAAGAACATCCCCCTCCACCCTAACTGCCTGTCACTTTTCAAAAGTCTCATTTTGAGGGAGGAAGAAAATCTCTATTCAGTTGGCGTGCAAATGACTTAAAAATACAAAAAAAAAATGTTTCTACACATACCCGCACTCCCACAAGTAGTCATAACTCGATCGCGTGTGTTTATGACAACACTGAACTCTCGCTACCCCTGTTTACCTTCACAAGCCGGCACGCCCTGTGCGATTGCGTGTGGTTGTGACAATGGGCACACCTTGCCGTTATTTACCGTCACAATAACATGATCCTGGCTTTTGACCAGCATTGCAGCGGTACACTTGCTACCGCCTTTTATTTTCAGCTCGCCTTACATTCGCGCAGTTACATTTAAGGCGGGATGTGGGGAACACCTAAACCACATAGGCAAAGACACACACCGTCGCATGGGAAGAAATCATTATGTCCACAAAGGAGACGTTAGCATTCCCTTACTGAAAATCCACTGGGAAAACTCCAGCAATGGCTGCCAGCACGTTGTTCAATAACCTCTCTTGGCAAGGAAGCGGATGACTAATTAGTCTGATATTTTGACTGGATTGTTGTATGCTCAAATAGTTCCAATGTGCTCGCCCCAATTCATCATGGACTCCACTTGAACAAAAAACATGAAGAATATGGTGATGTCATTGAATCTATCGACAAAAACTGTTCTGACTAGAACCCAAGCACTCTTAAGATATGTGTTTTCATGCTAACGTTATGTTAGCTTAGCAATTAACATAGCTTCTACAGCTTTCCCCCTGTTAATTTCTCCTTATACTCCCTTTGTGGGATGGATACTTATAAGAAATGTAGTTTATTTGCCGCTATGGAGACCGTGAATGAGTCAGGAGAGAAACAGGGACGTTGAACAGTCATTGGTAGACAACTGAAGCGTGTTGCTGAAGTTGCTATTGCTAGTTACTTTGACATTGTCTTAACTCATTCATGCCATTCCAGAATTTATCCGGGAATTAAAAACATGACGAGGAGCACCATTCCCAAATTTGATCGTGTTTTGGGTTTTCTTGAAGGGGACGGGACGGGGGATGTCGATAAAGCGCTGGTCAGACCTCTGGCAATGTTTTTTCCTCCCATGAGCGGGCAGCATTTGCCTTTTGTACAGCTCCCCCCACTTGCACTTCACATAACTCCAGACCAATATAACATAGGAATAAACTATTTCTTTATCTGATGAAAGAAGAAATTCTGAGGTTTCTTACGCTGCATTGAATGTTTATGTAGTCCTAAAATTCAATATTTTATGGGTCCTGGAGTTTGAGTGACAATGACAAAAACCATGGCATTGATGTGGACACATTTTTGCACATTGTCTGGCAATGAATGAGTTAAGATGTGTGTTTTCATACGAACATTGTTAGCTTAGCGATTAGCATGGCTCCTACAGCTTTCTCTCTGTTAATTCCTTTGTGAGACAGATACTATACAGATACAGAACAGTAGTTTATACGCCATTATGGAGACTGTGACGGAGCGAGAGAGAAACAGCAATGTTGAACAGTCATTGGTAGTGTGTTGCTGAAGTTATCGCTAGTTACTTTGACATCGTCTTAATCTGCTGACTACCCATCTGCGGGCGACATAACCAGCCTATTACAGCTGCTGGCGGCCACGATGACCAAGGCTAACCTGGATATAACCCCGCGTTGGTGAGAATTAGCATTTTCCAGATACCATTGGCAGCCTTGCCCTGATGTTATTGGACAGGTGGATGGAACACATAAATATTGCTTATATGGAAGAGAAGAGAAAAGAAAAGCAATTGCACTGTGTCATAGTCGGCAGCATAAATGAGACAAGATTTCCCATTAAAACACAAGCGGCATATTCCATGGTAAACGGCGGATGTCACTTAGTGCGAATTGCTACAAAGTGTTTTTTTTCTGTACTGACTTTGGGGATTGCGTGCAATATAAATGTGAGTTTAGCCAGCGTGTCTTTGAATTAAACAGTCATTCCCCACAACACTTTCCCATTTAAATAACAGTAAGACTTTCAAGTGTGTGAATTGTTATGCCATGCGAAGTAATCTCGGGTGCACACACTCACACACGCGCAACCATCCCCATTGTTCCTCGACCCGGTTGACATTTGGCTGATATTTAGGGCCTGCTTGTTGCACTGAAAATATTTAGAGTGCAAATCCTTTCCTTCCCCTGTAGGCACCGAGCTGTGCTAATGATCGCAACCTGATAAACTGTTCTATCCAATCATGCGTCATTTGTATATGAAAGGGATGATTGAGTCAAGAGGTTTTGGATCCAAGACCGGCATTCTGATTATCACTGTTCTGACTGGCAGAGTCACCGTTGCGATATCTGTACACTCCCAATTTTCAAGTTAATGCGCGATGGATTTCGCTCGTGGATCAGGCGGCATTAAAAAGGCTTTTGGGTGTCAACATTTCACATCATCGGATCTTAGAAATCACGAGTTTGGTGGAGACATTGGGGGGGAGTTTGACTTTTTCACTATTTTTTTTTTAATCCATTTAAGCCAGCTTGCTACATTTTGATAGCCCCTCCGATGAGTTGCATGGTTGGTTCAATGCTTGCTCAACATATTAGCTAAATCATTCATTAACTCATCCACTGCCAGACATGTGCAAAAATGTGTCCACTCCAGTGACAGGGTTTTTGTCATTTTCACTCAAATTGCAGGACCCACAGAATCTTGAGTTTTAGGACGACATCAACATTCAATACAGCATAAGTAACCTGAGACCAGGGGTCAGGAACCTTTTTGACGAAGAGAGCCATAAAAGTAAAATATTTAGAAATGTTTTTCAGTGAGAGCCACACACTCGGATGCACGCACGTGTGGCCACTTTTCAACAAAATGTATGAATGTATTATTTAAAATAACTGTGATAGTACTCACCATTAACATGAATGGTTTTCCGTTCTTAATGATTGGTAAAAATCCAGACAAACGATCAGAATGAAAGTCAATTTGCCGTGTCCATACGCGAAGTGACTGCCAGCTAGCCTGCGCACGGCTCGTTTGCTTCCTCACTTGCTTTCTGCAGTCTCTCTCAGAAGTATATTGATGCTAATGTTAGCATGTGGCTTGTCAAAGTGCCACTGACATTCGACTGTTTCATCGATTGTATTGCTTCACTGCAAATGAGAATCAGAACCTTTACTCCTCACAAAGACACATTTGGTCCGTTAAACTGTGTGATACTGGTCATTTTTTTTACTCGTCGGGCTTATTTAAAAAGGATGTTTACCTGTTTCAACATGAACAACTAGTATCAGCAATCAAAATTGCGCTTTCCTCCAACCTCGGTCAGTATCATCCAATCGAAGTTGCGCTTTCTGCCAACTGCAGCCCAAACAGGAAATCAACAGCGAAAAAGCGAGAATATGTATTGAGTTTTATCAGCGAGCCAGATGCAATCATCAAAAAGAGCCATATATGGCTCGGGAGCCATAGGTTCCCAACAGATGCCTCAGACCAGGGGTGTCAAAGTCATTTTTTGCCGCGGGCCACATTGTAGTTATGGTTTCCTCTCGAGGGCCGTTATGAATTTGGGGAACCCATTAGAATGTTTAAATCCCTTCAAATATTACATATAGAGCACACAGCAAATTAATGAATAATTCGTTTTCAAATCTGAAGTCAAGAATACTGATACTGAGAATACTTTTATTGTGGTTGACATCCAAAAATATGAAATTTTGGCTCAGATTTTAGCAATCATCATGGAATTTAACAAGTTTGATTTGTTTTCGCGGGCCGAAAAAAAATTATGTGGCGGGCCGGATTTGGCCCGCGGGCCTCGACTTTGACACTTGTGCCTTAGACTGTCTTTTTTCATCAGAAAAATATATTCAATTCTAAGTTGTATGGGTCTGGAGTTATCCGAGCTTAAAATCGGGTTGGCTTTACAACATACAATACAATACATACATCTGGGTTTATATAGCGCTTTAACAACAGCTGAAGCTGGAACAAAGCATTAATATGGAAAAAAGGTCAATGCTGCCCCTTGTGGAATAGAAAAAACATTTCCAGAGCTCATGGCCAGCGCTTTATCAGCACCCAAGTGTAAACAAATAACCTAAAACATGAAAAAAAAAATCAGGAATGGCGCTCTACGTCATATTTTCAATTCCTGAATAAATTCGTGAATGGCAGGGATTGAGTTCATGAGAAACATTTGTCACTTTAACCGTTTCAGGGTTACAAAGGTGATGACAGCGGATAGCTTGTCATGTTTTCAAAAGGTTAATAATCAACTGCACAAAGATACCAAGTCACTCCTCCTCCAAACAAAAAATTGGACCGGGTGCTCCTGCAACACGTCTATGAGGTTATCAAACTGTTTGAGTTTTGTCACTTTCCTTTCCTAAAACTCCATTTTATTCTCTCCAGTGCCCATGTCCCATTTTCTGGGCTGTCAGGCAGTTGTCACATGAAAACAAAAGCAAGGATGAGGTGAAGAGAACACATCAGTCTACCTATGCAAATCCTCCCCCACAGCTGAGAGGCGCGCTCTCCCCACCTGCCTTCTTCAAGGCTTTTTTTTTCTTCTCAAAAATGTTGCCAACTCCTTTTTTGACTTCTAACACATGCTCTCCTTCCAGGTGCCGTTCACCATCAATTGTCAAACTCAGGCCAGGTAAATTTTAAGGTTGGTTTTCGCGGCAATATCGCTTTGAAGTCAAGATGAAATCACATTGCGACGTCTGTCATGATCAAAGACGTGACGGGATAACATCAACTAGGTGGAGTCGATTTATCTAGTAAAGAATCAAAGCCAAGTGGAAATTCATAACTCAGCCAGCATTTTTTTTTCTCTCTGACATAACGCGGCTTCTTTTTCATTTACAACTGTGATTTTTTTCCCCCCAGGTGTTGTTACTGTAATAATTGGGTGAGGTCAACGACTTACACAATGTTGTTTAACTCATTCGCTGCCATTCTCGAATTTATTCGTGAATGGGTTTTGGTTTTTCTTGCCAGGGGTGCAGATAAAGTGCTGGTCGGACCTCGGGCAACGTTTTTTCCCCTCCATAAGGGGGCAGCATTTGCCTTTTGTCCAAGTTAGCGCTTTGTTACAGCTTCAGCTGTTAAAAAGCTACAATCCATATATATGTATTGTACTGCATTTTGTACAGCCACACCCATTTAAAGCTCAGATAACTCCAGATTCGTAGAATTTAGGAATTAACTTTTTATCTCATGAAAAACAGAAAGTCTAAGGTTTCTGCTGTTTTTTCTGCTGTTGCATTTCTTTGTAATTTTATAAAAAAAATATATTAACTCATTCACTGCCATTGCAAAATGTATCTGGGTTTTGTTTTTTCTTGTTTGGGTGCCGATAAAGCGCTGGCCGTGGCCGCTGGCAATGTTTTTTTCCTTTCCCTTTTTTCCACGTTTTTTTCCCCTTGCACAAGGGAGCGGCATTTCCCATTTTCCTATGTTAGCGCTTTGTTCCAGCTTCAGCTGCTGTTAAGCGCTATATAAACCAATATGTCTGTATTGCATTGTATTCTTGACAGCCACCCTCATTTCAAGCTCATATAACTCCAGACCCATATACATGAAAGAAGATAGTCTAAGGTTTCTTACGCTGTATTGAATGTTTATGTAGTCCTAAAACTCAATATTCTATGGGTCCTGCCATTTGAGTGAAAATGACAAAAACCCTGGCATTAGAGTGGACGCATTTTTGCACATCGTCTGGGAGTGAATGAGTTAATCTTCACCGTGATAAAATATGTCACATCATAAAGTGAAATGACTACAGCAGATTGACAATGTTTATTAAAAAAAGACAAAATGAAGCACAATTTCTTCAGTGAGTTTAATTGCTATTTGTTCAGATTGAGGTTGCAAAATAAACCAAAATGACGGTTTGCAGGGTGGAAAAAACAGCAGAGAAAATGAACAAATTATGTGAAAAAGTCATTTGATTCATCGTTATAAAACTCAATAAAAGGCAAGGTGTGGTATCTTAACCGCTAACGTCTTTTTCCGTGGCTGACAATCATCAAACCTGGTGCCTTATTTGAGATCCTCCTCGGCGGCGTCGAGTATCCCAGATCGATTTGCACGCGGCAGAGTGAAAAAAAAAACATTCATTCTTATTAATAATAAATTAGCACGTTATCATTTTCACAAAAGGCGACACTCGGCGCAAATACGTCGGATGCCATCGAGCGGCTGAGTTTAATGGAAGGCTTTCATCTCGGCCATTTTGACAACCTATTAGCGGGCTACTTGTTTGCAATTAATTCCAAATAAAGCCGCCTCTAAGTTATTTACCCCAATGAAAATGAGGCACTTTAGGCTGTTTAAGCCAATTCCATTTGTGTTTTGCGCACCAAAATGAAAATGTCTGTCTTCTAACACTATTTGATTGATGAAACTCATCAATCCGCCCATGCATGATGGGGGGGGGGGGGCACATCTCAAATTTTGCACAATTTAGCATTGCCCATCTGTTGTTGTGTAGGTGCTTGAAATGTGTTAGCAATTAGAAAAAAAAATCATTGAGGTCACTTTTGAAGAGGCCCTCGAAACTGACAGCTTCCCTCATGACAAAAGGTTAGTGGATACCCGGGCAGACAACTCTGAAACGTTTCCTGCCTGGCCATAAAGTTGCCTGCCCCATTTTTCCCAACTTGAAACACAATAAGACAACTAATGGGAAAAAAAAACATTGTTGCGAACTATAAAGGATTTTTTAAATTGAGGAAGTACCTATCACAAATGCTCCCTTGCTTATTTTATGGTAAATATACCTTGCTGAATATTTTGCTCCAGTTGTCATCATGGTGCACAATGCAATGATTGCGTTGCGTTGTCTGCTCAAAGCCACGTGGACACCTCTTTCTAAGCACCTTTCAAAACTCTCAAGTACACTTTACAGTCACGGTAGAGTCCGAAGCACGAAACAGGCTTCTGATTGGCTGCTGTGCCGAATATACAAATTGCAAAACGTGCTTCGGACTATACCGTGACTGAAAAGTGTACTTGAAAATTTTGAAAGCTTAGTAAGAGGAGTCAAAGTGGCTTGTAGCAGTTTGCTTGTAGCTTTTGTTTTATTGAATAAAACAAACGTTTGATTTGAAAACAATCTTTTTTTTTTCTTTAAGAAGTTGTCGGCCACGCGGGCTGAGACATTTTGAAAGTTGGACGCCCAACGTAAAAGTTGTACGCCCCGGGCCTCTGGGCAGACGTTATTTCAAACACTGGCACACTGTCATATTTTCAATTCCCGAATAAATTCGGGAATGCCAGCGAATGAGTTAATATGTGGAGGGGATGAAACATTCTATTGGTTTCCCCAAATTCATAACGGCCCTTTAGAGGAAACCGTAACTACAAAGTGGCCCGCGGCAAAAAATGACTGACACCCCTGCATCAGCGTATTAAAACAAAATGCAGTCAAATGCCCACCTCTAATGTTTTTCGCCCTTTTTCCCCAGTCATCTCACCTCAAACTTTTTGTGAGACATAAATAACAATTTTCTTTTTCCATTTCCCCGAAGTGTGAGTTGGCAGACTGGCGTTTCACTCGAGTCAAATTGGACAAGCGACATGACTCATAGCCGTTGAGATGCCTTCCTATCTGTCCAAACCCATAGCGGCGAGAAGCAAAGGGGAAAAACATCAAACTTTCAATACCCCAACGGACCATGAAGAGGCTGGGGGAGTCGGGCGGCTTGGCGAGGTGCGGCGGGGCTCGACTTTCTATCAGACCTCGCAGCTTTCGGTGAATTATTCAAGACAGCAGCGAAAGAACAAGAACTCTAAGTGCAAAATTACCCTTCACTCCTCTCTTCTCAGTGTGACTCGCCATTATGTAATGGCTTTCATCTTCTCCAGCCCGATTATGACTTGGGAAGGGGAGGCATTGCTAAAATCTACACACGCTCTCTCCTCTTTAGACGGCCCAATAAGCGCCGTGTGACAAAGACGAAAAACACACACACTGTGATTTTAGCAAGGCACCGACCAACGCCCAGAGTGGCCATTAAAAAAAAAGGCTTGATGAAAGTGCTTTTATGTTTTATGAGCAATCACAGGGGTCTCCCAGTGATAGCATCGTTAGTTTGATTTTACTGGCAGAATTCACAGACAGGGGGTCCAAACTGCATTGAGACAAACGTGATTCGTAACGTTGGATGATTTTGTCACATGGCAAACCTTCAGCTGACACAGAAGACTGCTGTTGATCGTCATCACGCTCTTGTTTCGACAACCTTGGGTAATGGCAAAATGTAACAGTGGCATAAAAAAAAACAAACAAACAAAAAAAACACTGGCAATAAAGTAAAGTACAATATCCAAGTCGAATAAATCAGGAGGGCGATGTTATGAAGCATTTTACAAGATACAGAAACTCAATTAATCACTCGGATAATATAACAAAACTCACTCAACCTGGTGGATTTTCTATGAAATCCATGTTTTGTTTCATTTAACTCGCACGATGATGGAATAATTAAACATGCGGGTGAAATCCCTCGTTCCGATGTTAGATTAGCCTCACGAAAACCTCACAAAAAAAACCCCGCAAACGCTTTTCACGTTGCTACTTGTTAGAATGAACAGATGAACATCAAACCTCGGATAATAAACAATGTTTTCATTCTTTCACCAGAACCATCCTTCAAACGGGTGCTGCCTTTCCCGAAGACAGTCAGAGCGACTTTCTCAAAACAAACCAAGGTAAGGTGAAAAAAAGGAATGCTTTCGCTGACTCGTTCCATTGAACTGTCCTTCAAACCGTGACTGATGCATAATTTAATGAAAAAAATATCAATGCATTGCTTTGATGACGTGAGGATATTTGTGGCTGGACTTTAAAGGACAACAACAGACACCATTTTTTTGGTTTCCTAACTGACATCAGAAAAATCGTTTTATAGCATCTAAAATACCCAAAACACGCAGGCTGATAGTTTAAGTCAAATGCAAAACACCAATAAAACTGAGTTAAAGTGTCCCAAAACTACTTCAAAATGACGCCGGAAATGGCGAGTTTCAAAAGGTCCCGCCCCCCTGGTCCCGCCCCCTTGGTCGTGTCACGCCAAGACGACTTGCCTTGCTTGACAATCAAAACAATGGCTTCAGATTCAGATCAGATGCTTTCTTGTTACTGATCCAGTTTTGAATATGATTAAAATAGTTTTGAAGAGGAAAGCATAAACGTTTGCAATCGATTAAAGAAGTCCTTCCGTCTCATTTTAAGGCGTCTGGACTCCAATGTAGGGCCAGGAAAATGCACAAGATGGCGTCCAAGCTAGGTGGGAAATGGGCTGATTTGTCTGCTGGGAATTTGTGTCAACTAGTATAAAATAGTAGTCTTGGTGCAACAAACAACGATTCACCATCGCGTTATTTATGTGTTTTCCTTCTAATTTCGCCATCAACACGAAGTTTTCAGACCAAACAAAGTACCCAAAATGCATTGTGTGTCGCTTTGTCGGTCATGGCTGTTCCAGATGTGACGTCACGTACGGACTCGTCACCAACTCAAAAACAAGACTTCCTGAATATTCAGCGCGAGTCTTAAAACGTAAAATATAGATATATGCCGTGGAATCTTTGTAAAATACGCTCAGTAGAAGTCATTTGAAGTGATTTTACAAATTATGGACACAACTTGTCCGGAGGCGTCAGTTGTCCTTGAAAAAGAATCAAAAGCATCCAGAGGCCATTGCCATATTCACGTATCATTCAGACAGTATTCTGGAATGTTTTAATATGACAAGCTTTGCATAAAAGGAAGGCGGGCATGTCAATCAAAAAATTTAAAGGACAACCGATGTCTCCGGACAAGTTGTGTCCATAATTTGTAAAAGCGTATTTTACAAAGATTCGACCTCATATAGCTATATTCTACGTTTTAAGACTCGCAATGAATATTCCGGAAGTCTTGTTTTTGAGTTGGTGACGAGTCCGTACGTTACGTCACTGAAGGAACGCCCCTGACCGAAAAAAAAGGACACATTGTAGCAGTCCTTCCATCACGTCAATGCATTTTGCTCTACTTTGGTCTGAAAACGTTGTGTAGGAGCACAAAGAGGCTGACAAAGCTCCATATAAGGAATTAATCAGCCTGTGGAAACGGGCTGATTAATTCCTTACACAGCTTTGTCGCCATTTTCTGCCTTTTTTGGGTGCGTCATTTCCCACCCCCGATGGCTCAAAATGACACGGAATAAATTCTTTAATCGATTGCAAACATGTATGCTTTCTTCTTCAGAACTATTTGAATCATATTCATAACTGGATGAGTAACAAGAAAGCATCTTCTCCGAATCTGAAGCCATTGTTTTGATTCTCGAGCAAGGCAGGACGTCTTGGCGTTACACCAGGAACAAGGGGGCGGGACCTTCTGAAACTGGACACTTCCAGTTTCAAATTGAAGTACTTTTTAGACACTTTAGCTCATTTTTATTGGTGTTTTGCATTTGACTAAAATATCACACTGCGTGTTTTGGGTATTTTAGATGCTATACAACGTTTTTCTGATGTCAGTTAGGAAACAAAAAAGTGACGTCGGTTGTCCTTTACAGTCCATTTTGGAATACGTCAGTGCGATGGAAATCCGAGCTAGCCCGCTAAGTGGCTACTGCTTTGAGAAGCAAGGGGCTTTGTTAATGCTGTCGGTCGGGGTCCCGTGGTCACCTACACTCCAATTAATAGATCAATGTGGGCTGAATGTTAAGTGTATTAAATGATCCCGAGAGATGGGGGGGGGGAGTGTTCAGTTGGCGAGAAGGGCTCCCGCTTTCTTCAGCCACACGCCCCCAAACCCCGCTTTGAGGGCGTATAGGTGAGCTCATCATCAATCACTGCGTGACCCCGTCCTAACCCTCCCTCGTCACTCCACTCACCTAATTCATTTGCCTCTTTTTGGATTCGCCCCCCCCCCCCCATAAGTGCTATCGTCGTCTTGACATCACCAGCCCCTTTGGTCTTCGCTCATTCAAACTCCCCGCAATCGGCTCATAAATAATCTTGACTGTCTTCACACGAGAAGGATGAGATTAAAGTTTTACAGGATTTGCTTTTTCTTCTGTATAAGATCAACCAGGTCGCGGCTCTTTCGTGACGATGGAGGGAGTTGGGTGGGGGGGTTGATGTTTAAAGTCCAAGCGAATTATTTATGTCCATGTTTCCATTCAGCTATCCATTTTCTATTTTGCTCAATCTGTTCGCTCTTCTTGAAAGCAGGACATTCGGGTGAAGGCCAGTTGACATCCAGGATCGGTCGCCATTAAAATGCATTGACTGACCCCTATTGCTTTTAACACTGTTTCCTTGAGCTCTCCTTCCTACACCCAAATGCCCAAAAACTCTCATTTGAGGTTCACAAATGGTTGTTTGTCTGCATTTAGCTGGCGACCAGTCCTGGGTGTGGACCCAGAGAGCTGGAATATGCAACAGCCAACCTGAAACCCCGATGAGTATACAAACCAAACATGATGCCTGGAATTGATTTTAACTCATTCACTGACAGACGTGCAGGGTTTTTGTTGTTGTCATGTGAATTCCAGGACCAAAAGAATTAGAGTTTTACGATATAAATATTCAATATAGTGTGAGAAACCTTAGACTCTCTTTTTTTCATTGGAAAAAACAGTTATTTCCTAAGCTATATGGGTCTGAGTTAAATGAGGTGCAAGTGGGGGCGGCTGTCCAAAAGGCACACGCTACCGCCTCGTGGGAGGAAAAAAATCATTGTCAGAGGTCTGACCAGCGCTTTATCGATACTCCAATGGCAATTTTTCATCAGAAAAAAAAGTTAATTCCCAAATTATATGGATCTGGAGTTGCATGAGCTTGAAATGAGGGCGGCTGTACAAAATAACATGCAATGCATACATATTGGTTTATATAGCGTTTGAACAACGGCTGAAGCTGTAACAAAGCGCTAACATGGACAAAATTGAAATTCTGCAACGTGTGGAAAAAAAGCTTTGCAAGAAGCCATAGCCAGTGCTTTACCGGCACCCAAGCATGAAGAACCAAAACCCGAACAAATTCAGGAATGGCGCTCAATGTCGTATTTTCATGCCTCCATCCATTTTCTGTCCCGATTCTTCCTCTTTAGGGTCGCGGGGGTTGCTGGAGCCTTTCAATTCCTGAATACATTTGTGAATGGCAGAAAATGAGTTAAAGGACAGCGACGGGTGGGCTGAGTGTCAACCGTTTAGAAAGCTGTTATTTATTTAAAAAAAAAAACTAAACTAAACAAAAAAAACCTAATTGGAATGCCTTCCTCGTTGTGTGCTATTGATGACTCTGGGACAAAGTGGTGGGGTTTGGGTGACTGCCCGGAGCCCCGCTATTGAGCGCCTTAATTAAACAATTAATCTCACATCATTAACCTCCGCAGATACCCGTCTAAGCCGTCACTTTGTGACACTGTTGCACTTTGGCTGATGAAATCAATTCCATCTACTTTATTCCGTTGATGTTATTAGTCTACACATCGGCCATATTGCTTTTTCTGGATCATTCTCCTGCCACCAAGGTCCCAGGGGTCCATCTTTGGCGGGCCGGGGGGATCGCAGCTGTGTGCTAAATGCATTACTTTCTCTGAGTGGCACTACGAGGTGGATATGGTTACCTTTAATTAAAAGATAATCAATTTCCCTGTCCCCTGTTTGATTTTGAACTGGGAGACCATATGGTCCCGTTTATAAAAAACAAAAACAAAAAAAAAACAATCCAATTTCCAGCCGCCCAGCTGCCCGTCTGGTTGCCCCCCCCCCCTTGTCCGCAAACCACTTTGGCACGTGCATTACATCACCACATTGTAAGAGCTTTTAGAGATTGCCAATTTAATCTAAAGGCTTGTTCTTACAACAGGCATTGTTTGGGAAGCTATCGTTGTGCTCGCAAACGTATCCATTCAAATCGGAGTTTATTTTGTAATGGCGAGAAGTCGATATATATAGTCAATAATATATAGCTAATAGATAGCTATCTATTTGCTAGTTAGTTAGCTTTCTATCTATTTGAGTTACTTCCGAGTTGAGTGAACGCTGGCGTGTGTGGCTGCCCTTGCTTACCCACAGAAAAATTTGTCATGTGAATGTAAAGTGACCTCGAGAGTTTTGAAAGGCGCTTTTAAATTAAATGTATTATTATTATATGGAGGTGTGCCTTAAATGTGACATAATATTGAGTCACAACAGGTCTCGCAATTCAATTCATTCATTAAAGGACAACCGACGTCACTTTTTTGTTTCCTGAAATCAGAGAAACGATTTTATAGCATCTAAAATACCCAAAACACGCACTATGATATTTTTAGTCAAATGCAGAACACCAATAAAAATGACTTAAAATGTCAAAAAAGTACTTCAATCTGAAACCGGAAGTGGCCAGTTTCAGAAGGTCCCGCCCTCATGTTCGTGGTGTCACGGCAAGACGTCTTGCCTTGCTCGAGAATCAAAACAATGGCTTCAGATTCGGAGAAGATGCTTTCTTGTTACTCATCCAGTTATGAATATGATTCAAATAGTTCTGAAGAAGAAAGCATACGTTTGCAATCGATTAAAGAATTTATTCTGTGTCATTTTGAGGCATCAGGGGGGGAAATGTCACACCCAAAATGGCGACAAAGCCGTGTAAGGAATTAATCAGCCCGTTTCCACAGGCTGATTAATTCCTTACATAGAGCTTTGTCCGCCTCTTCTGCCTCCTTTTGGTCCTACACGACGTTTATCAGACCAAAGTACAGCAAAATGCATTGATGTGATGGAAGGACTGCTACAATGTGTCCTTTTTTCGGTCAGGGGCCAACTCAAAAACAAGACTTCCGGAATATTCAGCGCAAGTCTTAAAACGTAAAATATAGCTGTATGCGGTGGAATCTTTGTAAAATACGCTCAGTATATACGCTCCGGTGTGCCTTATATATGGAAAAAGTTTGAAAATGCACCATTCATTGAGGGTGCGTCTTATACCCCGGTGCGCCTTATACACAAGAAAATTCGGTACTTGAGGAGCTGAATTTAAAAAAAACAAAATCTGAGGCATGTTTCTCATTTTGCCAAATTGTTTGTCTAATTGCACATTTGACAAACAAGTACAACACAGGGGTTGCTTGGAATGAACAACATGCAATAAATCATCCTATGGCTTGTATAAGCGGGCGCACATACGCTTCGATATTTTAAAGTCACGTTCCAAGGTAATAAGTTAATTACGGTGGCGGCGTAATCCTCAAGCGTGTACCCAAAGGAGGCCTTTATGGTCGTCCTGGCATGAAAAGCCCGTCCGGATTAGAAACGAGAAGCACGGCGAGGCGACATATACATCAAAAGCTTGTTAACGCCGACGAAATAACTCACGACGCCGCACAAAAGATGGGTCGCTACAAGAAGCTGGTGACTTTGAAGCCGACCTTGCGGGCCCCTGAGGCCTATTGTGTACAAGTGGTGTGGGGGGAGAGCCCCCCCTTACCCCTTGCTTGATTAGGCTTAGCTCCCTGGGGGGGGGGGATCGATGGGGATGTCTGCGATCAGCGCTGACTGTAATAACATTGCCTTGCGTGCACCCAATGACAACACAAGACGAACAATGTCACCGGGCTGATAGCGCCGCCGCCCCAGGATTTATTTGCGCTGGCGAATCAGGACGTGGCTTTAATTGTGCAGCGGCGTAAAATGAAAGGGGGCGGTTAACGGCGACGAGCGAGCCTTTGCATGGGGCGGTAGCTCGGCTGCGTCATCGAGGACCCTTTGCACGCCACTCGTTTCTGAGCCAGCTGCTTCAGAGCACCTCTGGCCAAGCAGAGGAAGCGTCAACACATCCTAGAAGCGAAGGCTATTCTTGGCAACACACATAAAAACATATCTTGTATATTTCCAATTTCTTCTTTTTCCCGTCTTTCCGCCCACACGCAAACTGGGTGTCAGGTCACTGAGTTTTTGGAAAACTCGAGATTTATGTCAAAAATGAAAAGATAACAGTGCACTGGGGAGTTTTGTCGTTTTGCATGAAGATTTTTAAGACCTGCCCACGGCCCCATCCACTCAACAGGCCCACTCCATTGAGCTTGTCCTTAAATTTTAACACCTTGTGCAATCAAGATAGAATACATTTTACAGTGGGAGCAGAATAAACAACCAAAATGTATCGACGCACCCCAACTTACGAACGACATATGTTATGAACGGTCGTTCGTAAGGTTAATTTGTTCGTAAATTGCTTCAGTGCTGTAAATGAGTGAACATGAAAAAAAATGTCTAGTTTAAGTTTCAGGGTGAAATTAGAAATGTTTGGACACTTTGATTGTGAGTTTTTGGCAGGTGTGACACACTGGCAAACGTTGACCTTCACCGTTCACGATGCACTTGTAATAATTTGAGGGTGGATTATCACGACGACTCTAAAATTGAGATCGCAAAAAGGAATCTAAACCGGTTTGGATCCAATTGAGGCCACACCCGAGGAGATTGGGTGGAGCAGATTCATTTTTATCCCAAAAGACGGACAATTCCGGTGGCTTTCTTGCAAAAGAGACAGTCTGAAATCGTTTCATCATAAAACCTGCCGTGCACCCTTCCCCATAATATCTGTCTGTCGCCTGCACTATAATACAGGAAATCCAAAACCGACACTATCAAGTTCACATAACTTGAGTTGCAGAGAAATTACAGACACCGCATTTACACAACCCTGCTATTAGTGGTAGGTGTTATTTTCGCCCCCCAACGGTCTTTTTTTAATTCCACGTCTGCTTCGCGCTGGCGGTAATAACAGGTCTGCTGTGCCCGTTTTTTTTTTTCCTCGCATGCATGCACACCAAAATACAAGTGTAGCTTACCCTCAGACCAGAGGCTGGGTTTTTTTGGGGGTTTTATCTTCCCTTGTTCTCAGTGGGAATGCTTTTTTTGTACATGGATCAACTTATTTATTTCTAAACAAGCCTGCGTGGCTTTATCTGTAAAAAAAATGAGAGACATGGCCAACATTAGCCAGTCGAAAGCTACTGATCGGTCGCCACCTACGGATTGAAGTCAATTAGGCAATCCTTGAGGGTTAGAAATAAATATGGCGTGATACATTCCGATTATTGATTTATGTATTTATTTAGGTAATTATTTATTTATTGGTCTAGTTATTTATTTACTTATGTCGTATTTATTTATTTAGCATGTATTTATTGACTAACAAATTAAGCAACTAATTAATTAATTAACTCATTCGGCGTGACAGATTTTATTTTTTTATTTATTTATCTGGGTATTTCTTTATTTACTTGTGTATTGATTGATTTATTTATTCTGTATTTATTTATTGACTAACAAATTAATCAAGCCATTAATTAGTTAACTCATTCACATCCAGTCATGTGCAAACATTTGTCCACTCCAGTGCCAGGGTTTTTGTCATTTTCACTCGAATTGCAGGATCCACAGAATATTGAGTTTTAGGACTACATAAACATTCATACAGTGTTAGAAAACTTAGACACTCTTCTTTCATCAGGAAAAGAGAGTTAATTCCTAAATTATATGGGTCTGGAGTTATCTGAGATTGAAATGGGGTCAGCTGTACAAAATACAATCTATACATATTGATTTATATAGCGCTTTAACAGCTGAAGCTGGAAAAAAACGCTAACATGGAAACACGGGAAATGCTGCCGACTTGTGGAAAAGAGAAAAAAACATTGCCAGAGGCCATGGCCTGCACTTTATCGGCACCCAAGCATGAAAAAGGAAAACCCGAACAAATTTGGGAATGGCGCTTGACGTCATATTTTCAATTCCTGAATACATTTGTGAATGGCAGAGAATACGTTAAGTAACGTTTGTTTATTACTTATTTGACTTAGTAACAAGCATGCGAATCAAACCTCTGAAAATGGAGGACACTGATTGGCTGTGGCGACCCCTTGAAGGGAAAAGCCGAAAGGAAAAGATTTTATTTTACTTAGTAGACGCCAATTTTCAGTAGAAAAGGAATCTGAATCTAAAATAATAATAAATAATCATAGTAAGCAAGTGCTTAGAAGACTTTGAGCAACACCTGAAACGAAGGCCTCGTCGTGGTTCAGTCGTGGTGACTGCAGTTGTACACATGCAAATGAATTACGGTGACGCTTTGACAGCACTATAGGTGAAGTCATGTGTTGAATTCATTCCATCTCTGACCTTGTATTGGCTACTGCAGAGCCTCTCAAGTATCCCGCCCCCCACTTCAATAGATGCTACAACAGCACCACATCCCGTTGTGCACCTATTTTCCCGCCAGGGCTGCCATTCAGCGCGATAGCAGATGGGCCAGAGACACAGATGGCTCTTTTATTATCACAAAGTAGAAGCTCCATGTCGATCCGAGACGACCGTATAACTATGGAAAAAAGTGAACTTTCTAGCCCACGCGTTCCCGATGCAGGTGTTGAATTGAACACGCCGACAATATCGAGCAAAGATACTTACTGTCTGCCAATGATGAGATCACAGCGCAGCTGAGGAGCAGGACGAGACACGCCCCTCGGTGTGGCGGGGGTGCCATGTCTCAAGGTTGGCACTGCTGCTGCTCCAGCACTTGCTCGTCGTCCCCCCTTCAGACGTGTCCCGTTTTGACACGATCAAAGGTTAAATCCTGCAAGGGCATACATGAGCACAATTAATAAAAGAAAATTAAAGGATAACCGACTCCATTTTTTGTTTCCTAACTGACATCAGAAAAACGTTTTATAGCATCTAAAATACCCAAAACACGCAGGCTGATATTTTTAGTCAAATGCAAAACACCAATAAAAATGACTTAAAGTGTCCCAAGACTATTTCAAAATGACCCCGGAAATTGCGAGTTTCATAAGGTCCAGACTTCCCGAATATTCAGCGTGAGTCTTAAAACGTAAAATATAGCTATATGCCATGGAATCTTTGTAAAATACGCTCAGTAGAAGTCATTTGAAGTGATTTTAAAAATTATGGACACAACTTGTCCGGAGGCGTCGGTTGTCCTTTAACAATCCGGATATTTACCGTTACATCATCGAAAACCGTGATAGACATCCATCAGTTTGTTTCTTTAATAGCTTCTGTTGTCAATGCAACTTTCTTACTCCCTGCCCTCGACATTTTCAAATGGAAGAAATGGCACCTGCAATTAAATTGTTGGTATTTGACCACAAGCTAGGACTATTTTCTCTGGAAATAAAGCAGGAACAAATTATTTTTCCAGACAATATAGCGTGCTTGACTTGTAAAGTCATCCCACAAACCATTGCAATTTTCCTAGGAATCAATGACGCAGGGACTGGACGACCCACCAAGCTCCCAACTAACCTCTGAGGTGAGGAAAACAATCCGAGATCCGATTGCCCGATATTTTACATTAACGCTATATGCAGACTTTTTTGGATCTGCCGTCTTTGTCACGATTTGCAAAGTGGTGGTGGAACCCCCCAAAAAAGCAGGCGGAAGGGAGGAGCGGGGTGTATTTGACAAATTGTATGAAATAAAGTCGGCAGGAACAAAATCTCAAACAAAGCCATCAGAACAAAAAGGTCCAAAGTAGCGAACAAAACCAGGAGTAACACATGATCATTTTCCTACTTGGGTGCATCTTGGTCTGGTAATCGGCTGACCAAAGTTTAAATATCAACAAACTACATTCTAATTTTTGGACAATTTAGTCTTCAACAAACCTAATGTGTTCGTGGACCCCCGACTACACAAAGAAAACCTGTTTCTGTCATGCATAGCAAGGTGGTGGTGGTGGACCCTCAAAAAAGCAGGCAGAAGGGAGGAGCGGGGATTATTTGATATAAAAAAATTGTATAAAAGTTGGCAGGAACAAAATCTCACAGAACAAAGTCATCAGATCAAAAACATCCAAAGTAGAAAACAAAACCAGGAGTAAAACATGACAAGATGAAACAAACCTGACAGGGTGAAACCAACAATGACATGACACTGAATGGTTGTGTCGGAAAGTCCTTTTAACTGCCACTGATTAAAACGAACCAATGACATCTTGAATTGGCTATCCAAAATAAATCATAACAGCAGTTGGGTTACACACATTTTCATGTAGCGAGCCACCACAAATACATTTTTGTCTCAAGTAGAAGATTTTGGTGCGAAAATATGTTTAACAGTGTTCATTGCTGGAGGAAACTCAATATCACGACTGATTTCCTTTCTGGTACGATACCGCAAAGACACGTGACTCAACCTCATTGGCGTTTTAAGTTTGGAAATCAATCTTGGTGGTATGATCTTAAACAGTATTGATCTGTTTCACTACTCCTGCAGGTGCAATGGCCGTCAGGTCAAATTTCACGGCGTACTCTGTGCTCCTTTTGTTGTTTTTGTGTGTGGTTTGGCTTGGTAACACCTGTTTTGGATGATGCTGTGAAAATGAATTGTATTAAAATCGGAATTTCATACGACAATGATAAAAACGACGCTAACTCTTTCGTCTCGATTCCAGGAATGAGCTGTCACTCTGGATTCCAGGAAAGACTCGTACCACACACATGCGCAATTCATCTAAAGGAAGCGAAGAGCTAGCATTTAGCCAATCGCCTGTTCTCGTGTTTTGAATTAACATTGCTGCTTTGTTTTTTTTTTCTTTTTTTTAGTACAGTGATACCTCGGTTTACGAACCCCTTGGCTCACGAACTTTCCGGTTTACGAATGTGATATTTATGAAAATGTTACCTTGGCATACAAATTATTTTTCGGGATACACACGGAGCTGCCACAATGAGTGATGTGTCGTTTGCGAACGAGCCCCTACTCCTAACAAGAAAATGGTAGCCGACTTGGTTTTGTCCTCTATTCCCCGCCCCCAGTCTTCCGTTAAAGCCACGTGATTGGTCAAGAATGCAGCAGTGAGGGGAGGTGGTTTAAACATTAAAGAGACAGGAAGACGACAGAGAGAGACTGAGAAAATGGATAGAAAACAGTGAAAATTGGACTTGTTTCAACTTTGGTAGTTCAAAGGCAGAGTGGAGACTGTAAGGTTAAAATTCTCATCAATCAGGCTCCACAAAGAACCCGCGCAAGCCATCTGTACACTTGATGCAAAAAGCTATCAACCCAGCTGAACAGAACACAATTGATGAGGAACTAGATAAAATCATCGCAGAGAAAGCACCTACAAGGGATCATTCCTCAAGATGGTGAAAGAAGAAGGCTACGTTCCTCATTAAGTGTTTAGCACTGATGAAACCAGCCACTCCATTCCATCAAGCCATCAACGCCCATCACAAAGGTAAATAAAACGACTTTATTAGACAGTACAGTTTATTTCTTTAATTATAATACGATAGCACATTTATTATACATGAAATAAGGTATATTTTGTGTAGTTTTAAGGCTGAGAAAATTATCAAGTAGAAAATTATGTTTTATGGGGACCTGGGAACGGATTATTCTCATTTTAATGGTTTCCTATGAGACATTAATTTTTGTGATACACACTTTTCGCCTTACACACTTTCTGGGAACCAATTAAGTTCGTAAGCCAAGGTATCACTGTACTGACTATTTTGACCATTTTTTATTTATTGTTTTAATTGGAAACCGTCATTTCCTTAACCCGGAATGGGTTAAGGAAAACTGTAGTTTTTACGGCAGGTGTGGATTGATGGAAAAAATATCTGAAAAAGACAAAGGAAGATAGCCATGGCGAGGAATGATCTTCTTGAAAAACTCAATCCTTTCCCAGAGGAACGCCGTTCACTTGACGCTCTCCATTAGCAAGATTGTTACTCCAGATGGCTTCAAATTAACCAAAGTGCCACTATGTCACGGAAATGCAACATGTACGCTAAGCTAAGATCCCGCCACCCTCTCAGCCCGCGACCTCCAGGGGAGAACTGCGAGCAGCATGTGTGCCACAAATGAAGCACAATTAAGTAAGTCATAAAAAGGCATCAGCTTTAAAACAGTTGGAGAAAATGTATTGGGAGAGAAAAAAGGGCTCTTCAGGAAGCGTGGCTTCTTTTTTCTTTGTTGTCTTTTTAGGGATTCGATTTAGTGTCGAAAATAATAGGATCAAGATATATGACCTAAACTTTTTTTTCCTCCATTTTTTTAGCCTGCAGTTTCTGCCTAATGCTATTACAAATAAAGTAACTGTACGTGGCCATAAATTGCACTAACAAAATTTCTTATCCTCTCACCCGGGGGGCATCTTTGATGAGCAATTGTAACGCTATAAAGCAGACCCACAATCTGGTACGGATAGAAATCTTTTCTGTTCATGGAATTAAAGTAGTATCTCCAGAGGACTTTTCGGGTATTAAAAAATAGGAGTTTCTTTTTTTGAAAAGTTGTCTCTTGAAGGGCTTTACGACAATATATCTCAAAAGTCTATTTTCACACAAGCTGGGTGGCCAGTCAGCTTTTCATTCCATATAGATGTTAACGTGTCAGGGAAACAAAACCTTCGTTATTTGCAGAGTGGAAGGGGTGGGCTTAGAATACCTTTGCATTCTTTAGCGTCTGAAGGTGTTGAGTGGCGTGTTACTTCGGAGGTTGCTTGTAAATATTTGACGGCATTTTTTCTAACCGCACTGTGGAGGGAATATAGACTGAGCAAAAAAACAAATACACAAAAAAAAAGAAAAGAAAAACAAAAGTGTCAAGGTTTGTTGTTTCTTCTATTGAGAGTGCGACGGAGTGGAATGATTCACAGGAATGTCGTGAGTCACCTGAAACTTGGGAGCCTCACTTGAGCTCTTTGCCTTTTTTTGCCTCGGAATTGAACGGAAGGACAACATTTTCCGTTTTATCTCATTTCAACGAGGGCCAAGGAGTAAACTAAACTTTCATTGATCGAATAGTGAAAGTTGACAATGTGATAATTAACGCATTGACTGCCAGACGATGTGCAAAAATATGTCCACTGGACCCACAGAATATTGAGTTTTAGGATTACAGAAACATTCAACAGACTCTCTTCTTTCTTCAGAAAAGAAGGGTTAATTCCTAAATTATATGGGTCTGGAGTTATCTGATCTTGAAATGAGAGCAGCTGTCCAAAACACAATGCAGGACATACATATTAGTTTATATAGAGCTTTAACAACAGATGAAGCTAGAACAAAGCGCCAACATTGAAAAAAGGGAAATGCTGCCCCCTTGCAGAAGGGAAAAACATTCACAAAGATCTGGCCAGCGCTTTATCAGCACCCAAGCATGAAAAAAAATAAAACCCGAACTAATTCGGGAATGCCACTCTATGTCCTATTTTCAATTCAAAAAACATTTTGGTAAAATGATCTTTCTGCCTATGCTTGAAACTGTAACGTTTTGGTTTTCGCGACCAACGGGTGGCGCTGTCGGGCCCTGCCTGCAGCTGCTGGTCATTTTAATCAGTGGCAGTTAAAAGGATTCTAGGTATGACCATTCAGTGTCGGGTCATTATTTGTTTCAATCTGTCAGGTTTGTTACGCCTTGTCATGTTTAACTCATGGTTGTGTTTGCTGCTTTGGACCTTTTTGTTCTGATGACTACATTGTTTGACATTTTGTTATTGCCGACTAATACAATTTATCTCCTCCTTCCTGCCTGCTTTTTTGGGGTCCACCAACCACCACCACCTTGCAAAGTGTGACTGAAACAGTTTTTTTGGGTAGTCGGGCGTCCACAAACACATTAGGTTTGTTGAAGACTAAATTGTCCACAATTTTGAATGTGGTTTGTTCATATTTAAACTGTGGTCGGCTGATTACCAGCCCAAGATGCACCCAAGTAGGGAAATGATCAGAAATGCATGGATGGCTTTTCAAAATGATGGGAAGACTAACTGCTTGCGGGATATGCTAAAACATCGATCAATGGAAGTGGCTCCCCATGTCGCGAAATCTAAATGAACCATATTTGAAGCCAACATTTTATTTCCGGCTCATGCTTCGAGGCGTCTTCCGCACACCCCTCCCTGACCCATTCACCCCGGCATAAATTAACATCGCCTGTATCAGGTTTGTTGGCTGACAAATTTATTGTGACACCTGTTTTAATGTGCACTTGGTGTGCAGCGCGGCTGATAGAGTTGGCTCGCCGCCTCAGCTTCCGAACCTTCGGCGCTTGTCGCCGGATATCTTCCGCAGCATATGCTGGCATTGGGCAGATGCTTTTCATCTTCAATGAGGAAAAAAAAATCCTGAAGCGATGTGTTGTTTCTTATTTATTTAGCAACTTATTTACAACCCTGCGCTTGGGGAGATGTGCCACGGTGTGGTTGTAATAACAGCTCAGGGTTTTCAACGATGGTGGAATGAACCGTATCCGGGGACTCATCCACAGCCTCCAGAGTCATTTAAGAAGAAGCTTTTAAGAGTCTGGGGACTCCCCCCCAGACCCTTAAGCTAGCATGCTAGCATGACATATGTGCAGCGCGACAGACAGAAGACTAAGAGGTTTAGGGAAGTAATTAAGAGAGGCATCAATGGGACGCCGGGAGTCTCAAAATGAACAGTGTGGAAGGAAAAAAAAAGGTTTAAAGGTGTGGGGAGGGGAAGTACACCTTTGCTAGGTTGAGTTAGCCTGCCTTGCAACTACCACCAAAGTGCGCAGTAGATCGCCGCTTCCAAACAACCACGACTGGTTCGTAGCTTGAATACAGGGTGACCCCCAAAAACGGGCCATAACTCTAATTAGGCCCAGTTTCTTAGTGTTTTGTCCGAATGAAATGAAACTTTGGTCATAGCTAGTTTATTATATTCAAAACTTCAAATCAAAACACTAGGTTCTTTGGCATTTTTATATAGAGATGGCCTCCATTTCGCTCCTTGCATTTCTTGAGGGCAGCTCAAAGTTGTCCATGACGATCTTACAGACGGAAATGGTCCATTTACCAGTCGCTCATGAGCAAGTTCTGGTTACAGCAAGAGGTACCAAGTTCTCACACCTCAAACCTGCCCCGAGATTGGATGAAAGAGAACTTTGGAAGCCGAGAAATTGGTCTCAAGACTGATTTTGAGTGGGCACCCCATAGCCTGGACCTAAGCCCCCCAGATGTTTTTCTTTGGGGCTATCTTAACGACAGAGTCAACGCAGGGAAACCCAGAACTATCGTGGATCTCAAGAAAGCAACCAGGGAGGAGATGAGAGCCATTACCAATTCAGTCTGTAAGAATGACATGGACATTGTCATGACGTTTTGTAAGACTCTGTCCTTAAGATAGCCACAAAGAAAGAAATATGGGGGGCTTAGGTCCGGGCCATGGGGTGCCCACTCAAAATCAGTCTTGAGACCAATCACTCTGCCTCCGAAGTTCTTTTTCAGACAATCGCAGGGCAGGTTTGAGGTGTGGGAACTTGCTATGGAACAATTCCATCTGTCAGAACATAATGGACAACTTTGTGCTTCGCCTCAAGGAATGCACGGAAGCTAAATGGAGGCCATCCAGAACATATGCTGTAGAACGGAGAAAAGAAGGCCAAAAACCCACGTGTTTTGATGTGATGTTTTGAATATAATAAAATAGTTGTGACCCAAGTTTAATTTCATTCGGACAAAACCCGAAGAAAAGGGGCCTAATTAGAGTTGGGGCCCGTTTTTTTCGGGTCACCCTGTACAAAGTGACGCAAGCAATGGAGTCTTCAAAACAACGGTGGAATTGTGTCCTTGATGAATATCAAAGACGAAATTTCAAAAAGTGCACTGTTATCCATTTTCACATTCTATCATGACAAAGTGAGATTTTCATCACTAACGGCGACCAAAAACAAAATGACTACCTAAATATGTAATCTACTTTGTGACGATGCAGAGCAAATCATTTCTCGAGAAATATGTGCAGGGGTTGCCACTAATTACAACACAACAACTACATTCGCTGTCAAAGTGAAATATATTTCTGCCTGAGATAATCGGTTTCATCTCTGTGTCGCCTGTGAATATATATTCCTTGACGTGAAACATATCCGTGAAGGGAAACAAAAAAGGAGTGTCCCTTTCTACACGGGAAGTCCTTGGTCACAGCTGACTTGTGCACCATTTGTAAGCTTGACACCCCCTGAGTAACCCCCCAAACCCCCCTCCACCCCACCCTGTATGTTTCTTGAGCTCAGTCAGAATAATTATTGATAGGTCGTGCTCTGTGTGCGCTAGTGCCCGTTGCTTGCATTCCTTCACACGGTTTGTCTTGTACTGTTGGAGAACAGGATTACTGCCTGGGGGTTAAGGGGTGGGGGTTGTCGGAACTGAAACGTGTGTGTGTGTGTGTGTGTGTGTGTGTGTGTGTGTGTGTGTGTGTGTGTGTGTGTGTGTGTGTGTGTGTGTGTGTGTGTGCGTGCGTGCGTGTGTTACTGGGGATTGTGAGGAGGGGGGTCTTTGCCTTCTGTGCCTGCTTGCTTAGTCATTTTACGGTGCCATCTGTCCTCAAGCAAAGCGTCAAGTGGTGACGCCTTGGGCCATTTTTTTTTTTTTGCTTGCCAGGGTGTATTTGCCATTGATGTACACGTGCGCATCTGCTCTTGCAAATATACATCTGAGTACCATTTCTTTGGTTCCGTATCTACCTGTTGTCAAGGGGAGGGGGCTTCTTTAGACAGCAAACCGGTTAAGATTGAATCAAAAAGGGCGAAGTGGCGCACCCGGAGATTGCTTTGCTCCCTAGCACGTATACAAAGTCATTTTGAGCCTCAACAGGTCTCGCAACTACTGTCGACAGACGGCGACTCCATTTCCCCCCATATAAGAAGTCGTGCATAACCCCAGCCTCTACTTGCACCTTATAATGTGGTGTGCCTTATATTTGGAAAACGTATCTATTTACATAATATATTTGGAAAATATTATTGATTCATTGAAGGTGCGCCTTATTGTCCGGTGCGCTGGAAACGTTTGAAGTTGAAGTTGAGATCAGGACAGATGTGTTATCTCACAAAAGTATTTTTAGAATATTTATGGAAGCAGCCAAAGCACATTACATGACAAACTGTGACAACAGCAAACAAAAATCAGACACTGAATAAGTCCCGATGAACTGATGAGCGCATTTGATTGAATTATCACTGTGAAATTTGGGCTGGATTAATTTTACACAATGATGTTATCTTGTTATCGGAGGAATGGCAACAATATCAAATGTATCATCCGCCATCTCTTTGAAAAAAAAAAACTGGAATTGTCTGCCACTATACTTAGCTGGCCTAGATAGAAGAACAAAGACATATTTTGCTTTTTATTTTACCTTAAGTAACTATTGTGGCGGAGCACGACGTCAACGTTTTGATCATTTTAAGGAGTTCGCTATGAGGGAAGGGATGTGAAGGCCGCTTCCAACATAAATTTAACTATGTCTGGTTTGTTTCATCTTGTCATATTTTTACTCATGGTTTTGTTTGATACTTTGGACTTTTCTGTTCTGATGACTGATGTTTCAGGTTTTGTCCCTGCTGACTTTATATTAATACAATTTGTCAAATGCAGCCTGCTTCTCCCTCCTGCCTGTTTTTTTTGGGGGGGGGTCAACCACCATCACCACCTTGCAAACCGTGACAACGCTAGCGTTTAAGACTCCTATTTAATTTGTTCCCAGAAAGTGTGTGTAAGGCGAAAAGTGGGTATTCAAAACATTAATTTCCCATCGGAAACCATTAAAAAGAGAATAATCCGTTCCCAAGTTCCCCATAAAACATAATTTTCAACTAAATAAGCCTTACAACTACACACAATATACCTTATTTTATGTACAATAAATGTGATATGGTATTGTAATTGAAGAAATAAACTGTACACTATAATAAAGTCGTTTTTTACCTTTGTGATGGTCCTTGATGGCTTGTCTCAAGGAGCTCTGGGTTGTACATCTTAGAAGTTGTGATATTGCAACAGTAACAGATGCAGGCAGACACACTAGAAACTTCATTAATAGCTGGTTCCCTTGCTTGTATGGTCTCTTCAAATTGTACAGATGGCTTGTGCGGGTTATTTGTGGAGCCTGATTGATGGGCTATTTTAACCTTGCAGTCTGCACTCTGCCTTTGAATCAATAAAGTTGAAACAAGTCCAAATTTCACTGTTTTCGTTCCATTTTCTCACCATTTAACTTTTGTTTTTTTTGTTTCAAGCTCTGTCGTATCCCTTTCGTGTGTGTGTGTGTTTCGGTAACCCCTCCCCCCGCTCACTGCTGCGTGTGTCCCCTCCCTCCTCTATCACAGATCTTGACGAATCACGTGCGGCTTTAACCGAAGACTGGGGTTAGGGAATAGAAGGGAAAAAAGTGGGCTGCCATTTTCAGCTTTGTTCACTTCAGAGATCCAGCTCCAAGAACTGGCTCGTTCGTGAACGACACATCACTCGTTGCGGTGCTCCGTGTTTCCCAAGAAATAGTTTGTATTCCAAAATTATATTCTCGCAAATTTAACGTTTGTAGGGCAAAAAGTTCGTTAGCTAAAGCGTTCGTAAACCGAGGTATCACTGTATGTGAATTATGTTGTAATACTAAAGCTGGTAGTATACGTGTTTGCAAAAGCGCTCACGATGCCACAGGCTGTCGATACTTTACTTTCTTTCCACCGAACAGGTCCAAATATTCACACCTTTTGTCTTTTTTTTCCCACCCCGTTGATGCATGTAAGTTTTACATCAAAGCCTGCCTCTTGATTTATTACCAAGCCTTAGCACGGCGCTTTGCGGCGCAGGACATTTTCCCCTCGCGACAACACCGATAATCACCTTCCAATAAATCCAATTGAAAGTGTGCACCGTTGCCACCATGTAACACAAATCAGCATAATATTCATCGCCTCTTAATTCCAATATTGAGTTGCACACCCCCCGGGTGCCCTGCAGGTGTAAATCCACCCCAGCCCCAAACCTCATCAGTGAAAATTTATGAAGGAGCTTGAGTTAAGTTAAACGTTCACTCATCCAGAAAAAACACCACATCAACATTCCATCCGATCAGTGAGGCAACCTGCAACATTGGACTAAGTAAGCGCCCGTGTGACTGCTTAATCAGGCGCCTTCAATCCCTGTGCGTCACCGTGAGTTATAAACCGAATTTCTACCGTACCTTAGACGGCTGAATTGCATCACCACCATGGACACACTTGACTTGACCGTGATTTATTACTTGGATTGGATTGTAGGTCAAGTTTTCTTTGTGGTTGGGGCGTGCTTACACATGATTGTGTGAGACATGCGATCCACACTGGAGCCCACTTGACACCAACAAATCAGTTCGCTCATGTAGATACCCTTAGCTAGCAAAGTAGACATGTAATGTAGTTAGTGGAACACCATCGTCCCACTCTGATTGTTCATTTTAACGGCCACCTTGTACAATAGCGACTAGAAATATTATTGATGTTAAAAGCCACATGACAAAATAGAGAAAAAAAACGACAGACTGGAAATACAAATCCTAAACCCGTGGTAGAGCTGGAAGATACGATACATTTAGCAAAAATATGATTTTATCGTGTCACTTTTGTACCATCATCTCTATTGTCATCTGCAACTGCACTTAATGCACTTGGAGAGTCATTTGATGGACAGAATATTTCACTTATAAATCGTACAATATACGGCTGCCACTAGGTGGCAGTGGCATAGAAAATAATAATAATAAATCGGAACTATTAACTGTGATTTAAAAATATATGCCTTCAAAGTATACATGCTTAACTGTTTTAATTTTGCATCAAAATACACACAAAAGTAGTCTGACATGGAACGTGTATAATTTATGCAACTGCAGCTTTGATTTACATACCGTAAGAGGCTTTTTGCAGCAAAATGCTCATAATGCTAATACAAGCGCTGGTTAAAAGGGGTTTTAAAACTCTTCACTGTCATTCCATGACACACGTCACTCACAAAAACCAACCAAACAAACAAACAAACAAACTGGAACCTCATTCGAGAAGTGATAATGTTTTTAACTCATTCACTGCAAGGTGTGTCAAAAATGTGTCCACTCCAGTGCTAGTTTTTGTCATTTTTACTTAAATTCCAAATTCCCCCTAGAATATTGACTTTTAGGACTACAAGGAAAATAAACATTCAAATCACCAAAAGAAACCTTCAACGTCATATTTTCAATTTCCGAATAAATTTAGGAATAGCAGTAAATGAGTAACTGAAACCTGATTGAAATCAAGTAACTGCTTTTTTCGCTCGCTCGCAATGGCGACCGACAGCCAGCTCTTTGGGAGACAATACATGACTCTGTGATCCAGCCCAAAGACGTCCAATCGTCCGCAGCAGAGCCTTTCAGCTGTCTTCTTGGCAGTAAGGCGTTAACAATTAACCCCCTGCAATCGGCTTGTAAACAGACGTGCTGTAAAACTCGATAGGTCACAGGACGTTAGCCTTTGTTGGCTCGGATTTCAACGCGCCGCCTTGTCGCGGCAACAGCGTATAAGAGACACGCACCATCAACTTTGCGCTTACAGCAAAAAAAGAAAGAAAATAACACGATCATGTTACACTCCAATTTCACCACGCGGGGCTGAGCGCATCGCCGTTATCCTCCCGAGGTCCCCTCGCCCGCTTTTTTTGAGCAAGAAAAGCCTTCAAGGGCATGAAAAACAAACATGAGAGCCATGTTGAAATTCTGCTTGTTTGTGGAGCACAACACAAACCTCTTATCACCCCCGCAGAAGACCGTCATTAGCTAGCCGCACAGTTAGCCCTGTGGATCTCAAGGGGGGCCTTTTAGACGAGACCACTGAAAATGGAAGAAAAACTGGGTCTTGTTGGCTCTTTTCCTACACGGCGATGCATCTAAAAACGGTCAAAACGCAGGTTTGCATTGTTATTTTTAAAGTGGGAAGAATTGTACATTTTCTGGAATCAGTGAATAGCCTGGAAGCCATAGAGACGAATCAATCATACTCAGCCGGTTTAGCGCACAGTGGTTAGCATGTGTGCCTCAAAACGCTGAGGTTTGGGTTTGAATCTTCCAATTGGATGCTCTCCACGCTATAAGAGTTCACAAAAGCGTGACAGATTTTCTGTACACCGTTACACATATTTAAAGGACAACCGAAACCATTTTTTTGTTTCCTAACTGACATCACAGACGGTAGAAATGCGACCTGACAAAGCTCTCTTTCTAAAATGGTAGCATTCAGCTAATTTGTGCATAAATTCAAATGTGCCATTTACTTTGACTTATGTAGTCGTCAAGTCATAACGACAATAAATATTTGCGTGAAAACCGGTCCCGGCTAATAAATACTGGTGTGTCGAAGCAGCCTGTGTCAAATTAAAAAAAATTAACTCATATATGCAAAAGAGAACATTTAATAATTACAGCTTCATTTTTTGTCTCCTCTTTATTATCTCTCCAGAACTTGCCATGCACTGAAGTACATTTTTAGTACAGCAATGACACGTGAGGTTTGAATCCAGCAACCCAAATCTGCGTCAATCCACCTGTTGTAATAGTTTATGGCTTTATTTCTGCTTTTGTCGATTTTAATGATATATTTTTTGGGTTTGTTTGTAATACGTCTGTGTAAACTATCAGTCGTACAGGAGTGGTCCATCGACGAAAGGGTTTCTTCAGCCACCATCTGTACTTCTTTGAAGGGGTCGGACGTTTCGCTCCTCATCCGAAAAGCTTCGTCAGTGAACTAGAGTTGTGCTGGTAGCTCTGGCCGTTTATAATGTATATCCCTAATGGACAGCGGTGGCGGTGCGAGACCTCTGCTTGGATAGGTCCCTGCTCTAAGGTGCTAATGAGGTTATACCAGGCTAATGGGGCAATCAGAGACAGGCATAGTACATTATAGGTAATCAGACAGAACAAAGGTAGTAATTAGATTAGCTTCAGGGAGTAGTCTACTGCTCCCCCAACCTTAGAACAGGGACCAATCAAAGCAGATGTCTGGCACCGCCACCTCATTATGATATATATATATATATATATATATATATATATATATATATATATATATATATATATACATTATATATATATATAGGGCCGGAGCTACCAGAAAATTTTTGTTCGCTGACGAAGCTTTTCGAATGAGGAACGAAACATCCGACACCTTCAAAGATGTACAGATGACAGCTGAAGAAACATTTTCATCGTTTGTAATTTTATAAAAGAAAATATTTTAATGGAATGCAGGGTCACATTGACCAATGTAAATGTTTGATACATCGGAAAAGCAAATCTAACAGGATAGCAAAAATACATACACAGTTTAAATGTTTACGCACGAGCGTGGAATTTAAATGTCTTTCTACTTAATAGGTGCCGCCTATGTGCGAATATGACCCCCCCCCCTCCAAATTTATACAAGTGCATCAATGGGGGGTGCTGATAATGGGAGGGTTGCATACTATTCAGCAGGTGTCTCCACTGTACTAAATCAATTACCTCCAGTCAGCCAACGCTTATGGTAGGAGGTATTGTAAATCAGCTTGGTGTCAAGCCAGATTAGAGACTGTAACAGCTTGTGGAGTGGACGTCTTTGGCCAGGAGGACCAATTCCAAGGTATGTGACAGTAAAACCTCCCCATACACCCCCACATCCCAATTGTAATTGTTTGGCAATACTTTCAAATGAAATAAGAAACGTAGAGACAGATAACTATCGACCCTTTTTTTAGAGGTTCTTCGTAGCGCCGCAATAAATAAGCATTCCGGAGCCCTGCAGTGTGCAAGCTGTTACAAGCGATTTTCCAATACTATTTCTATACCTTTAAAATGTCACAGTACTGCGGCAAAAAATACGGGATCAATGGGAGGGGACTGCTGAAGGGCAATATTGAATTTGGTGGTCTGTTGTATGACTTGAAAAGCCACAAAAATGCTTTAATTCCAGAGAGCATGATTAAGAATAGAGAAACAACCGCATATGTGTTAAATCTCACGATTAATCAGGACACTCTTGATTTTGACAATACTCACTTTATAAAGCAACTATTGACACAATACATTAACAATTACAGTTTATTTGTAAGGTGAAACTAAAGAAAATGTAAAAAAGAAAATACATTTTATACGAATTGAATGTATAAATAAACAATGAAAGCATTTTTGTCTTTTTATTTACTTCTAATTTACACTTTAGTAACGCTCACATTATTTTAACACGCACCACAAAGCCGCGAGTACTAAAATATCCCGATTTATGATTTCTGAAACTTAACATGTATGCAACCGTGGAGAAATATAAGAATATGATTCCATTCAAATGTTCCCACAAAAATCATGCAACAAAATCAGATATTTGCGCACAACCTGCATGCATAAAAGTCCAAAGTTTAAAAATATATATATTTAAGGAAATGTTTGAATTCATGGCCAGAAACTGGATTCAAATTAAATGTTTATCCTTAAGTTTTGGGGGTGTCTGTCTCTAAGCCACAGTTGTGAACCATTGGATGGGTGAAACAAAAACACCTTCTTGCTCTATTTCAAACACAATGGTACGCTATATTTACATAAAAACAGACAACCACTATGAGGACTTAAGATTGCAGCTTTGAATGCCCACATTCTTTCGCGACTGCCGACACAGCAAGATCCGTTTCACTTTACAAGAAACCGTGTCGAAGCACAATAAGAGGAATTGTGCATTGCGGTTCAAGGATGAGTGAACAACATTGTCGCGGACGTTGATGTGACACGACTGCAATTGCGTGCACTTTCACACATTAAAACAGCTCACACAACAACTTTGGAGGAGTAAACGTCAGGTTGACTCCCAGAGACTGCGTTGCTGTTTGGCACAGGCGCTGTTTTCATGGCGCTGATTCTAACTCAGGAGCCAAAAGAATTTGGCGGGATTGAGTTTCTACCTATTTTTCTACAATGGTGACAATCACAAATAAAAAAGGGGGAAATGATTGAGAGGAACTTGATCCAAGTCACTGGTTCTTAATCTTGTTGGAGGCACTGAAGCCCACCAGTTTCATATGCTCATTAACCGAACCCTTCTTTCAATGGCCACTAACTGCAGACAAGACGGAGGGGTAGAACTTTGCGAGAGAGGATCCACCGAACCCCTGAGACCGACTCACCGAAACCAAGGGTTCAATTGAACCCAGTTTAAGAACCACTGATCCAAGTGTTCTTTTGTTTCTTTGCCGGCACTCTGCTTCTGTCAGTCACTTGGTCACAAGGTGTTTTTTTTTCTATCCGTCTGATCCGTGAGCCGGTCTGCCAGGGCAGATGGGACCATATATCTCCCGTCAATCTCCAGAGGCCGGAGGATTTAAATGTAAACGAGACCAGTACATGAGTCATTCAGACTTTCTATGTATTCCAGACTCATCAAACAGGATCTAGTTCAGTCTGCTTTTAATCACTATTAATGTGCCACAGAGCAATTAACTTCAAGGAGGATGTCCTTAATACCTAATCCTAATCGATTCAGTTTGACACAATTTGTTACGGGGAAGAGGGAGGGACTCGCTCAAGGAGAAAACAAAGTACTGACAAGCCAATGTGACCTGGAGATGTCGGCATATTTCAACGCTGGATTTTATTCTGGGGAAGAGGTACCGCCTGAAATGATTGCTGGCAAATCACAGATAATGTAGGATGAAGATGAAATACTTACCCCCACACCGCCCTTATCCCCATCCCGTTTCTCATCATTAAGGTCATTGGTGAGGCAAGAATACTTCTGGCGACAGTTGGGATGCAACCAGATTAAGTCATCAGTCTATCACAAGACACTTATAGATATGTTCACACTGATAGATGATTCCATAGACTTGATTTAAGTTAAGATGTGTTGCATCCATCCATTGTTTGTATACCCAGTCAGCTGATGATTGGAACCAAGGTCTTCTGACTACGGCGTATATGCACTGAACCAAATTAAATCAAGTTCAGGGTAAATGATCCAATTGTTGTAAGAATCAGTGACCACATACAGAAGTTACAATTTTAATTTTTAGTTTTGTCGGTCAGCATCAACTCACACCACCTTGCAAATAATGAGGTCGTATCTGGACATGGAATCTGTCGTCGGGGAAAAGATTATGCTTCATCCTGCCTCTCGCGAGGTGGCAGCCCTGACAGGCGCGAAAAGTGAGGAACAACAGGCCAGCACTCCGATCGATTGCCAGCTGACTAGTGAGGTCCATTATAATGACAAGCCAGAGCCGTAGCGCGATGACCTGCACTCCAGCGATGGCCTCATTAATACCTACGAATCTCTCACAGGGACCAATCTCTGCTGCCCCCCCTTCAACATTCTGTCTCTGTCCTCAATTATTGTATCTATTTATTTATTTTTCGATCATCTCCCTTTACAAATTACAGTCCTGGATTTAATGCCCTCGGTGAATGGAAGTCACTTAAAAGTGGCAGAAGCATACATTTTATGCTCAAGTTGACGTGTTGAGAACTGTTTCCGATTGAAATGCATGCGCTATCGACTGCGATAAGGAAACAGCTGCCATGTGAAATATTGGCCACCCCTCATCCTGTCTATTAACAGATACACTATCTGCTTCACTTAAACCCCCCTCCCGTCCGCTTTCAGACTGGTTATTTTCAAATCCTCAGGACTTGGAAGACTTATTTATAACTTACGCCCGTACCCCCACCCACTCGTTCGCTCAGCAGTGCAGCTGCAGATAGGATTTACCTGCTGTCCAAACAACCTACAGACTATCAATTACCAGCGTTACCCATTGTAGAATCACCGTTCTGCTGCACACCTAACAAGAAACACACACACACACACACACACACATATTGGATATTTCTATCCTAGGATTAGTTGTGACTTGGCTGTAAAACTTTTACCGACCCGAGTCCATTGTCAATAGAACGAACCATTTTTCAGTTTGAAAATGTTTTTTGTTATTGGTCCTTTCGCAGTATTGGAAGTCAACAGAATTAGGGCGGCAGATGCAGAGAAAGCCCACAAAAGCGAGAATGGGAGATGCGAACTATGCGCAGGAAGGCCAAAAATAAGATTTGAACCCTGAACCTTACCCAGGAATGCAAGGTAGAAGTTAAGCATCGTACGGTCTGTCACAGAAGGATCTTGCCAAATTCTTCCTGACAGGTCACTTCACTCTCTTGATAATTATTGGGTAGAACACTGCGGCCGTGGCGTGGGAAAAGGACATGTCACTTACCCCCTACTCCCTCTGCAAAGATCCACCCAGTCATCAGGAGTCCCACCTGTCGGGTCAGCAAACAAAAAGCCATCCCCGTCATCAAGTCGATGTCATTCCGCCGAATGGTTAAACATCATCCCAGTCAAGTTTTGTTCAGGTCGAAGGCATTTTGCTTTTCAGATTCAGAACGTCCATGCTTTTGCTCCCCAAGACTGAACAACCGTGCAGGAGATCGACATCAGCGCAAAGGCCAGAGGCTAATGCTGCCAGTAAAACCCCTGTGAGGACACCATCCGTCCATGGTCAAATAGGCAGCTTGTGAGGCAAGGAATTCCTTTTTTTGCGAGTCAGGGACATCCGGCAGCAGCCAGCGGTAATGCAGTGAGCGATTGTACAAGATAAGGTACCCATTCAGGGCATAAAGATCCTCGTTTTTTGGACCTTTAAGAAGAGTTTCCTCATTCAGCGTATGCATGAACACAGCCATGATGCCGTGGTGATCCCTCCATTTCCTAGCAGCGCTTGTTAGGACGAGTAGGGCAAGCAGAGCCTGCCGTGTTTACTAATGTTGGAGCAACGCCTTTATCAGGGAAGAGATTTGTAAAAGAGGCAGGGGATTAGCCGTCAAATTGCCAGGCAGACAGCATCCCCGCTGCAGGGTTGTGAAGCGCTAATCTCTCAAACTCGAAAGGGGAGATTCTGATCAAGATTTGGTGGTAGGTCTGGACAGCTAAAACAAAGGTGTCCTAAGGGTGAAAATACTTGACTGGTGTTGCTTCTTGAGCATGTGGTGGTTTTTTAATTAAAAATATATCATGCGTCACAGTGCTCTTTTTACCAGGAACAATAAAGACTAGCTAGAGCATTACATGGGAAATACTTAGCTTGGATACATTTAGCACTGGCATCACAAACCATCGTAATCGTGTGTCCGTGTAAGTAATTATGACTTCCTAAAATAACAGTAAACTTTGGCAATGATGAGTATGTTTCAAATATCAATATTTTTTTTCCAGCCCGCGAGTAAGATTTTTATCAAGTGGCATTTCTGCAGTGCTCCCCAACACTGCCAATGTATTTATTCAACATTTCTTTTCCACAATTTCACAAACTTCCATTGAATAATCGAGCGGCAGCAGCGAGCTAGTAATAGCAAGTTCGTGATAGCAAGTTTAGCTTTGACTGCCTCCTAAACATATTGCAGGTACATTGGTAACCCAAGAATCAGAGCAGAGCATCCATCAACTTGCTTCCTTTTTAACTTTACTTTTACCTTTGTTGATACATAATGTAATCGTGTGAATTCAATCAACATTTAATTTTAGGATGTATTGATTCCAATGACTGTTAACTGCCTAGAGAATGGCAGAACCAACAACATTTTTGTCGGGTTTGCAGGGCGGTGGTACATAAACAAAAATGGTCCAACCAAGCTACATCGCATTTTCCATCATCCCAGACAATATAGACGAACAACTGGACCTCCGTGTTGCCGGGTCAGGCAAGCCTCAAAGGCCACATGAAGAAAAGCAGGGCAGCCGAGCAATATTGTTCAACTAAGTGCTAATAGTGAGGATAAGTGGTTGAGAAAATGGATGGATGGATAGCAAATGCTGACAATGCAGTCTGTCTTTCTGCACTTTAAGGAATACATATGGCAAAGGCCCATTGGGAGTGCAGCTATGGTGATATTTTGAAATCTTTTGGTCCATCAATATGTCTTTGCACCGACCTGTCACTCTGTCAACGCATTGTTTGATGAAAGAAAAAAATAAATCAACCAAATACACACACGGGGGCACACACGTCTGCACCATGCTCTTTTTGTACCATTTACTTCCTTTTATATTGTATATTAAATAGATATAAACCACGAGTGGAGGTGAAAACAAAATGAGACCCACTTGATTGATATGTACGATACTCCTCAGAGCTTTTGAGAGTTCAAAAAGTAGCAAAACATGCTACTGTACATTCTCCCTGACGACTTTTTTAATATCATCCTCTGACACCAGGACATTAAAAGGCCGTGTTGAGACATTTCATTATTTCAAGCGTTCATACACATACAGACACACACCTCTCCCTAGCCTCAGTTGAAAATATTTCCCAGACGCAGGAATGTCTCATCAGCCTCCAGCATCCTTTATAGGGCCCACAACGAGCCAAAATAACAGCACACAGTCTATAAATAAGTCAGGCGTACTAATGAAACCAACGTCCATCCTTCTTCCTAAAACAAGCCAAGGAGTTGGTAGTCAGGGAGAAAAGGAATCAAGAAAAAGCAAAAATGTCTCAAAACATGAGGCTAGAAATGGGTCGGTATACGATACAGTAACATTTTAATGACAGTCGGGCTCTGTCGTGTTTTGTTGGGTCAACGAAAATGAGGTCATAACTCGCTGAAGTGGCAACAGCGAGAGCTGATAAAGTAATCAAGCAGAACGTAGTGTCGACACCCGACATTTGGAGAAATTGGGAGGGCCCAAGCACAAACGAAGGGTGTAGGGAAGAGGCGGCATAAATCTGCCAAAACAGACTATGGTGTCAGAACCATGTGGAACATAAATCAACACTCCTTTTCCATTTTTATTTGGTTTTAACAACACCAACTGGAAAGTAGACTCCGTGCAAGTAGGGGAAAGTAAATAAATAACATATCACATTATCATCGTAATACCAGAAATGCATCGCTAGTTTTCAATTTTCCGTTAGTAGAAATGTCGATTGAGTACAACCTTAGTTAATGAGATTATATGTCACAAAAAGCATGATTAAAACCAAATAAAACAGACATTAAAGCAACATTTGCCATTGGAATTCATGTTAATCCAGTTACAACAACCAAAAATATTAACAATGGTATTTTCTGGACAAGTTTATTCAACATTTTTTACTGATAAGCTTCAGGCCATCAATGGATTTACCCAGTCTAGTCACAGATCCGCAGTCATTAATTCGGTTTTTGAAGACCCAAAGCCTCTAATTGACACTTTGAAACCAATTTAGGATCTCAATGACTGTAACATGCAATTTGTATGTTCCACAGTCCCTCCAGCAACAGTGATTGGTGAAAAACGTTTAGACTGGAGCTAACCAATGAAGTAGGCAATTTGGTCACAAGGCAATCAAAATCTTCACTCAAATGTGCACCTCATAGCAGAGCAACAAAGAACGTTCAGAGAAATCCAAACAGGAAACACTGTGACGGGGCACTTCTGAGTAGTAAACACACCGAAAAACAATCAAAATGTCCATGACGACGTGTTCAAAAGGCTTCTAAGAAAACACTTTATAAAGTTGCACATGGGCACGGACACGTGGGCTGGGAGATGACTTCAGTACAACACCATTTTCACACTGACAAAAAAGACGAGTGGAGGTATAAAACCAATCGTCATTTCAAATTGTAAGCTTCTGTAAGTCCGGTCATCATATATAGACACCGTGTCCATTTACTGTGCTGCATCTCTTGTAATAAATCTGACATTATCGGCTTGTCCAAAAGCAGTTTTATACTTTTCAGCAACACTGAATATATCAACATACAGAAAAGATCTATTTTGGACTGTCATCCAAACACCCTGTGAGCACCTTGCTATTGCGACTAATCTTAGTAGTAACGCAGAATCACCCATTCCACCCCCTTCGTACATTTCATCTCAGCAGCCGTCACAACGAATGAGACTGCACGCTAGGAGCAAAATGTCACAACCGTGCCCAGAAAGTGACTATCAACACAACTAACACATCGGCACGGTTGGTGGTGGCTGATTGAAGTTGGGTATTATGCGTGACTATCTGGCACATTCAGCCCCCCTCTCACTGCATCAAACCGTTATTTAGCCTGGCGCAGGGAGGACTGGCAATTAGACCCCATCATCACGAAGCATATCCTTTGACCTTGTCGCCGACGGACGGTTTAATTCTTGGCGCAAAAATCAAACAACATTGACTTCTTTGAGGCCTATCACAAACATGGCTGTTCTACATCAAAGCGTTGCACTTGCTTTAAATTAGGGGCGAGAATCGCGGAGGAACTCACAGTGGCGGGATTTGATTTAAAAATCTTAATCAAATTAATTACAGCATTTGTAATTAATTGCATTTGAATCAAAAAATATATATATATATATATTAGGACAGAAATTTCGCTGACTGTTGCCTAGTGATGCTAAACTTAGCTTTTCGTATGTGCAACACCTTTGCATTAATATTTTCCTCCATCTTTTTGGCAAACTATTTTGGATTATTCATGTCATTTATTTATGTATTTGCAAGACAATACATATTGATTTATATAGCGGTTTAACAATAGTTGAAGCTGCAACAAAACGCTTAACATGGACAGGTATCATATACAGGAACTTATTTATGTATTTTGTTGTATGCATGTTTGTTTTTGTTATGTATGTATAGGAATGTAATGTATTTATCTATGTACCTATCAGTTTATTTATGTATGTACGTATGTATTTATTTATATATTTATCAAAATCAAAAAACCTTTATTCGTCCCACAATAGGAAAATTTGCAATTTATGTATTTATTTATTCATTTTTAATTAATTTATTTATTATCAACAGTTTCATTTTTAATATTTATTTTCCAGTGTATTTCCCCTTAAGTATGGCAAAATATAAAAAAAAACTGATTAAATAATTACATTTTCATATTTTATCCATATTGCGGTAGTGGTGTTTTCATTATTTTATCATCATAATATTTTTTGAACATAATGTGATACAGAAAGGAAAATATATTGGTGATGTAAAAAAAGATAAATACAGCAGATGTAAAATATGCTAGATTATTTGTGTTTGGGTTATCATCAGTCAGCAACATGACATTTTGTGCATGTGTAGTGACACTGTATCAGATCTGTGATTCTAAAGCAACCCCCTGGGTGATCCCAACGGGGACGAGAGCGATTAGATCAACCTATCACGCGTCAATAGTCCATTAAACATCTATCCAAGTCACCCGTGATGAGAAATCAAGTTGAATGGAAAAATCCATGGGCTCCCATCCATAATTACTTTTGAGGAATCCAACAGGGAAGAAAATTGACAGATTGCCCGTGAGACAGTGTGTGATTCATTCAAAAGGAAAACCCTCAAGTCAGAAAAGACATATTTATTTGCACAAGATCTAATAACGATAAAGAGAGACTTCCACTCATCCCATCCTGGATGTCTCTGGTGGTTCCCCTCCACCCCCCACAACATTACTAATGAGTGACCGAGGAATAGTTGTAAAAAGCAGTGTGAAGTGTCACTGACCAGCAATGCGGTGGTGAAAGGGGAGAAATGACCCACGGGTCACCCCGAGGCGGACAGGAATTGGCTTTGTTTAAATAAATGACCGTGGCTTTTTGTCTTCTTTGTTTAAGCGGCTCAACAGACATTCTAACGGCCATCTTTGGTTGTTGGGGTCGGGTGGGAATGGGGCGAGGGGTTGCCCCAAGGTCGCAGTTGACCCAAGTGTCAACAGAAGACTTGGTTTATAGCTTTGTAACGTTGCCGCTCACAAATGCGGCGCTTATGTCTTGAGGACGTCCTAAAAGTAAAGCGGCCGGGAATACGGTAACAAACTCGCAGCGATGTGGCCAACTGGTTCCTCAAAATCCAACAGCTTCCCTCAAACAAAATTTGTGATGAATGAGCAATATCTCCATCATCAACTACAACAATATAGGGTTGCCACGCTTACATGCGATTCCACGAAATACTGTTTTTTTTAAGTAAAAAAAACAGGAATAAGAGTGACATACCAACAGCGCCCAAAAGCAAAATTCAATTTGAGAAATCCCAACGTTTGCAAATAGCTAACGACTCTCGTGTTTACATGCGGTTAGTAGAGCCTGTACCTTAAAACTAACAAGAAACAAGTACCAGCTTGACTGAAAGATAGACCTTTGAAATCCGGATAATTCGTGGCTATTTGAGCTCCCTTCGGCCACTGCAAATAGAAAAAGCAACAACTGTCTGAAAAACTCCCATATTTACATTTGGTTATTGGAGCCCCCTTCCTTAAAGGACAACCGACACCATTTTTTTGTTTCCTAAATGACATCAGAAAAACAAAGACATCAGAAAAAATAGCATCTAAAATACCCAAAACACACTGGCTGACATTTTTAGTCAAATGCAAAACACCAATAAAAATAATTTCAAGTGTCCCAAAACTAGTTCAAAATGACCCCGGAAATGGCGAGTTTCAGAAAGTCCAGCCCCCTTCTGTGTGACATCACACCAAGACGTCCTGCTCTAGAATCAAAACAATGGCTTCAGATTCGGAGAAGATGCTTTCTTGTTACTCATCCAGTTATGAATATGATTCAAACAGTTCTGAAGAGGAAAGCATAAACATTTGCAATCGATTAAAGAAGTCCTTCCGTGTCATTTTGAGGCATCTGGACTCCAATGTAGCTCCCCGAAAATGCACAAGATGGCGCCCAAGCTCCGTTGAAAATGGGCTGATTTGTCTGCTGGGAATTTGTGTCAACAAGTATCAAATAGTAGTCTTGGTACCACACACAATTCACCATCACATTATTTAAGTGGTTTCCTTTTAAATTCGCCATCAACACGGATCAACACGAAGTTTTCAGACCAAGCAAAGTACCGCAAAATGCATTGTGTCCTTTTCTCAGTCAAGAGTGTTCCTTCCGTGACATGACGTCAGGAATCGTCACCAACTCAAAAACAAGACTTCCTGAATGTTCAGTGCGAGTCTTAAAACATAAAATATAGCTATATGCGGTGGAATCTTTGTAAAATACGCTCAGTAGAAGTCATTTGAAGCGATTTTACAAATTATGGACACAACTTGTCCGGAGGCGTCAGTTGTCCTTTAAAACGTAAAATATAGCTATATGCGGTGAAATCTTTGTAAAATACGCTCAGTAGAAGTCATTTGAAGTGATTTTACAAATTATGGACACAACCTGTCTGGAGGCGTCGGTTGTCCTTTAAGACTAACAAAAAACAAGTCCCAGCTTGACTTAAACATAGACTTGAAATGCGGATCGCTCCTGAAAGCGAAATGTGTGGCTTTTTGAGCTCCCCTGCGCCACTGCAAATAGAAAAAGCAACAACTGTCTGAAAGACTCCCATATTTACATTTGGTTATCGGACCCCCCCTTCCTTAAAATAAAACAGTAAGTGTCCAGAGGCTTTGCGTCAAGGTTATACTTCGAGGCAGCGCTGAAAAGTCAAATTTGTGGCTTTTGAGTGTTGGCCCCCGTAATTATCTGAGATTTTAAAGTCTGTGCGTGCCACTGGAATTCTCGTCGTTGTAATTTTAGCTTTCCCCATTGCCCGAGGAGATAAAGGCAACTGGAAAAGCAGGTTGTTTAGCCCTGGCGTCAGGCCCTAACTCGGCAGAAACGGCAGGGTGCCTCACCTTTGCAGCGGTAGCGAAGGGACGTTCTTTTGGATCCCCGTCTATTCAATGTACTCTTGAATACATTTGGGGAGGGCTGAAGGCAGACTGGGCAATTTGCCAGAGAGCCAAGCCAATAGAGCTAAACCAAGACGAGGTTAAACTATTGTTTTGGCTTAACAAGCAAGAGTGAGCAAGGACAAAAGGGAAGCCCACAAAAAAGAGCCAAGGAAGAAAATACCTGACCGCTCGAGTGTGACACATCAACTCGGCTTGTTACTTTTATTGCAAAGATTAGAAGAAGCAACTTTTCTGATCTCCCAGCTGAGCCACTCGGCAATAGTTGTCCCAAAAATGCACCTGCGGCATTGCTTCCTCTCGTACGATTCCACTTAAAAAACAAAGTCACTCTTGGTGTTTCAACTTACCCAATCATGTCAATTATGAATAAATATCTGTTTATTCCTTTTCACTTTTGGGCACTTATTCCAGAGTATGTTCTAATCCCAGGAAAGGCAATCCAAAGGTATCCCCCATAAAATAAAAAGATTATCCCTCGAAATATTCTTCAAGATGCCCTTGTCTGATTCCACAAAACTGGCGGTGTGAACAAAATCAAGGGGATCTTCTTCCCCCGTGTTACAATCCCAGCTCGAGAACAGCGTTGCGTTTTTGGAACGATCCTTCCGAGAGCGGAGCTTGTTCACACACTGAGAGGGTGCTCAGCAATGGCAAGAGAGAAGCCAAACCCACTGTGTGATGTCACTGGTGTCAGATTTCAGTGTGCGGCGAGGGGAGGAGGAGGCCCGGGGCCTTACCTTGTAGCGCCGTGGCCAATCGGAGAGCAAACGGAAAAGCACCGGAGTTTGAAATGAAACGGCAAAGTGTGGTATGATGCCACGTGATGTTATTTTTGTTTGTTTGTTTTACTTTAACAAAATCGCCAGGCTATCTTGAACTCATTCACTGCCAGACGAGGTGTAAAAATGTGTCCATTCCGGTGCCAGGGTTTTTGTCATTGTCACTCAAATTCCAGGACCCACAGAATATTGAGTTTTAGGACTACATCAAGATTAAATGCAGCGTAAGAAACCTTAGACTCTGTTCTTTCATCAGAAAAAAACAAGTACACCTAAATTATATGGGTCTGCAGTTATATTGCAATTCACTTCTCCTTGGTGTAGCTCAGAAACCTCTCCACAAACTTCAACTAGTCCAGAATTCTTTAGCCCGGATCATCACCAGAACCTCATCCTTTCACCACAACACCCCGTTCTTCAAGAACTCCACTGGCTCCCGGTCAAATATAGAATCAACTTTAAAATTCTTCTTTATACATTTAACACTATCCATAACCTTGCCCCCCATACCTATCTGACCTTCTTCAAATTTCTATTCCCTCTCGTTCCCTCAGATCCTCTTCCTCCCTCCACCTCAGTGAGCCCCCTGGCCGCCTTAGCACGATGGGGGACAGAGCTTTCAGCTGCTCTCTACTTCCGGGTAGAGTGAACACTGGCGCGAATGGCTGCCGCTGCTCACCCACACAAAAAAGTCCTTATCCTGTTACTGTAGTGTCCTTGAGAGTTTTGACAGGCACTTAGAAATTACATGTATTGTTATTATTATTATTATTATTAAAATTCCTTCTAGAGAGATTAATAGGTGCCCTCTAGTGGCCGAATTTTATATACAATGCAATAACTTTCTCATTTGCATTTCTGGTGGTTGAAAGGTGGGACAAAAGACATCAATGTAAAATATTTATCAAGTTTTCAAGTGTGTGCAGAAACTCACACAATCCCCAAGCGCACTCATACCGACTCCCTGCGGTCAAAACTCTGCTAGCCACGGAGCTAATCATCCACAACAGATGTTCAAAACTGTTCAGTGGGATTTAGGATAGAGCTCAAAGGAACAGCCAAGTCAGCCTCTGGGTGCTCTTTTCTTTCCACCCCCGTGTCCCCCTCCCCTCCCTCTGTCCTACAAGGACGAGGGATGGCACCGAGAGGAGTATGTCAGCATAACCATTCTCTACTCCCAAAATTCCCTCGCTCTGTAAGATTTGCCATCCGAGACGACAGCGCCTTAATAGATCACACGGCCTCGGGACCTTGAGGGAAGTTTGCTCATTTATCCCGGTAATACTGTGTGGACTGGAACTTGGCTCATCCGGCAATGCTTCAACCATGTTCTCCCGTCCATGTAATGATTTTTTTTTAATCACTGACACTGCTGACACTGCAAGTCACGGCCAAGACAAATGATGGTAGATGATGCCATTCATAATATTGTGCAATATAAGGGAGTTAATCACGGATTAAGCACACACACACACACACAAAAAGGAGAAAAAAGGGAAAAAAACAATGTCTTTTTGCTTTTCCAAACAGTCCAGTGGTGAAGATACAACAGAGCACAAATCTACTCAGACTTGAGTTGAGTGACTCTTTCTTTGAAATCACCACAGAGGAGCATAGCATGGCGAATAAAGCATTAATGTTTATTTGTCCTGACTATAGAGCACAAAATGTCTAAATCGATGATACTAACAGAATAGAATGAATATGGGACGATACAAGATGAAGGGAAAGGCCCTTGGACCACTCAGAATTCAACCAAACTGCTCGGAGGAATTAAAAATTAGCCCGTCAAGGGTTAGCTTCGCTTTTTCCATGAACGCTAATGATAAAACGGGAGAACTCAGACATTCCCGCAAAGTAGCAGTAGCATTCCGAAAAAAATAGATAGCGAGAGTACTAGCTAGAGTGCTAGCTAGATAACTAGCTAGATAACGAGCTAGGTAGCTAGCTAGTTGGATAGCTACCTAGATAGCTAGATAGATGGAGAACTAACGAGAGATAGCTAGGAAGCTAGATAATAGATATTTAGCTAGATAGATAGCTAGATAGCTAGATGGATAGCTAGCTAGACTGCTAGCTAGATAGCTAGACAGATGGAGAGCTAGTGAAAGAGCTAGCTAGATAAATAGATATTTAGCTAGATAGCTACATAGATGGAGAGCTAGCGAGAGAGATAGCTAGATAAATAGATATTTAGCTAGATACCTAGATAAAACACTCAAAAAATGTATCAGATGTCCTGAGCTATGAGTGGAAATGTGAAGGTTTTTTATATACAGCCTAAGCTTTGCTGGCAACCACCGCAGGCTGTTAAGCAAAATTCAGCTGGGATAGGCTTCATCTCACTATCAACACTTGTGAGGATAAGCGCAATAGAAAACAGGTGGATGGATGTTCAGAATTTTGGACATGGATTCCTCATGCTATAAAATGATTTGTATGCAACCTATTTTTTTGGGCCCGGTCTTTTATGTTTTGTTTTATCTTAACAGCTGTTATCTGCCATGTTTGTCTCCCTTCAGGCGGTGTGACGGTGAAGCATGACCGACAAAGTACCGCATTTTTCAAAAAGTCAGCTAAAAGATTCAAACTGCTTATGATGGGTTTCCGCTAAGCAGTAATGTAGAATGTCTCCTAGGCTTAAAACTCCGCAGTGGAAAAATGGCGAAGTGCAATGTGTTCTACATTTCTTTGCGTTGCTAACAATGAGCGACAGTTTAATTTCACTGGAGGCTGAAGATGTGCGCATGCAGCAGGAGCAGCAATTGTTTTATCTCCATTTTTTTACACTCTAGCTTTGAACAAAATAGGATATGGGTCATCTGATTAATCTGTAATTCCAGCGCCTGTTCGGTGTGCTTATTTAAAGGGCTAAAATAATACATCGAAACAACCTGCTAAAAGCCCAGTGGGAGAGACAAACGGCACAAAATGTTGCAACCCTGTCATCGACTGTGCAGGGGAAACTTCTGTAGAACAATTAGGACCCATGCACCCCTGAGAGAAGAAGAAAAGGGAACATACCATAATTTCTAGCGCATAAAGCACAACGGGCTCTAAAATGCACCTTCAATTAATAACATATTTGAAACGTTTTTCCATATATAAGGCACACCAAATTATAAGGCAGTAGAGGCTGCTGTTACTTTATGCACGCATGAACTCATTCACTGCCAGACGTGCAAAAATGTGTAAACTACAGTGCCAGGTTTTTGTCATTTTCACTCAAATTCCAGGACCCACAGAATATTGAGTTTTAGCACTACATAAGCATTCAACTTAGCGAAAAATAACCTTAGACTCTCTTCTTTCATTAAAAAAAAAAGAGTTAATTCTCAAGTTATATGGATCTGGAGTTAATTGAGCTTGAAATGGGGGCGGCTGTACAAAATACAATACATATATATTGATTTATATCGCTGAAGCTGTACCAAAGAACTAACATGAACAAAAGGCAAATGCTACCCACTCGTGGAAGGGAAAACATTGCCAGAGGCTTAACCAGCACTTTATTGGCACCCCCGCAAGAAAAACCAAACCCCGAACAAATTTGGGAATGGTGCTCCACATCATGCTTTTGAAATCACATATCAATTCGGGAATGGCTGTGAATGAGTAAAATGGTGCTGCGCCAATGGGAATGTTAACAAAACAGTCAGATGGTGAACATTCCAGAGTAATAATAATTATTAATCTTCCTTCTTTAAAAGGTTTATATTCCTTTGATGTTTTCATGGAATATTTTGGCTTGGTCACAAAAAAAAAAAAAAACACAAAAACAACCAGAAGATGCTCAATAGTTGCTTTATATATATATATATATATATATATATATATATATATATATTTGCAAATTTGCCCATTGCAGGACAAATAAAGGTATTCTGATTCTGATTCTGATATTATCCCATGAAACATGTTATTGCGCTAAATTTAAAGTGATGTTTTTTCCCCCCACTGCACCAACGGACAATGGCTGAAACGTTATACCACACCCTGCGCTTTGTCCAAATTTGCGTGGGAAAACTATCATCTGGCCTACATGGGGGTGTTTTCTTTCCTTTTTTTTGTACAATTAGATCTCTGGAATTAACTACGTGCGAGCAATTACTTGCAAACTCAGTCTTTTGGGGACAACATGAGAAACAAATAATACAGAGAGTGAGTGAGACAGAGGGGACCACTGCCATCATTGCTAAAATGCCAAGTGAAAATTGAGGCCCTTTTTTGGTACCTTCCCAACCCCCCACAAGTTTGAATAGGCTTGCAAAGAGACCACCACCACCACCACCAAGCCCCCTCTACAAAGAACGAATTTATAACATTGTGACAAGCGCCCATCCCCCCACTCATTCCCCAACACTGAAAAGAGGTGACAACCTTTTCAATCTGAAGGGAGTCCAGCGGCCTCAGTAGCGCAATTCAAGCCGGCGAGGAGGAAAACAATGCTTGAAAGCTCACCAAGGCTGATGAACACCTGGATCGAGCCAGACAGCTCGGAGGCCTCTCGTCATCGTCTAACGGGAAGAGAGTATGCTGGAGGCGGTAGGACGGGATAGGGGGGGTTGAATCTATATCAATATCAGACTGTCTGTGCAAGCCTAATAAGTCCATTCTGCCAAAATACTTTCTCACAGTTCAGGGAATAAAGCTTCCTGGAGAGGCGAGGCAAGCTGAGGTTGGTTGTTCTGCGAGCGGCTGACAAAAAGGAAGAGTCTGATATCATTCAAGATAAAGAGGAAAGGAGCGTTAGAGCAGAGTGCCGATGCGTATGTGGAACTGTCGCGGCTTGGAATTGAAGCGAATTTACGTGGGAAAGGAGATGTGAGACAATCTCTTTTTGTCAATGAATGCTACAGCTTTGTGTTTGCTTTCAACATTTAGCTTGTAGTAGATGTGCACATTTCACCATGATATCCCTGATCCATTGGTGAAAATGACGCTATGACGCCTGTCTTATCTAGAACTGCTTCATACGACAGAGGGTGCAGAAAGTGCTTAACTCATTCACTGCCATTCGCACATTGATTCTGGAATTGAAAACATGACGCTGGGCGGCATTCCTGATTTTGTTCGGGTTTTGTTTTTTTTATGCTTAGGTGCCGATAAAGCGTGGCCTCTGGCAATGTTTTTTTTTCTTTACCACATTCAAGATATTACCATAAAATAAATAAATGAATAAAACATTCTTCATTCATGACATCTGTGTTGGAATGATACCATAACACAGACATGATTCGAATAAATAATATTTTTTCGGGGGGGGGGGGGGGGGGGTTGTTTCTTCCTCCGCATTTGTGGCTGCATGCCAGGAGGAAAAAAAAAAATGCTGACCCGTGTCATAAACGGAAAGTTGTGAAAGTTTGTGTGCTGCTGATGGCCTCCTAACACCAGCGCAATGTCATCTCAGCCAAAGACACAGCTGGGCTACACCTGTTCCCACATACAACACCCGCCAACCGCCTCGGCCTCCCACCCTCACACTCTTCGGGCCCGCCAGATCTGCTATTTACCGACACTTGGTTACTGCTCTTGTCAACTTGTGAGTTAATTTCCCTCAAGGCTGCTATGAGAGAAGCGTGGCGCTCCTACAGATTGACAATGAAATAAATTATTCAGAGCTATGTATAAATAAAGATTCTTACGGCAGTGTTTTTCAGTGCGTTAAACTGTCACCATGTATTTGCATTTAAAACACCCCCCGCAAAATAAAAAGAGCAGTCAAATGTCTGGAGAATTTGATAATCGAGACACAAGAACATTTCAATTGCATTGAATAAATGTACCTATCCATAAGTTTTGGACTGTCTGTCTTTAGTTCTCAGGGGGTAAAAAAACAACCAATCAGAAACAGAATTCCCCCTAAAAGCCGAGTCACAAAATTATTCATAAGTTGTCAAGGCGAATCATGGCCGATCGGCATTAAATAAATTAAGGGGTACCCGAATGGGAGCATTTCTGGGAGAATATAAAAAAATTGGCAGAGCGCTGATGCGTGTGTGGATCGGTCGTGGCTTGGAATTGAAGCAAATTTACATGGGACAGGTGAATCTCTTTTCGTCAATGGATGCTACAGCTTCATATTTGCTTTCAACATTTAGCTTGTATCAGACATGCACTTTTCACCATGACGTCCCTGATCTACTGGTGAAAAGAACGCTTTGATGCTCTCTCATCTAGAACTGCTTCATACAACAAAGAGGGTGCAGAACGTTCTCAAGCTTGAGAGACTGTGTGTCTTTTGTGTTGTGTCACATTATTTTTTATTTAGTTTTTTTTTATATTTTGACTTCAAGATGGTGCAGCGAGAGTGGCTGCCTTTCCAGCAGCTCCTGTATTTTGTTTTTCTATTTCTTTCTTTCCTTTTATCTTACTTTCATCACTTTGCTGCTGTGAAATGTAAATTTCTCCACTGTGAGACTAATAAAGGTTAATCCACTCAAATCCATTTGATGAAAACATCGCTTCTTTACCTTTCGGCTTTTCCCTTCAAATAAATGAATAAATAATAAGACAAATAACTACATTTAAAATAAATAAATACATAAATAAATAAATGCATAAATAAATAAATAACTACATTTAAAATAAATAAATAAATAAATACATGAATGAATTAACTACATTTAACATGAATAAATAACTACATTAAAAATAAATAAATACATTTAAAATAAATAAATAATTACATTTTAAAAATAACTAAATAACTACATTTAACATAAATACACAAAAAAACAAAATAAATAAATAACTACATTATAATTAAATACGTAACTACATTTAAAATAAATACATAAGTAAATTAACTACATTTAAAATACATAAATAACTACATTTAAAATAAATACATCCATACATAAATAACTACATTTAAATTAAATAAATAACTACATTTAAAATAAATAAACAACTACATTTAACATAAATAAATACACAAAAAAACAAACAAAATAAACAAATAAATAAATACATACATAGATAAACAAATAAATAAATACATACATAGATAAATACATAAATCAACTGAGGAACCAGGAAGGACTTGAATGCAGCCAAGACTGTAGAAATATGCATATTTATGCGTCATCATATCCCCCCTACCTCCGCCACGGAGGTGGGCGTGAGTCATTTGTTTATATTGACTGGCGGGTTACAGGATAAATAGCGCAGCGGAAGGGAAACAAGACTAGAAGGCATACATAAGGGGGGCATTGGCACGGGATTGAGTGGCGCCCATTTTTACCGACTGCTCATTGAAAATCAAAAGCAACGAGCACTCTAAATTACACTCCGCCGCTGACAGCAGACGGGGCGAGCGCCCTCCGAGTGGAACAACGCAGAGTATGCCGCCGAATGTACCAGACAAATCATTTTTATCAGGCACCCCGGCGGGTATTGACAAACTGGGGATGCATTTAGATAGCCCAATTAAAAGGAGGAAATGAAGCAGTGCAGTGGCACCCTGCCCTCTGGCCTCCCGCGGAGACAAGATGGCACGCCGCTGTGTTTTGGAGGCGAGCCCCTCTTTTTTTTTGAGGTGAACCACCTATTACAGATGGTGACAAAAAGTGGCGGAACAGCATTTCGCACCACGCACCTCTTGTTTGCACAGCTGTGTTGCAGAGATAATGGCTGCTCCCACTTTAAAAGATACTCCCAATGGGCGGCGGGGCACACAGCCAGCACGCGAGACAAAAGGCTCAGAGGCAACACGATACAACTTCAAAGGCTAAGTTAGCAATCGATGAGATGGATGTTGCTTCCCATTTATCCAAACGCATCTTAGCGGGTGACCTTCAATGGCAAACACCTCCTACTCCCAAAGCTGAGCGGGGGTTCAATCGCCTTCATGCTTTCACACTGATTTAATGCACAGAACCTCAGCACAAGATGCGGAAGAATGAACTAGGAGAGGTAGAATTCGACACCAAATATCACGGTTGTATGTAACTTTGGTTTAAAGTCAGAATTTGGTTGAGATGGGCGCAAGATCAAAGTGAAAGTCAGCTTTATTGTCAAATATGCTAATATGCATGACATACAGCACAGATGAAATTACTGTCCTCTCGGACCCAGCGTGCAAGGCACTTATACAGACTTTGACAAACATAATAAACACGAAAACGCCAATTTGCCGGGAGAGGAGCCGCTGCGTGTTCACGCGCCGCCATCTTGGGGAAAAAAAAAACAAATAACAAATAATATGACAACACAAAGACACAGAGAGTCATTCATTCTTCACACTTGCCGAGTAAGATGATACTTCGCATATAACTGATTTTTTTTTTCTTCAGGAATAGGCTTCCAATTGCTCATGAACTCGTCGGTGTGCTGCCATCAATGATCATCAAAAGACGTTAACACACAAGTCGTAATTGCAATCAAAATATTCACCAAAAAATGTAACATATTTTCCGGTGTATAAGACGCACCCAAAAGCCTTGATTATCTTCAAAAGATGGCCCTGCGCCTCATATGTAGGTGCGCCTTATATGTGAAGTAATATTGAGCCACAACAGGTATCGCAATTACTGTCACCAGCCTCCATTTCCCCCTGTAGAAGAAGTGGTGCGTAACCGCAGCCTCTACTGTAGCACCTTATCATGTGGTAAGTTATTATATTTGGAAAACTTTTATGTATTGATAGATTATACTTGGAAAACGTTTTTCCTACATTGAAGGTGCGCCTTATAGTCCGGTGCACCTTATATATCAAAAACGTTTGAAAATATACCATTCATTGGGAGTGCGCCTTATACTCCGATGTGCCTTATACACCGGAAAATACAGTACTGTAGAAAATGCAATAAAAAAACGTGCTGTGCAATTTCAATCATGCATTGTTTTTAATTGCTTACCATTTGTCAACAAGAAATATAAGTATAGTATCTTGGTACTGTCGTAAAAAGAGGGCCGGTGAATTCTAAAATTAACTCATTCACTGCCAGACTATGATTATTTTTTCGAAATCAGATTTATTTTCTACAGAAAATTGGCATTTACTAAGTAAAATAAACAATAGTTGGTTAATTAATTACGTAATTAAGTGATGACTTGATGAACTCAATTCATTGCCACAAGATGTGTGATGCAAAAATGTGTCCACTCTAATGCCAGGGTTTTTTTCATTGTCACTCGAATTCCAGGACCCACAGAATATTGAGTTTTAGGATTAATATAAACATTCAATGCAGTGTAAGGAACATTAGACTCTCTTCTTTCATCAGAAAATAAGTTAATTAATGAATTGTATGGGTCTGGAGTTATATGACCTTGAAATGAGGGTGACTGTCCAAAATACAATGCAATATATACATATCGGTTTACATAGCGCTTTAACAATAGCTGAAGCTGGAACAAAGCGCTAACATAGGAACATGGGAAATGCCGCCCCCTTGTGCAAGGGGAAAAAAATTGCCAGAGACCATCGCCAGTGCTTTATCAGCACTCAAGCATGAAAAAAACAAAACCAAAACAAATTCGTGAATGGCGCTATGTCATATTTTCAATTCCCTAATAATTTTTTTGAATGGCAGCGAATGAGTTCAACGTCAGCAGTAAAATCCCCCCCCCCCAAAAAAAAATAAAGACAAAACAAATGAGAACTTGTTTTAAAAAAATGAGACGTTCCTTTACCTCTCACGCAAGTACACCACTGGGTTGACAAATTAAGTTTTTGACAGCACACTGACAACACAAGCAACGGCAATGCTTGCTGATTAAATTCGACCGGGGGGGGGGGGGGGGGCACCGGCTTGTGTCGTATCTCGGGGATGAGAACCGAGGAAGGCTTTTAGGCGCTCTGCTGGAGCCCCGGGGAGCGATGCCGCCTCAGTCAAATGTCGACCCTCTCAGTCTCTGACAAGCCTGCCTTCCGGATGTTTCCCCCCTCGATATATTTCTGCCTCGCTCTGACGATAAGACGCCGGCACTCGAGAAGACAAGTTGCCTGACTGACTACAGTGGAAAGTGTCAACTGCTGCTTTAACACTCCCCAGCATCACGCCTTCTCCCTGTCACTTACCAATTCCGCTTCAACCGAGGCAAAACACCCTCCACGCTACCTCCCGCCTCCCACAAAAAATACCAAATTTCACACCGTCTTTTCCATTGTCAACTGTATTCAGATAACGCTTTGCGTTTTTCCACACACGCTTCATTGGCTTGCGGGAAAAGTTAGCGGCACAAATTAAATTTAACAACGCAAACCTGTGAGCAAGTCTCGCATTTCCACATATCTCGGGCTTGAAATTATTCCATGAACTGATTCAACAAGTGACGCTCCAACATTCATTTCAAAATAACATTTCCCAAAGGAAATTATTCAAATTTCTTAAATGACAACCGACACCATTTTTTTTGTTTCCTAACTGACATCAGAAAAATGTTTTATAGCATCTAAAATACCCAAAACACGGAGGCTGATATTTTTAGTCAAATGCAAAACACCAATAAAAATGAGTTAACGTGTACCAAAACTACTTCAAAATGACCTCGGAGACGCCGAGTTTCAGAAGGTCCCGCCCTCTTGTTCGTCACGTCAGGACGTCTTGCCTTGCTTGAGAATCAAAACAATAGCTTCAGATTCGGATCAGATGCTTTCTTGTTACTCATCCAGTAATGAATATGATTCAAATAATTCTGAAGAGGAAAGCAGAAATGTTTGCAATCGATTAAAGAAGTCCTTCAGTCTCATTTTGAGGCGTCTGGACTCCAATGTAGCGCCCAGAATATGCACAAGATGGCGCCCAAGCTCCGTTGGAAATGGGCTGATTTGTCTGCTGGGAATTTGTGTCAACTAGTATCAAATAGTAGTGTTTGTGCAACACACAACGATTCCCCATCGCTTTATTTATGTGATTTACTTCTAATTTTGCCATCAACACAAAGTTTTCAGACTAAACAAAGTACCCAAAATGCATTGTGTGTTGCTTTCTCGGTCAGGGGCGTTCCAGACGTGACGTCACGTCAGGCATCGTCATCAACTCGAAAACAAGACTTCCTGAATATTCAGCGCGTGTCTTAAAACGTAAAATATAGCTACATGCGGTGGAATCTTTGTAAAATAGGCTCAGTCGAAGTCATTTGAAGTGATTTTTCAAATTATGGACACAACTTGTCCGGAGGCGTCTGTTGTCCTTTAAATGTTGTTCGGGGGGTGCTGATAAAGCGCTGGTCAGACCTCTGGCAATGTTTTCCCTTCCACAAGAGGGTAGCATTTCTCTTTTCTCCATGTTAAACGCTTTGTTACAGTTTCAGCTGTTGTTAAAACGCAATATAAACCAATATGTATGTATTTCATTGTGTTTTGGACAGCTGCCCCCATTTTAAGCTCAGACAACTCCAGACCCATATAATTTAGGAATTACAGCAAAGTCTTGTTATATCGATATCGTTTATATTGATAATACTGCTTATTACGACACTATTTTCATTTCCCGTGCACATTTCTAGTCTTTTTATGTATAATTAGTTCAGTTTAGTACGATTCATGGTTATTACAATAATCCGGTTACTACGGTGCTCTTTTTCATCTCCCGCCGGCCATTTTGCTATTTTTTTATCGATACACGTCATCGGTCGCGTCATCGGTCGCGCCATTGGTCGACTTGGTCACGTGAGTTTGTTACGTGACCAGCTCCCGTGTAGCAGACGCCATTTTCATTTTCAGACGCCAGCTCGTGTGCAGACGAGATTGAAGTGTTTGTGTTAAAAGGTAAAAATGGGATGCAGAAGAAGATGGATGACTTTTTTAAATTGCATACGTAATACAGTAAGATGTAAGCGTTGCAGTCTCCCTGTTGTGTTATGTACATGCCCACTGTACTGTATATGAATGCAATCGTTTCTTGCAACAATGTTTCTTGTTTTGTCTGCTGAAGCGTGATGATTTTGAAAATTACCGTACATTCCATACGTCCGTGTAAGCTCTCAGTCGTACAGGAGTGGTCCATCGATGAGAAGGTTTCTTCAGCCGTCATCTGTACAAATTTGAAGGTTTCGGACGTTTCACCTCCTATCCAAGAGGCTTCGTCAGCGAACTAAAGTCTGACTGGTAAAAGTAAAGTAAAAACACATTCCAAATACCCACCTAATCCTCACACAGTGGTTGGACATTTATGTGAGAGATGAAAAGCCTGCCTAGTGAGGGGAGTAATCCATCACTCATGCCATTTCACTTCAACATGGGGTGCTTTTCTTGAAACAAGGGCTTGACAAATGGCAAGATAATGTCCCAGTGTTGGCCAAAGAAAATGGCAGCGATGGAGAAAGAAAGGAATAAATCCTGGGGTAAACACGGAGCACCAAAATTTTCCGGTACACAACAGCGAGGTTACTTCCTAATGTGAGAGCTGAAAATGAGATGCATCCATGTTCTCCAAATCGACTCGCTGAGCCTCGCAAGAACTCTAAGACGACGGATCTCTCCATTATCACATCGGAGTGAGAAGGGGGGAGGTGACAAATGGACTTTAAGTGAGGCCCAAAATAATTGCGAGAATGAAAAATTCAAGACAAAGCTTCTTATTATAGCAACGCGGCCTCATACATTCATGGAGGAAAGACGAGTGGCTTCACGAGCTCGCTAATGGCTGAAGAAGAAAAGACACTTCCAGCCTCCTAATTTAACTTAATGTTGGAGCTGCGTGTTCTAATACTTAGCTTTGGAGTTTCTGACACATTAAATCCATATTGAAAGAGTCTGGTTGTTAGAAGAGAGAGATCCACCTACAACTGTAGTTTTCTTTTACTTTTCACACTTTTTCTTGATTTTTCTCCGGCAGATGCCATTGCAAGACAATGATAAAAAGGACGCTAACTCTTGAGTCTTCACTCTGGATTCCAGGAAAAACCTGTACCACGCGCATTCGCAATTCATCTAAAGAAAGCTAAAAGCTAGCACTGTGCCGATCGCCTGTTCTCGTGTTTTGAATTGACGTTGGGTACAGTACTTACTATTTTGACGATTTTGGATTTATTGTTTTTATTGGATACCGTCATTTTTATTATTAACCCGTAACCCGGAATGGGATAATGAAAACCATAGTTTTTACGGCAAAACCGCAGTAGTTGTCAGGTATGGTGGTGTCAGGCCAATGTACAAAAAAAATGCAGTGTGAAACCGTGTTGCTATGCCAACTCAGTAGCTTCTATGAGCAGTGTGGATTCCAACCGAATTTTGCGAAGGAGTTCATTGAGAAGTTTCTAAAATGACTTGACCGTATTTTCCGTAACATGTATGCTTTCCTCTTCAGAACTATTTGAATCATATCCATAACTGGATGAATGACAAGAAAGCATATTCTCCGAATCTGAAGCCATTGTTTTGATTCTCCAGCAAGGCAAGACGTCCTGACGTGACGTCACGAACAAGGGGACTTCTGAAACTCGCCATTTCCGAGGTCATTTTGAAGTAGTTTTGGGACACTTTAAGTCATTTTTATTGGTGTTTTGCATTTGAATAAAAATATCAGCCTCCGTGTTTTGGATATTTTAGATGCTATAAAACGTTTTTCTGATGTCAGTTAGGAAACAAAAGAGTGATGTCGGTTGTTCTTTAATTTGCTTCAAACGATGACCCTGCACTTTATAGGCCGGTGCACCGTAAACGTGAAGTAATATTGAGTTCGCAATGACTGTCAGCAGCCACTGACTCCATTTCCTGGTGCAGAAGAAATAGTTCATAACCCCAGTCTTTACTGTAGCACCTTATAATGATAATGCGATGTGCCTTATATTTAGAAAACTTTTGGAAATGTTTATATTATATTTGGTAAACTTTTGTCATTCGTTGAAGGTGCGCTTTATAATCCGGTCTGCCTTACATGTAGAAAAGGATTGAAATTACACCTTATGCTCTGGTGCGCCTTATACACAGGAAAATACAGTACTTTCCTAAAAAGGCAATGAAAAGAGTCATTACATTTTGTGACCATTATTTTGTCACTCTCATGAGTTTCATTGGGTGAATTGAATTAGTGTTGAGTTAAAATTATAAACAATATTAGTTGATTGTCCACATCTTGCTGAATGGAAGACACTGTTGCCATCAAAAATATTGAAGTTTTTATGATTCAATGGCTGCATGATTGTGTTTAGGTATTGCTAATTCCTTGTTCGAAACCCAGCTGTTTAAAATTGCATTCATGGTCTAGTTGCATCAGCTATTTTATTATTTATCATTTTATTTAGGGTTTTATTGTTCTGTGTATTGTATTGTGTATTGTGTATTGTATCAGATTTGCCCCCTCCAATGATTTAAGAGCTACATTCCAAAGCGTTACAACCCACTAGGGAATTGGCGAACACGGTTGAATGAGCTATGAGAACGACATCAATGAAAAAGTTGCTACTTTGTCTCATTTGTTTGACAGCGCTGATTTATGATACTAACTAAGGGCTACAACTCGGCCAGGTTTATCGCAGGAGGTCTTGGCCAAAACTACGCCTGCATTGTGCGGTAAATGATGTACTTTGTACACAGTGACATTGAAAAAGGACTGTGAAAACGCATTATTTAAAGTTGTTTTTTGGGCGGCAGTTTGGGGGCTATTGATTAATTCCGCCAGTGCAACGGCGCACATGCAGATGAATATTGAAATTATGATGCCACATGGGCGATTTCAACCACGAAATATGTCCGCCACGGAACTAAAACCCACCCCGTGTCCATTTGACTGACTATGCAAATTAGTCGACATGTCACACAACTCCCAGCTTAATTGGCAATTTAAATGAAGGAAAAAAAAGAACGCAACTAAAGAATACAAGTGGAGGAATAAGAAAGACTCTGGGGGCAAAACATGACAAAGAAAAAAAAACAACTCGGCACAAGTTGGCCAAAATTGTGGTTATTAAAAGTGACTAAGATGTCATTAATTTAATCCTTAAGTAAACTATTATCATATATTTATAAGCCGGTGTACAAATGCGGACATTTTGGATAACCTCAAAGTGCTCCGTAGGCTCTTTATCTGGATAAAAAAATGAACATTTCAAAATGAACGATTGAGCAAGATGACTGCAAAGTCATCGGAATCCAATGCAGGCACCATTCTAAGACAGTCTCACCTTTTTTTGTTTTTTATTCATCAACGCTAACCTTCATCGTCAATTGTGCGATATGGTGCTTTCACGTCCAAGTGATAGGGACGCTAAATGACTTCGTCCTTCCACTCGTGTTGACAATAATCCGAACGGACGAGTCAACAGCTAAAGCATGCAGTGACCTTTCGAGTGTGAAAGGGACAGATAGCATCCTCCAAAATGTGTGGGGACAATGAGCGGTTGAAAATGGGGAAATGTAGGAACACCTGCAACCCCCCCGTGGAGCCGGCTTTTTACAGACACTGCAATTTGTTATGTCCTGGGTTCCCATTTCTTGCAAACTAAATAGTTGCCGGGGAAATCCATCTGCTGGTGTCAGGTTGGTCAAGGAAAGACGGAAAAGGAGGCGAATGATCCCGGAAATATTGCTGCGACTTCATTTGAGGGTTTGCGCTCGTCAGTATACGCAAGCTTATGGACTGGGGTACCAAAAAAAAAAGGCAATCACGTTTCATTTTCAGTGAAATATTGGATAGTGCTATTTTTCTGTCACAATATGAGATCCAAAAGGCAAAGCTCCAAGGCTGTGTTGCAAGCACATATATGGCACAGAACTACCTTAGGATATTTTTGGCGCATATTACACTACAAAGTACATTTTTTTCCGTGTCTACCTACAGTATGTCAGAAAGTGTGTTTGAGGTAAACTTTCCAAATAGTGATTTACCAGTTAGCCTCATTTAAATAAGTCAGCTTTATTGTCAAATATGCTAATATGCATGGCATACACCACAAATGAAATTACTGTCCTCTCGGACCCAGCATGCAAGGCACTATAATTACTTTAACAAACATAATAAACACGAAAACGCCAATTTGCCGGGAGAGAGAGGGGAGCCGCCCAATTCTACACTTTCAATAGAACACAGAATTTAGCATTTAAGCTAACCTTGCACTACGCTAACACTGGAGTAAAGCAGTTTCTTGTCGTAGTTTCCGAGTCAAAAACCTCAAAAAGTCATACTGATGTGCTAATGTTTCTGTTTCTCCCAGATTTGATTGTCAGCTGTCGGCGGGGTAATACAAAGCTGTTTGACGCATCAAGCAGGAGGGCGTACGGGGTGACCAGTGGCTCATTTTCATGAGCTCAGACAGCCACCCAAAACTATTTATTCCATGGCTTATTTTGACCCAAACATGTCACCGCAGACACCTGGGATTTAGTAATTAAATGATAGCCAGTAAAGTCTAGTACATTTTTTGAGGGGAAATGGCACGGCATGTTTTTAAAAAAATATAACAATCATTTGGGTTAAAGATTGAATACCAGTGGGAGAAAAGTTCCATCAAAGTGAAAAAAATATTTTCAGCTCCAATCTGGGATGTCATTTTGTCACCATGATAAAGTACATTAAAATCAGATGATGCAAAGTAGGATCAGTGCATTTCTACATGTAGCTATAAATGGCCGCACCACCTGATAAATCACGGCTCCCAATAAAAACTCAAAAACCAGGGCAGCAGGCCTGTTTGTCTCACTCTTTTTGTTCTGTATTATTTTCTCCTTGCTCTCATACGAGGGAGAGACATCCTTGAGGCTCTTCTACATGCTTGCCTGCATCGATAATACGGACTGACGTTCACAAGATACTTTCAAGGAGAGGCCGTCGGTTCAAGTTGGCCAGTGTGCTTGCTGTGAAACAAACAGATGAGAACTGACAATCCTCCGGATAGTCCGAGAGACACCCTTGTTGGTCCTGACGGATTTACAGGCCTTTGTTTAGTGATAAAAAAAATGATTGCAAAGGGCGGATCATAAACACTTAATGGAAAAAGGGACCATATTAGAAGACTTGCAACCCACTTGTTTTCGGGTGATATGGTAACGTGTTCAGAGGCGCAATCATTTTAAGCAAAGACACAAGCAGAAAGACAAAAAAATCCAAGTCATATGATCCATTTCTACAGCTTTTCTCTAAAGCCTCTAATTACTTGAGACATTTTGCTTCGATGGGCTTAGCATCTTAGCCACGCGGGGATTTGAAGGGGGTGCAGTGGATTAGGCTGGACATGGTCTACCAAGGGACACAACCTAAAATATGCTGAATCAAGAAGCTACACACTCTCCTGTCAAAAAACATGTACAATACAGGAAAATAAAACCCCACATATTGGTAAAAACCGGACAAATTATTCCGTCAACCCAACATGTCAGGCAAGATGTCAGCAAACATCACCAGAATCTCCGGACACTGTGATCAGGTCCACAGGGATAGCATTGCTAACAACAAAAATGTATTTCTTGACTGCTCAGCACAACAATATGGTGAAGTGAACAATAAACTGACAATAATGAGGTGACCACCTGTTTGGACAGTCTCGCACCAATCCCTTCATCTACCAGGAAAGTGATTTTCTAGTTTCACTGCTCATTGTTTGGTAAATGTGCCTCTGTCCAGGCTGCTCACTAGTATAATTCAGCTCCAAATCAGCAATAAATTGAAAATAATAATCAAGCAATAGAGGTTTTTCACCGAGCTAGACACTCCATTCCCGGTGATGGCCTCTCAACCAAATTATGCAAACTGCTATTCTTTGTACCAAGCATCTTTGTATCTGCTGCACAGTAAGACACAGCAATGTCAGTAACAAGCCGTTAATGATAAGGCGGCAGGCAGCCTGAAGCTAAGCAAACTTGTCGGATGGTCAGATTTGCAATATGTGGTGGAAGCTACTAGCATAGCCAACCCACAGCCTTGAAATTTAATACATTGCCTAAACATGCAATGAAAGGTTTTATGATGCCAAGAGTTTTGGTGGTAGAACAACAGTAGTGAGCAAAATGAAAATTACAATCCATCTGAACCTATTTTTTTTCGGTCGAATAGTTCAGAAGCAAAGACAGGCCCGGGATAGACATGTTCATTAGCCTATTGCTGAGACAAACACATCTGATGGATTAAACAGTGAAATATTAAAAGATGCTTGAACGGCTGTCCTGCTCAGGGAGATCAAAGTGGGCCCGCAGGGTCGTGTGAGCAACGGGGGAGCGAGATTGGTTGGAGCCGAGCTCCAAAAGGAACAAGTGCTGCTGGACCGAGAAGATACAACATCAGACGTGTTGCGCTGCATTCCCTTAGGCCTGTTCCTTCACAACTGTCAGGCCGCCGTGTACAAAATGAGCTGCAGAGAGAGAGGAAGTGGTTGGGGCGGTGGTGGAAGCTCTGCCAACACTCTGTCAGAGCGCCCTGCTCATCTAACAATAAGCGCAAGCCTCATTTGGTAATGCGTCATTGAAGTCAAGATGTTTGATTGAGGGGGGGATCAATCCAGGGTTTTCTAATAGCCTTGCTGCCCCCTGCTAACAAATATCTAACTGAGAAAGATAGTACCAAATTCCGCAAAAGTGGACAATGGGTCAAAATGAGACCTTTAACAAAACCCAAAGCTGTCAATAGTCCTCTGCTCCCCCCAACCTTAGAGCAGGGACGTATCAAAGCAAATGTCTGGCACCACCACCTCTGGACTTTCGGGTAACATCTGACTTACGACCGGCTCAACTTAAGACCACCCGTACTTACGACCACTCCCTCCAGACTCTATTTTTAAAAATGTAATTCTACGCCAGGTACAACAACGCGCTAGCAGGCCGGCAACGCGTTCGACAATTTTGGCCAGCCAGCCAGCATCTCACTCTGGCACAGCGTGTGATGGCACCATAGGGGGGAGTTTGCGAGTCATTTAGCCTCTGAGTCTCATTTCAACATTTTGAATGTATTTCGACTTACGACCCTTCTGACTTACGACCGTCTGGTCGGAACGGAACTCGGTCGTAAGTCGGATGTTACCTATATATACATAGGGCCACAGCTACCAGCAAATTTTAGGTCGCTGATGACGCTTCTCAGATGATAAGTGAAACATCCAACATCTTCAAAGAAGTACAGATGATGGCTGAAGAAACCTTTTTATCGATGGACTACTCTTGCACGACTGAGAGCTTACACAGACATATTGCTGTCAAACAATGAAACGTAAAAATGTAGTCGTTTGGGCTCCAATAATACAGTGATGTAATAACCAGAAAAATATTAATGACCTCTCTAAAAACATATTGAATGGGCAGTATTACAGCAATACGACAGGCTGTTAACATTCCTCACAGAAAGTGATGATGTTTTACATCAAGACTTCAAGGACAAAAAAATGTTTGAAGACATCCGCGATGAGAAATTGAGTCGTAATATTTCACTTGAATAGTAAGTAAAATAGACCATAAAACGTGTCTTGATGAGCCTTAAATTAAAAACACACGTCACATGAGAGACATTTAGTCATGCTCCAAGTGAACAAAATGACCATAAAATGGCCGCTTTAAACTGCAATAGCAGACTTGGGGTGTTTTTTTAGGTAAGGATGATTAAAACTACTTTATAGTTTGGCTCACGGTCAACATTCCTATCAAATACTGTGCCGCTAAGTGAAACTGGTTCCAAAGCTCCCCCCGCCGCCGAACTATAAGAAAATGTGACAAGTCTCGGACGGCGACCTGGAGAGGAGAAACTCCCGTCAGGGTCTCGACATGGCAAACATCCATTTAAAGTAAGAATGTACGTGGCAGTCAGTCTGCTTCTGAGAAACAAACACTATTATTTGCCTGCTGATGGATGGCACGTCTTCGCGTACATGTGCACAAACAGTTAAGAGAAGACGGACGGCCACATCACTAAAGTCAAAACGAAGTTGCCGCTCTTTGTGACATTACAGACACTGAATTATTTTTTAAAAAAAGTTTGCTTTATTACCTCCTTGAACGCATAACTGAAACTGATTTGATTAATAAACTTTGCCTGGCTCTGTGGATTTTTTTCCTCCATCTTGTCTGCTAAAGGTCAGAGCTCTCTAAATGAAGTGCTGGTCTGACATTCTGTAAACTGTTGAAGGTTTAGGCAGCGCCTTTATGAAGGTAAATACCACATTAGATTGGTGCCAGTACTCAAGTCAAATAAAATTGGGTCAAAAATACAAAACATATTTTTTTATTTGATTTTTTTACTGATATAGTTGATATACAGTGATAGCTCAGCTTACGAACTTAATTGGTTCCCAGAAAGTGTGGAAGGCGAAAAGTTTGTCTGCCAAACATTTATTTCCCATAAGAAGCCATTAAAAAATGAGAATAATCCATTCCCAGGTCCCCATAAAACATAATTTTCTACTGAATAAGCCCTAAAACTACACCAAATATACATTATTTTATGTATTATAAATGTGGCATTAGATTGTAATTAAAGAAATAAACTGTACTGTATAATAAATTCATATTTACATTTGTCATTGATGCAGTTGCCTCTTGATGATATCCGAGTGAAGTTGCTGTGCTTTTTTTTGGCGACAATACCCTCGCACACTCTCCCCTGCTAGCTGCTTTTCATTCATCCAAATCAACAGAAGTTTTTCAACCTCTTCTATTGCCTGAGACTGTTGCTTAGAAAACACAGAAACACCCTTAGCCACAGGTACCAATGGTGGACTTAGCATACTGGTACTGGGATGGTAAGTCACACAAACGCACACCTCGTTCATGGTTTTCAATGATCTCCTTCTTTCGCCCGACATTAATTTTCTTTTGTGTCCTCTTCGGCTTAACACTAGCATGTGGTGGGGTTCTTTTTTGGTCCCATAATAGCAAATTACTCCACTCGATATCAAATCACATCTGCACTCAAAGGGGATGTGGAAATCTAGTCCACCAGCCACCGTGGCGCTGTTCGACCGTGTGGGTTGGTGTTCATCTGCCGAAAACTAGTTTGTATGGCAAGATTATATTCTCGCGAATTTAATGTTCGGAAGGCGAAAAGTTCGTGAGCTAAAGCATTCGTAAACCGAGGTAGCACTCTGTAACGTTTCATTTTCAATTAGAGAACCCAAAATAAAAAGGGTCATAAAAATTAAGATCCAATTGACCAACGTTGTTATGTGAAAAACTACTGGCTGTGATTTTGGGCCAAAGAAAAAAAAAACATCTAATTGGTCAGCAGAGTCATGAAAATCATTAGAAAATATCTGCCCCGTTGTGCCAGAAGGAAAATGGCAGAATAAGAATGGAGGGCAATTTGAATTTCTTTCTGTTGGATTATACATTTATGTCAAGTAATGATGACAAACAGTTTGTAGGGATGGACAATGGCACTCATTAGAGGACCAAATGTATGCTATTCTGTGAGCTTGGAGTGTAAAAAAAATCATCCAGAGGCTTTAATGAGGAAATATTTGAGTGTGAAACGGCTTGAGCAGGGAAATAAAAAGTGCAGAGGTCTACGAGCCTACAATCATACCGTGACCCCTACCACAAAAACAGATGATTGAATTTTCAATGAATGTGGTCTGAATGGGATACTGGAGGTCATACGATTCTTTTAAAACCCTCATATAAAACAGCCACATTCAAATTTCACGAAAAATAGAACTCATGAAAAAAAAGGCGCTAGGCTAATTTAGAGACAGCTATTGCTAATGTTAGCATAGCAGCGGCAAGACCAACACTTCGAAATGGCTAATGTACACTCTCAAAAAGAGTGTAGCATCCCTTTGACCACAACATCATGGCAAACAGTTACCAGAGTAACACCCCAGTGATTGATGGCTCTGTAAAGAGCAATTGTTTCACGTCATTAAACTCGTGTAATCGTGCATGGCAGTCATCTCAATAACGTGACACAAACTAATTATGAATCGCTGGGGGAAAAAAAGGAAAGACTAACAATGCAGGAAAACAACATGGATGCATCCCAATAAGAGTGACAATCCTCTGCGTATTTACAAAAAAAAAACGTTTTCAAAGGGCGGACGTGTGCCGCAGAGAATTGCAAATTCAAATGAGATGAAGAGAAACAGATGTCACACGTCCACGACGACGCTGTGTACTGTACACGTGCATGGACAATGGCCCGGTAAGGCTCAGGAAGGCAGGCGGCGGAGGCAGTCACTCAATCATTGGGGGCCTATCAATCTCTTGCAGGTTGACTGGGATCCAATCACCGTTACCCAACAGGGCCAGAATGAAAGGACGGCCGACAGGCTGTGAAAAAAGCCATGCTCTCGTTGTGGAGATTGATGGCATGAATCCGAGAGCGCTTCGCTACGGCGCCGCGTGTTGAGATAAGTGGAGTGGAAAATAAAACAAAAAAGAAAATCTTGGATGACGTGATGCGTGTTGCTCATGCTTTGTTTTACGAGGGACGTACGGATATTTGAGTCTGAAAAATGAAGGTGGATCCATGTCAGAATGAATATGAAAACATTCGGGTGACGCTGTCATCTTCACCGCAGCTGCACACGTTTCATCAAATTAAGTGACGACTGAATGTTCGATATTCCTACTGAAATGAATCCTTGAGGTATTCCTGTACCTTGATTAAAAAAAATGCTCTACAGTTCAACACATTTATTTTGCTTTGAACACCCGCTTATTTACACTTATGCTACGAAGACGGGGATAGAGAGAGAGAGAAAGAGAGAGAGAGACAGGCAGAGGGAGAGGGAGAGAAAGAGAGACAACAAGGGAGACAAAAAAGAGAGAGAGAAAGAGAAAGAGAGCGAGAGAGAGAGAGACAGAGAGAGACACAGAGAGAAAGAGGGAAAGAGAGAGAGGCAGAGTAGGATAGAGACACGGAGACAGAGAAAGACAGAGAGAAGAGAGAGAGAGAGAGAGAGAGAGAGAGAGAGAGAGAGAGAGAGAGAGAGAGAGAGAGAGACAGAGATAGGGAGAGAGAGTGAGAGACAGAGAGAGAGACAGAGGGAGACAGAAAGGCATAGAACGAGAGACCGAGAGAGACTGATACAGAGAGAGACAGGCACAGAGAGAGACAAAGAGAGAGATAGAGAGACAGACAGAAACAGAGAGAGAGAGACAGAGAGAGACAGAGAAAGAGTAAGATAGAGAATGAGAGAGAGGGAGGGGGAGAGAAAAGGGGGAAAGTGAGAGAGAGAGGGGGGGGAGAGAGAGAGTGAGAGAGACAGAGAGGGAGTGAGACAGAGAGGGAGTGAGACAAACAGAGAGGTGAACAATGTGAGGTGCCCAGGGAGAATTTAGAATTCCAAATTTACCAAATCTTGAATTGATCACTGATTGGCTACTGGATGTTTCAAAAAGTGGCCAATGATGATATGCATCTTAATGACGAATAGTGCTCCAACACTATTTTAAACACGCATGCTTCTGGAAAGTAGGCTAAAATCAGACTTGAGAAATGAAAAAAATAAAAACAGCAGCGTTCAAACCACACAGAAAGAAGCAAACATCTTATGAGGCAGTAGCGTTAAACTCGAGTCTACCATGTTGCCATGCTATTTTTATAATTTAATTTGGTTAAGTAGCATAAACAGCATGCTTCTTCTTATTTGTAGCATCCGTGCTTTCAAGTGGAATGAGCGATCACCGAATTAATTTCCCCATTAGTTAGGTTTCTGCTTTGTGCTTTTTTTTTAAAGAACTAGAGTGAAAGTGAAAGCCTTTCGGGGAACCTCCCTTGGAAAATCCCTTTGCGGCCCTTTAACAGAATGAATAATTCAGCTCAAAACCGTGCGGGAAAAAACAACACATTTTCAACTTTGCCATAATATTAAAATGGCCTTGCAGCCCAATTTGTATTCATGAGTAAATCTTGTAACATCTCTGGGAAAGTGTAATCAGCGGCAACACAGAAACTGACAGAGTGGCTATTCATGAGGTTTGTCCGAATTTGCGTGCGTTTTACCGTAACGTGATTTGGGATGAGATACGACGGGTGGAGGACTGTTTTTTTTCCCATGAATACCCAATGTCCAAGTTACAATAAAACTACAGAGCATCTGTGTGATGGGCTGTTTGTCATATGTCGGGGAGATGCAGCTCAATCAAACACAACATGTCTTACAACATATCACCAGGTTTTATACCGCCACGCAAATCTCATGGATTATTTATCGGTCAAAGTGCTCGTGCCAGAATGTTACGACTTGAGCCAATTTCCCTCCATCAATCACGACACGGGATCCGGGAAGGGCTGTCACGACCAAATAAATAAATATGTGAATAAATGGGCATAAATGTTTGGGGTGGGAGGAGGGGGGGCACAGGGAGATAGACCAGAAATGGGCTGCACTAGCAGGGGAGGGACAGTGGCTATATGGGATGCTGTAAATGAAAAAAAAGCTAAGAGGAGATTTATAGATGTGGTGAGGGAGGATTTGCAGATATCTGATACAGAGGAGAGGGAGAGGTGGGAGAGGATGATTGGTTGTGGAGAGCCATGAATAGGGTTAAGATGTAAGGTTAAGAAGAAGAAGAAGGAGCTATATGTTTGAATAACTGCGATTGCTTTGAGTGGATACCAGAATTTCCTTTGAGATCTATTCACTCATTCAGCTGTTTTCAAAGGTGCTCGGGGACGAAAGGTTGTTTTGACCTTTTTCCTGTTCTTTTGTAAACAGCAGTAGAACATGGTGTGTTTTCACCAAGAACACCAGTGTATGCCCAAAAAGCAGATAAGACAAGAAAGTAACATGACAAGCAGCGACTTTGAAAGCTATTGTTCTATTTTATGTGATTGTATTTTATTCAATTTTATTTTACTTCATTTCCTTCAACGTTATTTTATGTTATTATTTTATTTCATTTAACTTGATTTTATTCTATTTTATTTTATTTCATTTCATTTAATTATTTTCATTTGATTTCATTTAATGTTATTTTATTTCATTTCATTTCACTTTATTTTATTTTAGTTCATTTCTTTTAACATTATATTATTTATTATTATGTTATATCATTTAACTTGATTTTATTTCATTGAAAATTATTTTATTTCATTTCATTTGCCTTTATTTTATGTCATTTAATTTAATTTTATTTCATTTCTTTTCACATTATTTTATTTTAACGTTATTTATTTCACTTGATTTTATTTTATTTTATTTCATTTAACTTGATTTTATTTTATATAAACTCATTTAACTTTATTGTATTTTATTTATTTCATTTCATTTCATATTTAAATTTAAATTTAAATTGATTTTATTTTATTTCATTTAACTTTATTTTATTTCATTTCTTTTAACTTTATTTCATTTCATTTTATTTTTTCCTTTGGGACTGCTCAAACTATAAAACAATAAAAAACAAGACTGAGTATTTTAATAACAAAATTAATTATTTTCATCGTGTTTAATCAAGGAATGTGCCAATTTTCCTTAATGAAACACGGCTTTCATGATAAAATAAATAAGAAAATACACGACTAAATGGGCACAAAGGCATGGGAGGCATTTTGACTCCAGGAACTGCGGCGATTTCTTTGGATTACAGCGTACACACTCTAGGTATTATCTGTCTTTGCCACATTGGGACAGGTAGATTTTTCGCGTACCTTTCATTTCCAAACTGCATTTTGTATTGCCTTTGGTAGTCTCTGTGTGACATTAAAATTGGTTTGGTGAAAACTTTTGAGTGTGATAAATATACAAAAAGCACAGGAATCATCACAGCACTATATCATGTTGGTATACAGAGGTAAGGACTACCTCCGAGTTTGATGTCAGCTGACTGCGAGTCACGACCGGCGCCGCTAATCCGCAATGTAAAGTACACAGCAGACACTCGAGGAAGTCGTTTACAGGCCAAACTGTCACGGAAAGGAATAATCCTCATCCTTGCTGTCATTTTTATTGGCATGAGCGGAAGGATCAAGTCGCGCGCTCACCGGCTATCTCCCGCCTAGCACGGTAGCCGTCGCCTCCTGCATTGCACATTCGGCTGCTGCTTGTTGTTAATGCGAAGAGGCGCATGATCGCATTGTAGCAGTGCACCAAAGAAGGAGGTGGGGGGAGAGAGAGAAGCACCTCAAAACAGAAGCCGACTGTGCACTCATTCTTTTGTTTTCCCTTCACAAAAATCCACCGCGGACCCCCGAGATTTCACTCACTCAATAACACTGCAATCCAAGGAGGAACGCTTTCATTATGTGCCATTTTATGGCTTTCTATGCTCAGAATTCTGCCTGCTGTTTACCATTGATTTGGAAATGAATGATGTCTTGAAAGAGTTTGGCTGGAACCAGTACGTGCCCTCTCTAGCCCCACTAGTTAGCAGTCCAAAGAGAACCACCGTGACATCAGCTAGGGGGAATAACAATCGTTTCGGTGTCGCCAATTCTTTCCATTGTGTGAATCTATTCATTCATGACATCTTTGTGCAATTGAGGCAAAATTGGGGGTTGTATAATTCCACAATGTCGCATCTACAAACAAAAACAAAATGGTGACATGGTGACAGCATCGTTGATATGAATGCCGATTGTGCAAACGCGTTGATGAATCAGATTTTGATGCTTTGGAAGGGGGTAGGCACCTTGAACTACAGTGATACCTTGGCTAACGAACTCTTTAGCTAACTAACTTTTCACCTTACGGAGTGCCACAATGGCTGGCGGACTAGTTTTCGGCGGAAGAACAACAAACCACACGGCCGAACAGCACCACCGTGGCTGCCGAACTACTTTTCCACACACCCTTTCTCTGAGTGCATATGTGGCACATGTGGTAGGTTTACTTTTGCTTTTTAGGGAGAGAAAAAGACTCCACCATAGGCTAGTGTTAAGCCGAAGAGGACACAAAAGAAAATGACGGTCGAGTAGAAGAAGGAGATCATCAAAAAATATGAACGAGGTGTGTGTTTGTGTGATTTATCGTTGCAGTACCAGTCTCCTAAGTCGACCATTGCTACGCGTGGCTAAAGGTGTTGCTGTGTTGTCTAAGAAACGATCTCAGGAAATAGAAGAGGTTGAAAAACGTCTGTTGATTTGGATTAACAAAAAGCCGAGAGCAGGGGACAGTGTGAATGAGGGTATTATCGCTGAGAAAGCACATCAACTTCACTCGGATATCATCAAGAGGCAACTACATCAACGACCATCACAAAGGTAAATAAAACGACTTTATTATACACTACAGTTTATTTCTTTAAGTACAATACAATAGCATATTTATTATACATAAAATAAGGTATATTTTGTGTAGTTTTAAGGCTTATTTAGTAGAAAATTATGTTTTATGGGGACCTGGAAATTATTCTCACTTTTAATGGTTTCCTATAGGAAATGAATGTTTGAAAGACACACCTTTCGCCTTACACACACTTTCTGGGAACCAATTAAATTCGTAAGCTGAGGTATCACTGTACTTTGATTTCAAAACAAGTCCAACGTGAGATCAGCGACAGGAAGGTGAGCAACCCCAACACGGTTTCCCCAAGACAGCATTATTCTGCTCAAATCATCTCATGGACAATTAACCAAGGAAACACATCTAGATTCCTACCCCGACGACAAAGTCAACGCTTTAAATAATTCTCTAAACCTTTTCACCTCTCCAGTCAACCGTCAGCATGTACAGTCTAATATGTAGGCGTTTTCCGAAGTTGCGTAAGGGCAGCGTCCGCCGCGCCGAGTGTCAGCGTTCATGGTGACGGATGACGTTACCCACTGCAGTACGCAGCGCACGCAGCAGTGTGGCCGCTCTTATGAAAGATGCAGGAGCGAAAAGGGGAAGCGACAAAAAGAATTGAACGTTCCGTAGCGCAGAGTTGTTGAGCCATGAGAGGATACTCACACACACACGACTGTCCTTGCTTCCTATTTATACATTCAAATTCTCAATTGATGGCAAATTAAATCATTCACAGAATTTTAATGTTACTACTGGGTCAGATCAAAGGTTCAAAGTAGATGGATGCTCAGTCGCCTCAGCGGTGCATGTTTGAGTGTTACTTTAAAATAATAAATACATCAAAAACATTTTAAAGTATCTGGCCTGAAGCCAAGGGACGGGGACTGCGCTAAACAAGCAGTCATTAAAACATGTTACAAGCATTTGGCTTGATAGGCGTCCAAACAACAAAACATATCAGAATCAGAATCAGAATCAGAATCATCTTTATTGCCAAGTATGTAGAACACACAAGGAATTTGTTTCCGGTAGAACACGCTGCACTAGTATCGTTGTCAAAAAAAAAAAAAAAAAAAACTGCTAAGTGGCACTATACAGTTCCATTTTGGCTACTGTTGAAAGAGTTCAAAGAGTTAATGGCTTGGGGGAAGAAGCTGTTTAAATGTCTGCTGGATTTGGTGCGCATGGATCGGTAGCGCCTGCCTGAGGGGAGTAGCTGGAAAGGGTGGTGGGCAGGGTGCGGAGGGTCCAGTAGGATTTTCCGCGCCCTAGTTTGGATTCTTGCAGTGTGCAAGTCCTCGAGAGTGGGTAGGGCGGTGCCAATGATTTTTTCCGCCGTCCTAACTGTCCGTTGAAGTCGGATTATGATACATGTTTTCTATTGACATATATTTGACAAATATTTACTCCGGGTAAACATTTGGGCCTAGAATGTCCGTCGTGTGAGACAACTCGTAGGCTGGTCTAGAGAAACCTGCCACTGGTTTAAGTAAAATTGGGTAATCTACATGTACCCCCTACGGCAAATTCTCCCTTGTTTGATTTAGCTAAACTACGTGAAGATGTGTCATTTTTAAGGAGCCATTAGAACCACTTATGGCTCCTGCATCTGCGTTCACGAAAAGTTGAACACAGATGCAGTTTCAGAAAAGATTAGCACAAATATATCATCAACAATAGCTCCTGATTAGCATGTCGCGATCGCAATCGGAGTTTTTAAATAACTCTTGACACGCTAAATTTCTGTGCCCATGACTTCGAACCGATTCTGTGTTAAGATCCGCCATTTCCAAACAACAGTAGAGTAAGCTGTTGACTACGCAAGATCTTGCCAATAAGCTAGAGAAGCAGTTACCATTTTAGCACATGGGATACACGGCCCACTTCATAGTTTAGGTATCATTAACACCATCAAAATTGTAAACATTATCAGAGTAAAACTCCCACAGCGAGTACATCCAAGCATGAGTTGGCTACTCCACTTGTCAAAGTTCAAAATGATGGCCTGGGTGTTAAATGTGCCAGATATGCCATATACGGTATGTTCAGAAATTGACAAAATATACCAGTATCTCTACATTTAACAAAGCAATGCTAAACACACCAGGTGGTTCAACAAAAATCAGGAGGAGAAAGAGCATCCCAGATGTTTTCTGCGCATCATTAACTTCAAACTTATGTTGGTTTTAACAAGAGGAACAACAGGCTTAACACACTGCAGTACTTTCTGTGCCCAAACTCGGAGTGCAGGTCCAAGTCGTACTCCTTCACTGGAAACAAGAAATCATTGGAATGCTCCAAGGCCCGGTGGGACACACAGTCCTTGACCGCAACGTGCTGCTTTAAATGTAAACGAGCCACCGTGTCCTGGGATAAGGCTACCATGAATATGCGTACTTGTGCAAATTAACTTTGCTTATCCAATAATTAATGTTGTGCTCTCGTGATTTTGCGATGAATGACTGAGACGCCGGATTATTGATTTGACAGAGCGGAAATCCTAATTCTGTTTGCCACAAGGTATGACTCATTTGCTCTGGGTAACTGTGAAGCGGACGTTTGTGCCACCCGATTTAAATTTTTGATTGGACGCTATCATTCGCACCCGCAGGTGACGGACGGTCAAACAGACAGACAGACAGATAGATAGACAAACAGGGACGAACGGACGGACAGACAGACAGACAGACAGACAGACAGATAGATAGATAGAGTAGGTACATGGGTAGGTGGTTAGATAGATCAATAGATTGATGGATCGATAGAAGATCGATAGATCAATAGTAGATCAATAGATAGTTCGATAGTAGATTGATAGAAGATCGATAGATCAATGGCTACATCAATAGTTGATCAATAGATCGATAGTTTGATAGTAGATTGAGAGATTGATAGTAGTTCGATAGATCAGTAGATCAATAGTAAATCGATAGTTCGATAATAGATCGATAGTAGATCAATAGATCGATTGTTCAAAAGTAGGCCGATAGTTCGATAGTTTGGTATATCGATCAATAGATCGATAGTAGATCGATAGATTGATAGTAGATCAATAGTAGATCGATAGGAAATCGATAGATTGATAGTAGATCAATAGTTCGATAGTAGATCGATTGTTCGATAATAGATGCATAGTTCGATAGTAAATCGATAGTTCGAAAGTAGATCGGTATATCAATATTAGATCGATAGTAGATTGACAGATTTATAGTAGATCGATAGATTAATAGTTCGATAGTAGATTGTTATTAGATCGATAGTTCAATAGTAGATCGATTGTTCTGATAGTAGATCGCTTAATTGATAGATAGATAAGAATAAATATAGACAGCATATGGATTTTTTTTAATTTACCCACTATGAACAAGCTATCTAATCACCGGTGTCTGGTTGCCACAATGAATCCAGTGTCTTTTTTTCCCCCAAAACCTTGCAAGTAATGGTAAATAACTGTCACGTATAGCCACAATATTTGACTTGATTATTCGACAATGCAACACAGATGACTGAACAAGCCCAACTCGCTTGATTTGTTTTCAACATCTATTTACAGCAAATTAGACTTGCTGTCGAGACTTCGCGTGTGAGCAACTCGTTGAGTAGCAAAACGGGAAGTGCGCCGAGTCGAACCGAGCTGCCAGATAAAGATCTGCATGTCATTTTTTTTTTTTTTTACAGTAATCCACTTGTAAACGCGTCATTCTTAAGAAAAATTAACATCCCTCTTTGAATAGGAGATTTTCAGATGCGATGGGGGTAAAAGAAGATGATGGATGATCGCTGGTCGAAACGTAGCATGCAAAGACTTCGGAGGTGCGCACATTTTAGATCAGTCACTCACTCATTAAAACCCAAAGAGAACTGCCGCGGAACCTCCCCAGAGGCTTCCGCGGCTTGATAGGAGTGTGAGCTTCTGCAACATTTGCGAGACAAGACTGTCGGAATGTTTAACAGCAAAAAAAAGGGTTTGAAGGAAGCTAGCACTCAAAACAGGTGATGTCGGCTGAAACATGATTTGTCGCCTTGAATTTTAAATGCTTGACAAATTCAGTCAAATTCAGTTTGCATAAGCATCCGAACATTCGAGCCCCCTCCGGGCTAAGCGAGCACCTGCAGTTTTGTTGAGAAATGGCAGAACTGCAAATCGCCCGGAAGCACACGTCGGACGTTGAACCATAAGCACAAGGTGGCATGTGTCAATCAATGGGAACGTGGGAGATAACCCGCCAGATGCCTTCGGACACTTTTTGCTCTAGTTGTGCAAAGTGCTCAGCGAGAAAAGCTATAAAAAGTCTCATAGGGTGGGGATTGAGGAAATCGTGTATGCTTTGGTCAGCATTGAAATCATTATAACACAGCAGGGTGCAGCAATGCACTAAAAGCCAGTTTCATGACTTTTCCGAGACAACGCAGGATGAACTTGATATAAATCGATGATGCAAGTCAATGGATAAAGCTGTCTCGAGAAAAAAAAAAAAAAAAAAAAAAAGACGCAACATCGTACAGTGATACCTCAGCTTACGAACTTAATTGGTTCACAGAAAGTGTGTGTAAAGCGAAAAGTTCGTCTGCCGAACATTTATTTCCCATAAGAAACAACTAAAAATGAAAGTAATCCGTTTCCAGGTCCCCATAAAACATTTTTTTTACTAAATACACTAAACTACACAAAATATGCCTCATTTTATGTATAATAAATGTGATATTGTATTGTAATTAAAGAAATAAACTCTAGTGCGTAATAAAGTCATTTTATTTACCTTTGTGATGGTCGTTGATGTCGTTGGCTGTTGATGATATCCGAGTTAAATTGCCGTGCTTTCTCAGCGATAATACCCTCGTCACACAGTCCCCTGCTAGCTGCTTTTCATTAGTCCAAAAAGTTTTTCAACCTCTTCTATTGCTTGAGACCGTTGCTTAGACAACACAGAAACGCCCTTAGCCACACGTAGCAATGGTCGACTTAGCATACTGGTACTGGGACGCTAAGTCACACAAACGCACACCTCGTTCATGTTTTTTGATGATCTCCTTCTTCTGCTCGACGGCAATTTTCTTTTGTGTCCTCTACGGCTTAACACTAGCCTGTGGTGGGGTCTTTTTCCCTCCCATAATAGAAAAAGTACTCCACTCGATAGCAAACCCTATCTGCACTCAAAGCGGGTGTGGAAAACTCGTCCACCAGCCACCGTGGCGCTGTTTCACCGTGTGGTTTGGTTCGTTTGCCGTAAAGTAGTTTGTCAGCCAAGATTATATTCCCGCGAATTTAATGTTCATAAGGCGAAAAATTTGTGAGGTAAAACGTTCGTAAGCTGAGGTACCACTGTACTTGCTTTTGTTTATCAAATTTCCAGAGTAATGGTTGTTCCACGGTTGCTCTTTCATCCGCGGTCATTTTTGTTCACTTAATTACAAGGCCATGCTGAGCTTGCATCAAACGGCGGGATTGTGTGTAATATTGAGAAACTAGCGGGGTTGCTCAGACATGAAGTCGAAAGAAAAAAAATGGATATCAGATCAATTAATTAGTTTGTCAATGAGTGACTAAAGAGCAAGTGAAGCAAGTCAAGCTTGTTCAAACACGTTAGTTTTATCTAATCAATTCATAATACAGTCAAATACTGCCGGCGGGCCGTCACACCCTCAACGTAATCGTGGATGAGACGGAATGGGTGTCGGTCGCATGCCGGATGTCACACTAAAATGTATCATTGATTTGTTTGACCAGCCCGTAAATATAACGTATAAAGTATTTGTCTTTCATCATTTTGTTTGTGTAGCTTTGTGTGGTATTTATTTTTGAAAATCATTATGTAAATAAAATGTTTTATTAATTGATGGGCTTGTTCATTGATTGAACTGAAGTGTTTGAAAACAGGTTATGCAGCATTATATTGGCAGTCTGGGTTGTTGTTGTTGTTTTTTTTTTTATAATATCGAGTGTAGAAAGTTAGCTTAGCTACATTTGGTTAGCCCCGTTTTGCTTAAAATGTACTGTGGTAAAAATGTCAATGCGCAAGGTAAAGTGTGTGCAGATTAACTCATTCACTGTCAGATAAGCAAAAATGTGTCGACTCCAGTGCCAGGGTATTTGTCACTGTCACTCAAATTCCAGGACTCACAGAATGTTGAGTTTTTGGACTACATAAACATTTAATACAGCGTTAGAAAAAAATAGTTAATTCCTAAATTATATGGGGTCTGGAGTTATCTCAGATTGAAATGGGGCGGCTTTACAAAATACAATACATACATACTGATAAACATAGCGCTTTAACAAGAACTGAAGCTGGAAACCTTAGACTATTCAAAAACTAGTTAATTCCTAAATTATATGGCGTCTGGAGTTATCTCAGATTGAAATGGGGGCGGCTGTACAAAATACAATAAATACATACTGATAAACATAGCGCTTTAACAAGAGCTGAAGCTGAAACAAAGCACTAACATGGAAAAAAGGAATATGTTCCCCCTTGTGAAAAAGAAAAAAACATTGCCAGAGGCCAAGGCCAGCGCTTTATCTGCACCCAAGCATGAAAAAACAAAACGTGAACACATTCGGGAATGGCGTTCTGTCATATTTTCAATTCCCGAATAAATTCGTGAACGAGTTAATTTCCACTATAGTTAGCATAGCATTTTATTTATTGAATCAATAATTAAAATATCAAGTCATTTTTACACATTGGAACATTGTAGCAACTTGGGGGCACAAAACCTCTGTTTGGCAGCGTCGGTTTGCCATTTCTGAAACTTTTTGTAGTGGATTTATTTATTTTTCCTCTGAGCAATAGCGCGAAAACACATAAGAGTGACCATTTCGGTCATGATAAAAGAGAGTGATATCAAACTGTCACTAGAACTCCGTGTTCTCGTCGAGACACATGCTAGCTACTTCACTATTTCAAGGAACTTGTACTCTCTTTTGACACGAGATAAAAAGAGAGAAACTTCAAGCAACAAAGGCTCATCTATATATAGAAAATGTGAAAAAAAAAGCGTTTGTATCTCAGCTTGATGCGTTAAGAAAAATGGGCTACTTCTATCACCCAACAACTTTGGCATCATAAATTAGGTTCTTTCTATCGCTCGCTTTTCCCAATTCCTGGCTGAAGCAAGCTTAAATTGAAGATGCATAGATTGTTAGCTCTTCTGTGTGGGATTGCGTTCGGAAGTACACACTTGGCATGCTTGATGTGAGTTTGTATATGTGGTGGGAGGGGTGGGATGGGGTGGTCCTGCGCAAATGCGGGCAGTGTGAGCCAATACGTGGAGAAAACCGAAGTGATCAGCCCGTCTCGGTCATAAATCAGTGCCTTGGTCAACGTGGCAGAGAGCATTTTCTAATCCATTTGCAGGCGATAATGCTAGCTATTCCTTTTAGCCTCAGGGAGGTTGTGAGGTGATTGTGAAGGGGGGGGGTTGCAATTGGCGTTTCTTACGAACCAGTCCCATGAATCATTAGCCTTTTCGATGCTCCGCAACATAGATCTCACCTTGTTGTCCATATAGTCCCCTCCTGATTCTTCCCAGTGGGCAAACGCATCGTTCTATGACTGAACAATGACTTGGGGGGGGGGGGGGGGGGGGGTCTGATTTACTCAATAACTCAGGGCCACGTAGACATAAAAGAATATGGAATACTGTCCTGGTTCACAAAGGAAGCAAAAAGTAGAGCAAGGCTGTATCTTTACACATTAAGTATTGAAGACACAAAAAAAGAGCAAGCGTGGAGATGCTGGTGCTCTGAATAGATTTTTCTTTTTACTTTTCATCTATCTGCACAAAGAAAAGGGAAGAGAGATTCGTCAATCAGTGTCGACTGACAAGGACTCCCCTTTTTTTTTTCCTTTTGAAAAATGAAAACGTAAAAGATAGACAAATTGGAAAAAAAAACACTTACTCCTTAAAAAAAGATGCAGCTAAATTGACATAAAAGCTGACCAACATCCATCATGTGGTTGGAAACAGTGAGTAGTTTTACTTTTTTACCCCCATCGAGTTTCCCTTTGTTTTGTTGTATAACAGTAGCCATTTTCCACAAAATTCCTGTTCAATTTCAGCCGAGGATTTTGAGACTTTTCTTGTGACCGATTTAAAAAAAAACATATCCGCCAAATATGGGGTAGTGTTTTCAAAGATTTAAGGATGCAATATGTGTATGCAAAAAAATAAAAAATAAAAAAAAATGGGGGAAAAAATAATTCCCCATGTCTGCTCTAGTACCTTATAATGTGGTGTGCCTTATATTTGGAAAGATGATATTTGCAAAACATTTTTCATTCACTTACTGTCCGGTGCGCCGGTGGAAAAAAGTTTCAAAATACACCATTCATTGGGGGTGCACCTTATATTCCGTTGCACCTTATACAATGGAAAATACTATATATTATAATTACATATATTTTTTTCATCAAAATGCATTTCAGAATTGTTTTTTCCCAATTACAGTATTTTCCGGTGTATAGGGCGCACTAAAAAGCCTTCATTGTCTTCAAAAGGTGAATATGCGCCTTCTATGCAAGTGCACCTGATATGTGAATCACTTGATATGTGAATATCTGACGACTGTCAGCAACCACTGACTCATTTCACCCCTGTAGAAGAAGTAATGCGTAACCCACGCTTCTATTGTAGCGCCTTATAATGTGGTGTGCCTTATATGTATTTGGAAAACTATTATATGTTTTATTTTATTTTATTTAAAACTTTTTTCAGTGATTGACAGTCCAGTGTGCCTTACATATGGAAAACATTTGAAAATACAGTAAAGTCTCGTTATATCGATATCGGATATATCGATAGTCCCGGTTATATCGATACTATTTCTATGCATGCACGGAGAAAATTACATGCAAACAGGGTCGGATATATCGATAGTCCCGGTTATATCGATATTTTTTTCGGACTCCCTTGAATATCGATATAACGAGACTTTACTGTATACCATTCATGTAATGCGGTGCACCTTATACACAGGAATATATGGTACTATTTTTGAACCAATTGTTGTTGTTTATTTGGAATTGTTTATGAATATTCGAGAGGAGGGAGTGTTATATACGCCAACCTGGTCATTATTATTCCCAAAGAAAAAACAGACACTTGCAAATGTGTTAATTTGATTAAACGGAAAAGATAATCACTTGCTTTCATGAAGGACTAACCAAAAGTAGACAACCATTCACACCGAGAGGCTGGAATCTGATAATTTGGCCACCTCCGTTGCAGACCCCGAAATGAGATACACAATGTTACACAATTATCTCTTTAAAGGACAACCGACGTCTCCGGACGAGTTGTGTCCATAATTTGTAAAATGGCTTCAAATGACTTCTACTGAGCGTATTTTACAAAGATTCAACTGCATATAGCTATATTTTATGTTTTAAGACTCGCGGTGAATATTCAGGAAGTCTTGTTTTTGAGTTGGTGACGAGTCCGTACGTGACGTCACTAAAGGACCCCCCGCCTGACCGACAAAAAGACACATTGTAGCAGTCCTTCATCACGTCATTGTATTTTGCTGTACTGTTTGTCTGAAACCTTTGATGTTGCACCCAAAAGCCGCCTGAAGAGGACGTCCAAGCTCCATGGAAGGAATTTATCAGCCTGTGGAAACGGGCTGATTCATTTCTCATAGGAGCTGGTTGCCATTTTTGGGTGTGACATTCCCCCCCGCCCGTTTGCCTCAAAATGACATGGAAAAAATTATTTAATCGATTGCAAACTTGTATGCTTTCCTCTTCAATACTATTTGAATCATATTCATAACTGGATGTGTAACAAGAAAGCATATTCTCCGAATCTGAAGCCATTGTTTTGATTCACAAGCAATGCTCGACGTCTTGGCGTGACGTCATGAACTGGGGGCGGGACTTTCTGAAAATGCCCAATTCGCAGCTCAATTTTTTTGCAGATTTTGGACACTTTAAGTCATTTTTATTGGTGTTTTACATTTGAATAAAATATCATACTGCATGTTTTGGGTATTTTAGATGCTATAAAACGTTTTTCTGATGTCAGTTAAGAAACAAAAAAGTGACGTTGGTTGTCCTTTAAGAGACTGCAAACGAAAAAGCGCTTCAGCACTCAAGTTGAAAACAACCCTCGTTTGAAGTCCTTACAGGTTGGACTGCAATGCTTGTAAAATTGGACACTTTACTTCAAAGTTCACACTCAATATACTACAAGGGGCTCCGCAGTTAATTAAATACTCCACGGGGTAAACGCTTGTCGCTAATTTGTAAATGAATTAATCCCATCATCACTATAATCCAAACAAGAATCAAGATGTTTGTAAGTGAGACAAAAAATGTCATTCCCGCCGTATTGCTTCCGTAATAGGGATGTCATGAATATGTGTCCCTCAATCAAGTGTAGCCGGGTACCTACACACATTCTCAAATCAAATTTCATGCTTTTTAAATTCCAGCCTTGAAAATCGGCAGTCCATGTTCAAAGCATGAAAGTGCACATTAGCGCAGCGAGGAGATATGTTTGACACCAATCACCATATTTATGAGCACGGCTACGTTTAAGTGCGAGGGAATACAGTGGAAAAAGCCGACCCGGAATGAGAATGAGAAAAATATTTTCCAGACGTGTGATTAAGGCACCGACTTTTGACTTACACAATATTTCGATCCAATTGCATGAGTGTCATTAAATATGAAATCTTGGTTGGTGACTTTGACTATTATTGTTGAATGAATTTCATATCAAAGAGTGGAAGAATTTGAAAGGTCGACTTGGAAAATGCAAAGCTGTATGGGAAAGCGTTAAAAGTATAAACGATAGTTCACATACACACAGACAAAAGAGTTTTTGCTGACATACTGTACATACATACCATTATCCAAGAAGAATGGCAGCTCATTCTTATCATTTGTGGAGCGAGGCACCTTTGCAAATAAGAAGGTAAAAAATAGAGTGAAATGTTGCCACTGATGGACAAATTTAATCTTAACATCAAAGATTTGCTAATATGGGAAATAATAATATGGGACGAAAAGTCATATTTTCAGTTCTTTCAATGCGAGATTTGGGACTGTTTTTTTTCGTGGCTTTTACTTATTTATTAATTACAGTTTAAAAATGCAAACAATACACACAACCCCAAGAAACAATGGATTCATGACCAAATGATCGCAGAATATCATGTTCCCGTAGACCAGGAGTGTCAAACTCATTTTTTTTTTGCCGAAGGCCACATTGGAGTTACAGTTTCTTCTTGAGGGCCGTTATGAATTTGGGGAAACCCTTACCAAACCACATATTACAAAGAGCACACAACACATTTTTGAACAACTAGTTTTCAAATCTGAAGTCAAGAATAATGACTTCTGCGTAGGCTCTCAAGCGTACAGGAGTGGTCCATCGAGGAAAAGGTTTCTTCAGCCGTCATGTGTACTTCTTTGAAAGTGTCGGCCGTTTTGCTCCTCATCCGAAGAACTTCGTCAGCGCAATTAACAGATTTATTAGGCTGATACCACGTAGGCTTGGTCATGCTAAAGAGGTGAAACCAAAGCCAGGGATAGAGTAATAAAGGTAATGAGATTGGCTAATGAAGTGAAACCAGAGCCAGGGAGAATGGTTCTGGTTTCACCCTAATCAGTTAAGGCAATTCACTAGAAGAACACATTGTAAACATAATTTTCTATTGTTAAACGAACCTAACAGATAGAACAATGTAGATAATCAGATTGGCTAATGAGGTGAAACCAGAGCCAGGGATATTATAATAGAGGTAATCAGATTGGCTTCATGAAGTGGTCCACTGCTCCACTAACCTGAGAGCAGGGACGTATCAGATCAGAGGTGTGAATTTTACAAGTTTGATTTGCTTTCGCGGGCCGAATACAATGATTAGGCGGGCCATATAGGCGGGCCATATAGGCGGGCCTTGACTTTGACACCTGTACCCTAGACGATAAATGCACTATAAATTCAATTTATCTCAGTACGAACCCAACTGCCCGATAACCTAACGCGCCGATATTCCATTAACGTCCCAAGCGCGCCCAGGAAGCGTTTCAGCTCCACATTTCTTCTGTCACCTTCAAATTAATATGCAGGTAATGTGTGGCTGCATTCAGGACGGTCATTTATTTTTTGAAGAGAGGCGATATTTAAGACGATACCAGACAAAGGCAACATGAAGCCATTCCATTCTGTGACAGTTCATTTGATGGCCTGCAGCTTTTTGACTTCATGTTGCACAGTGATAAGAATATGACGGTATCAAGCCAGGTCGCCGACATGCAAAGCATTGCAGATTTCAGCTTTTTCGCATTTGCTATGATTAATACCTCTATTCCGAAATGACTGTGGTGTACAACGACAACTATCGCAAATATATTTACATTTTAACTCATTCACCGTCAGACGATGTGCAAAAAAATTAGATTAGATTAATGTTACAGGACTACATAAACATTCAATTCAACGTAAGAAACCTTAGACTCTCTTCTTTCATCAGAAAAAAATAGTTAATTCCTAAATTATATCAGTCTGAAGATATTCTACCTTGAAATGGGGGCAGGTGTACAAAACATACATTGATTTATGTAGCGCTTTAACAACAGCTGAAGCTGTAACAAAGCACTAACATGGACAAAAGGCAAATGCTGCCCCCTCATGGAAGGGAAAAACATTGTCAGAGGCCTGACCAGCACAGGACTTTATCGGCACCCCCCGCAAGTAAAAAAAAAAAAAAACCTGAACAAAATCAGGAATGGCGCTCCACATCATGCTTTTCAATTCCAATGAATTCGGGAATGGCAGTGAATGAGTTAAACCAGAATGTCCAAAGTCCGGCCCGTGTGCCAAATGTGGCCCCTGGTCAATTTTCATCCCACCCGCAGCCTTCGTCATAAAATCAATAATGTCTGACCCGCATGTGGAATTAATCCCTGTGAGCCTAATGAAGGTAAATCTAATCCAATCCTTGATCCACTGCTGAAAAGGATGATTTGATAGTCTCCACTTTCATCTATAACTGTTTCTGCTTTTTCTTTTTCCTTTCGTTAATAACTTTGCTGCTGTGAATTGTGAATTTCTCCACGGCGACCCTAATAAAGGTGAATCTAATCTAATCTAATCTAATCTAATCTAATCTAATCTAATCTAATCTAATCTAATCCTTTGGCTAGGAGCACTGTTACCTGTGTTTGCTAAGTGTTGCCATGTAGAGGCTCAATTAGGAACACCAAATTAGGATATGAGTAATTGACTGAATGAGCCCCCCCCCCAATTTTCCAAAATGGCGACATTCAACAAAATTAGAAAAATTGACTGTGAGGGTCAACGGTTCAAGGATGGGTAGAAATTGGACAATTGCTTCACTGAAATACGTGACAATTATGTGTGCCTCATTTGTAAAGATAAAGAGGCTGTTTTTAAAGAGTTCAATGTGAAGTGATTTATTGAAATCAATTGCTGTTATATGTAAAGAACATCTGCCAAGGTTTACCCTTACATTTTTAACACACCAAATCTGGCCCCCTTTACAAAATGTTTTGAAACACCTGCCTTAAACAGTACTATAGTGCAACCTCACAAAGGTCAAAATAACAGCTGCTCTATACAACCACAGAATGGAGAAAAAGGAGTTCAGAAGATTTAGTGAAATAATAGATCAGTCGTGGAACAACTACATTTGTCCGAATAACCAACCGGTGTTGGTAGTTTCCTGTTCCGATGCCTTAGGGTCAGAGAATTCAGTTGGCCGTGAGAACAGTGACTTCAAAATAAGTGGAACCTCTAATTGGGCCACAGAATGATTCCATTACGCACCTTTATGAGGGTCACTGATCTTCGTTTGTGCCTTTGGAAGGGATTTTAGTGAATCACACATGGGAAACGTCTCACATGGCCGTAAATGATTTCTACGTGGTTTTATTGGAATTACTAAATTGGTGATTGAATTTCGTATGAATCAATCTCCTTTTGGGAAGCTCAAAAGTCCTTTTTTGGGAAGATTAGATCCTGGTGACAGAAGTTAAACATAATAAGCTCTGCTCCCTTATCAAAAGTCACATAAGGCCATCCCCTGAACATTTTGGACGGACAAAACCAGTACCCGACACCACTTATGGAGCTCACGGGATGCATGAAAAAACAAGTTTCAATGAAATATTCCCATAATGGAACAAAAAGTTGGCAATTTTGGTTTGACACAGCCATTTTAGGAATCGGATGTTCAACGGAGAGCACGGGGGACTCCAGAAAGCATCTGAGGAAGGGATACGATCTGAGCTCTCACTGATCCACCCAAACAGAAATACTGTGAGACACATCAGGCCATGCCTAATCCTGAATGTCACAATAAATGTGACAACATAAGGACCACGGGAACAGACAGCATCAAGGACCTTACCCAAAGCACAGTCAAAATAAATCAAGTAAGGGTTCACCTGGTACTGGGCTACTCTTGCGCCTGCTGGATACTTTTGTTTTGGACTTTGGTCACTGATCTCAGTTTCTTATTTATTTAATTATTTAACCTTTATTTTGGAATAGAGGATTGGACAAGGTCTGATGTTTCTCAGTGTTGAAACTTGAGTTTGCTTCCATGCCTTCTGAACTCTGTAGTTAGCGTATTTCCCGGTGTATAAGGCACATCAGAGTATAAGGTGCACCCCCAATCAATGGTGTATTTTCAAACTTTTTCCATATATAACGCGCACCGGAATATAAGGCGCACCTTCAATGAATGAAAAAACTTTACCAAATATAATCCATAAATAGTTTTTGAAATATAAGGTACACCACATTACAAAGTACTAGAGCAGACATGGGCAAACTACGGCCCGCTTTTTCATCCAGTCCGCCGAACTCCAAATTATTGTAAAAACAGTGTCTATAAGTCATGACAAAAAGTTCGCGGACAACAGGGCATACAACTCTGAAAAGTTGCCTGCCCGGCCATAAAGCTGCCTGCCCCATTTTTCACAAATTAAAACACAATAAGATGAGTAAAAAAAAAAAAACATTGTCGCAAAGTATAAAGTTTATTTTTTAAATTAAGGCTGTAGCTACCAGAAACGCTACCTTGCTTAATTTACGGTAAATATCCGTGGCTGTAGCTTTTGCTCCAGTTGTCGTTTGTCGTCATGGTGCACAATACAATGTTTGCGTTGCGTGTTGTCTGCTACAAGACACTAAGCACCTTTCATAACTCTCAAGTACACTTTACAGTCACGGTTCAATGTAAATTTACGTTTTGTAGCATCGCAAATTGTGTTCTCTTCATTTGAATCTTTCTTCTGGGCTGAGGTTCTGTGCATCTATTTTGGAAAATGATATGCAAATGCACGACCTTATAACGCTTGGGAAAGTCCGGAAGAAAGAAGCAGGCTTCTGATTTGCTGCCGTGCCAAGTAAGCAAATTTCAACTGCAGGTAGCCTATGTCTGTGTGCTTAGCAACGATACACGTGTACGGTTTGCGCGTGAAGGCGAGAGCGTCCGTGGCAAGTGTGTAGAGCGCGTGGTCAGGACAATCCATGCATGATTTTGCGGAGTTTAACACAAGTAGATGTTATTGACAATTTTTCACATTTGAAAGAAAGTTAATAAATTGGGTTGTAGTCTTCTTACTGTCCTATGAGGTTTGCACACACTATATTTAATGTTTTAGTATATCCGGCCCAAACACTCCCTTCAAATGCTCCTAGCCCGGCCCCTCTGTCAAATTTTAGAACCCATTGTGGCCCGCGAGTCAAAAAGTTTGCCCACCCCTGTAGTAGAGTATATGCTGAGGTTACACACTACTTCCACAAGGGGAAATTGAGTCAGTGGCTGCTGACAGTAGTTGTTAGACCTATTGGGGCTCAATGTTACGTCACATATAAGGCACACTGGCGTATAAGGCCCAGGGTCATCCTTTGAAGGAAATCAAGGCTTTCGGGTGGGCCTTACACATCGGAAAATACGGTACTTTGTATTTGTTGTTTTTTTTTTTACACTGTCTGTTTTTGCACTTGCTGCTGCTCACATGACATAAAATCTACTGAAAGCTTGACCGCACTTGATTTTTCAGCCCCATGACAGTGATTGCTGATCAATAGATGTACATTTCGGAAGCTCAAGGTCGTCGTTTAAATAGCTGTTTTATTAAACAAGTCAGTGAATGAAGTGAGTAAAAAATGGAAATGTGACATATCACATTGCACGGTTCGTGTATTTAAATACTTAAACCAATGAATAAGATCGTCTGTGGAGGACGTATGAAAAGTAATTATAGCTTGCAGTGACAAATGGATACTTTAGGGCGATGCAATCTCCCTTTTATGGTCCTCTCATTGTCACGCATCTGCTTAATTCAAAGGCCAACGGCTAATTTATCGACTTTGGTTTGACCCACGGTAAACAATCAGACTTGGTTCAGTGAAAATGTTTTCAAATTTAGGTCTGATCACCCGTTCAAAATGTTGCTCAAGGTTTACTGTAGGAATGCGATTGGCTTTGCGTGTATGCTTATGCGTGTTTGCGTGTGTTAAAATGAATGGTGGCGGTGTGGTATGAAGCAATATTTGAAAGACAATTCTGCCAGGTAATGGGGGTACCGTATTTTCTGGTGTATGAGATGCACATAAAAGACATCATTTTCTTGAATGAATGACCCCGTGCCTTCCTGTGCCTTATGTGTGAAGTAATATTGAGCCTAAACAGGTCTTGCAAAACAAAAAATAGAGTCAGCCTCCGACTCTATTTCCCCTTGCAAAAGTAGTGCGTAACCCCGGCCTCTACTGTAGCGCCTTATAATGTATAATGTGGTGTGCCTTATATTTGGAAAACTTTTTTCATTCATTGAAGGTACTGCATATAGTTGGGTGCGCCTTCCCTTCTACAGTGCGAACGCTTTAGCTAACGAACTTTTTGCCTTAAGAACATTAAATTCGCGACAATATAATCTTGGCATACGCACTAGTTTTCGGGAAACACACGGAGCGCCACCGTGGCTGCCGGACTGCTTGTCCACACCCACTTTCTTTGAGTGCACTTAGTGAAGATGTGGTTTGTTATGTAGTGGATAATTTTGCTGTTTTGGGACCGAAAAAGAACCCACCACAGGCTAGTGTTCAGCAAAAGAGGAAAAAAAATAAAATTACGGTCGAGCAGAAGGAGATCATCGAAAAACATGAACGAGGTGTGTGTTTGTGTGACTTAGCGTCACAGTACCAGTATGTTAAGTCGACCAATGCTACGTGTGGCTAAGGGTATTTCTGTGTTGTCCAAGGAACAGTTTCAGGCAATAGAAGAGGTTGAAAAACTTCTGTTGATTTGGATTAACGAAAAGCAGCGCGCAAGGGAGCGTGTGAATGAGGGTATTATCGCTGAGAAAGCACGGCAACTTCCCTCGGATAATATCAAGAGGCAACTACATTAACGACCATCACAAAGGTAAATAAAACGACTTTATTATACAGTACAGTTTATTTCTTTAATTATAATACAACCACACATTTATTATACATAAAATAAGGTATTATTTGTGTAGTTTTAAGGCTTATTTAGTAGAAAAGTGTGTGTTATGGGGACCTGGGAACGGATTATTCTCATTTTTAATGGTTTCTTATGGGAAATAAATGTTTGGCAGACGAACTTTTTGCCTGACACACACTTTCTGGGAACCAATTGAGTTCGTAGACTGAGGTATCACTGTACTACTAAAACATCCAGGTTGTGCGATTGTCGACATGGATGAACTGCTCGTAAACAGGGCAGGGTTGAAATCAACTAGGCTGTCTTTATTGGTGTGATGCATTGCCCGACCATGAGCTGCCGTGCAACATGATGCGATGCTGTCAGCGCTAATGATCTCTGACGGCATTACAGCGCCGTCAGGACACAGTCGGCACTCAAAGCCAAGTCCCCCACACCCCCAGTTGCGTGGAAGCTGTCAACGCCCTTACTCGCCGCCAAATGCCCCCAAATCCTAAAAAAAAAAATATATTCCTTTTCATCTGCTGCATCAGCGAAGGCCGCCATCGACAGACTGCACGGCATGCACTTTTCCGTCATCTGCTTGGCCACTATCAGGCGATCAACAACATGAAATGCCGGTTGCCAAATCAAGTGATAATAAGGCAGCCTGTTGCCAAATGTGATGAGGCGACCGACCTTCAGCTGAGCTGTCAGTCAGCGCGTCCTGACAAATTTCCTTGATACTTCAATCTAATTCTTCACTGTCAGCGCAATTTGCACACTTGACAGAGCACTACAATGTGAGCCTCCCATTATCCGCCTACTTGATATTCTAGCCAGAACTGGAAGTAGTGAGGAGACGGGATGAGGTTTTTGGTGAATGTGTGCGCATATAATTTGCTACTCACAGGGTGGGTTTAAAATATGCTAAAGAAACAAAAATCACAGTTTGTGTTTTCTTTTATTTTTGTTATTTTATTTTTTAACCGTTGTTCTTCCTTCATTTGAAAAGAAGCGTGCCATTCGTAGAATTTAACTCATTCACTGCCATCACCAAATGTATTTTTATTTTTTTTTTCATTGACTTGGAAAGGTGGAGAAGCATTTATGCCATTGTTGGATGGAACACAGCCGACTATCAGCCAATCACAGTGACTCACTTTTCCACTAAGTTCAGAGTGGTTGAATTAGACTGGAATATACATAGAAAACAGTTACAGGAAAACCGCAAGATCGCCTCTTGCGGATGTTTCAGTCGGCTACGCATTACGCGCAAAAAAATTGTAGACAGTATGGTACACTGATCATGTTTCTAACTCAGATTTTACATGACACATATCATTTAACTCATTCATTGCCATTCCCAAATTTATTAGGGAATTGATAAGCATGACGTGGAGTGCCATTGCCGAATCTGTTCAGATTTAGTTTTTTCTTGCATGGGGGTGTGTGTCAACCTTTGGTCAGACCTCTAACAATGTTTTCCTTCCCACGAGGGGGGTCACATTTACCTTTTATACAGCCACCCCCATTTCCAATGCAGATAACTCTAAAACCAAGTAAGCTCGGAATAAACATTTTTTTCTGATGAAAGAAGAGAGTCTAGGGTTTCTAACGCTGCATTGAATGTTTGTGTAGTCCCAAAACTCAATATACTGTGGGTCTTGCTATTTGAGTAAAAATGACAAACCCTGGCACTGGAGTGAACACATTTTTGCACATCGTCTGGCAGTCAATTAGTTAAAATGAAACATGCAAAATTCGAGATTTTTAAATTGGCGGAAAAAAATGGATTCCCATTGCTACAAAAGCACGACATTCAATGAAATTAAAGTAAAAAAAAAATAGTAAAGTGCAACGACAAAAAATGTTTGCTCATCTTGCGGCACTGATATGCACTTTGGGATGATATAGTTTCCAATAAGTCATCTTTGATTTCCTCTGAGAGCAAACAAGCGATAACCAACAACGCCTCATTGATCGCAGCCAATTTGCATGCAGCACAAGTCACGTTCATCAACAATTACTTCCCTGCAATTGAGCCAATATGTAACAATCAATACGGATGGATAATTGATTATCATCCTCGCTTCTAGCAGCAACCAAAGACTAAATCCGGTATTACCGACAAAATCACAAATGTGTGAAAGGATGATCCTATGACGATGCCGCCACAAATACAGCCATGGTTCACGATGGGTGTTTGCGGGGGTCATTTTAAATGTCAGAAAGCCATGAGTGATGAAGGGAAATGCCGGAAAGAAGTGTCTGGAAGCATCGATTTGCTATGCGGTGCGGCAAATGTAGCGTACTGCTAATGAAAATGGAGAATCCGCGGCGGAGCTCGGTGTGACAAACGGCTCATTGCTCATCGCAGACAACGTCTAATTTGCGTCGCTTGTGTGTGTCTGTGGGTGTGGGTGTGCATGTGCGTGTGTCAGATCCGCACTTGCATATTTGATGAAGGCTGAACGTGTGACATTTAAGTTGGGCCTGATAAAGACAGCGGGCTGTTTGACCTTATGTGATATTCAGCATCCATCCAGGTAGTGTCTGTTTATTTGCACGCAAATTTAATCATGCGCTAACATGGAAGGAGCCGCTGCTGGATAAGGGCCAAAACAAAACCAAAGAGGCCAGCATCGGTATGAAAGATGAGCGCGCACGGTTGCTGACTTGGCAATTACTGAAGACAGGAGAATGTTTGGCCTTTAATGAGTCATAAAAAAAAGTCACGGTTAAGCATTACCGTGCATCATCATTATTTCATTCCGTAATCATTTATTTTACACGGCTGGCAGAAAGCAAGGAGCAGGATCTATTTTACTCAAAACCCTTTGCTTTCTAAAAAAAAGGAGAGAAAGTGCATATTATTCTGCGATGAACATAGTGTGTTATGTTTCATCTGAAGCGGTTTCTCAGCAGGACAGCGCCGAATAAAAGCACACTCCCATTTCGAGATTGCAACGAAAACAAGCAATTATGCCACAGTGTCAAAAAACAAGAGGGATCAGTTGAGCTACACAAGCACCCCAACGTATTATTTAAAACGGCATCGTGTAAATGGCCGCATTCGGAGTTGTGCGCCGTTATTAGCTAATGCAAGCGGAGCCAGAGCTTGGGATAGTTTATCAATGTTCATTGAACAACTATTGCCACTTCTCTTCTCTGTGGATCCCCAAATTCAAGGCTTTTTTTTATTTTCAAGGCAGGCTAAAATTTAAAATGGCTGCTTTAAAAAATAAATAAATGAAGAAGCTATAAACACTATTGTAGCTAGCTACAATGCTATATTGAGTCTGCAAATTTCCCCATTGTGGGACGAATAAAGGTTTTCTGATTCTGATTCTGAACATAGCCTGCTTATGGGTCATTGCCTTAATTTTTTAAAAGATTAGCATTTCCACACCACCACAACTCTGTCATCAGTTAAAAAATGACAAAACAATACGTTATTATCCTTTAAGAAGCTACACCGCTAGCCCTTTTGTCTGTAATTGCCAGTTGGTGTGTCATGGCTCCAAGCTTACAAATGTTAGCATTTTCAAGCTACCAAAACAGTGTTATCACCTGAAAAATGACCAAAACAGGCTAATACAGAGTGATTTCAAACTCCATGATTTAAATTTTAATTTACTAAAGTACAGTGGTCAGTCATTACGTCGGTTTTCAAACGTTATGTTTTTTTCTCAGGCTCCTAAAATGCTGCCTTGCTAACGTGTTATTGCATCACTCCCCGCTAATATATCACCGCCTTGGTTTTTAAATATTTACGTGCTTCAGTCTTATCGTCATGAAAAGAAATGGCAAAAATGAAACCAACATTATCCATTTTGGGTGCCCGCCATCTTAGCGGAATTTTCCCAAAAATTATTGCGTCATTGCCAGTTTCAGGTGACCATTCCGTATCCTGACTAATATTTTAAGAAATTGTGGTCTTTAGGAAATATTTCTAGTTTTGGTAAAGCTTCCAGTTTAAGATAAGGTCCCCATGATGTCATTGGCTACCATTTTTGCGTTTTTGAAGTCACCAAAAAGGCCTTTTTAATTAAGTTGTCACTAATTAAAAAGAAGGGCAAAATGTTGACGATGATCTTGGCTCGAGCTATGCTGCTCCATCAAAGCCTGCTCGCATGCTGTTTCCTCCGTTGCTTATTTATAATTTAGGGAATGAAAGCCGAAGAAGAAAAAAAAAGAGCAGCGAGTTCAGGGAAGCCTTGTTTGGCACGAGGTTAATTCCTCACATATTACCGCCGAAATGACTCATCCGTTTCCTAATCTGCTATGACATATGGATCATCAACACATTAATTCATAAATGATTGGATTTTGCAGGTGATTTGTTAGAGTCGGCCACAAACTTGATTACACGTGGAACAAACGTCCAAGTTTTCACGGATTCATCATCGGGTAGAAAGTGCGTTGGTTAAAAGTCAGTGTCGGAAAGAAAACAAATCTTTCCAACGGCACTTGAAAATATCCAGGTTTTTTTTTCCCCTCAAGCCGCTTCTTCCATATGCCTAATAGCCACCTCGCAGATGGACAACTCTTCTTTAATGAGAAACAGGCAGAATTGATTAACACTTAACCTCTCAATGTCATCCATGCTCACCTCCTCACTCAGCAGAAACAACACGCGGTCTGGAGTCAAACGTGTCTCTCTTGCAAGACACTTTGTGGTCTGTTTCCACTTTCTACCTCCTTTGCAGGTGTGCCCTATAAAAATAAAAAAATAACAAAAAACTGCTTTAAATGGTTGACAATGCCACCGGTGGAGTTTAAGTGGGAGAGCTGGTTTCAATCAGCAGTCAAATTGCTTCAATATCACCCTCGACAAGAGTGGTAAATCACTCGACACCATACTGCCGACATTAAGGAGTGAGTATTCTGAGAACCCCACCAGCGCATGACTCGTATGGAAAAAAAATGAAAATAGGAATGTTTTATAAAGTAAGCTACAAAGACCATCATCACAAGCCACGGAGCAAGTGAACTCAACTACAACAGGTGTGTTATTCTTGATCATCGTATTTTCCGGTGTATAAGGCGCACCCAAAAGCCTTCATTTACTTCCAAAAATGACCTTGCACATTATACGCAAGTGTGTCTTATACACAAAGTCATATTGAGCCACAACAGGTCTCTCAACTCCTGTCAGCAGCTACCATTTCCCCCTGTAGAAGAAGTACAGTCATCCCTCATTTTTCGCTGTTAATGGGAACCAGGACCACCCGCGATATATGAAAATCCGCAAAGTACAGTTACATAATGATAATCAACATAATAAGACAGAAGGGGGTGCTGGGCGATGCTGAGACGATGCATAGCCGAGCCATGTGGCTGCAAACCATGAGATATTGTGCTGTCATTGGGTGACGTCAGCGCTGGCAACCAATGAAGCTACAGCCATGGACAAAACCTAGACTCTTTCGGGGTATTTTTTTTTAAATTCTGAAAAAAAATTTTCACGAACAAAAAATCCGCGATGCACCGAAACCTAGATAAGTGAACAGCAAAGTAGCGATGGATTACATAGTGCATAACCCCAGCCTCTACTGTAGTGCCATATAACGCCTTATATTTGGAAAACTTTTATATACAGTAAAGTCTCGTTATATCGATATCGGTTATATCGATAGTACCGCTTATTACGATACTATTTCTATGAACGCAAGGAGAAAATTACATGCGCGCAGGGTCGGATATTTTTTCGGACTCCCGAGAATATCGATATAACGAGACTTTACTGTATTTCTATATTACATTTGGAAAGTTTTTTTCATTCATTGAAGGTGCGCCTTATAGTCCGGTGCGCCTTATATATGGAAAACAAATTTTAAATACAGCATTCATTGGGAGTGCTACTTGTACTCAGGTGCACCTTATACACCAGAAAATAGGGTCATTCTGCTGCAACCAGTTCGTCACCTTAAAAAATGGCCTTGGGTTCCCCATCTATTTGGGATCCCGCCTATTTGGAAAGTTTTTTTCATTCATTGAAGGTGCGTCTTATAGTACGGTGTGCCTTTTATATGGGGAAAAAATGAAAATACACCATTCATTGGGGGTGCGCCTTGTACTCCAGTGCGCCTTATATATGGGAAAAAATGAAAATAAACTATTCATTAAAGGTGCGCCGTATAGTCTGGTGCGCCTTATATATGGGGGAAAAATAAAATACACCATTCATTTTGGGTGTGCCTTGTACTTCGGCGTCCTATACACCGGAAAATACGTTAATTCTGCTGCAACCTGTTCGTCAGGTTAAAAAGAAGCCTTGGGTTCTCCGGTCCCAACGCCCAGAAGGCAAGCCATCAAATCCCCTATAATACCCCCAAGATCCCCGATCCCGTATATTTGGAAAGTTTGTTTCATTAATTGATGGTGTGCCTTATAGTCCGGTGTGCCTTATATATGGGGAAAAATTTAAAATCAACCATTCATTGAAGGTGCGCCTTATAGTCCGGTGCGTCTTAGATATGGGGGGGAAAAGGAAAAGACACCATTCATTTGGGGTGCGCCTTGTACGCCGGTGGCCTTATACACCGGAAAATAGGGTAATTCTGCTCCAAAAAAGTTTGTCAGGTTAATAAGAGGGCTTTGGTTCCCCGTCCCAACGCCCAGAAGGCAAGCCAGAAAATCCCCTATAAAACCCCCCAAGATCCCCGATCCCGCCCACCACAAACCAACACACTGGAGGCAAAACCTCTCATTAAAAGAGATCTGCGGGTCTTAAAATGACCCAAGAATGTACCAGTCGGGACCAACAGGGGAGCAGGTCATGCCTGGTGGCGAGTCATCGCGTGGCATGCCGGGTAGATGCACTTCATAAATAGCATCAACTCGCTTCCACGCGACTCAACCCCACCCCGGTCTGAAGTCGCCGGATGAGGAGGCCGAGACAGATGCTCTAGCGGGAGGCCTGGGCCAAGCCTTCGAGGAAATACCCTTCACAATCAGCTCACAAGCGGCACGCGTATATTCAGGTCAGTGAGCAACAGATGGGTTTGCGATGCAACAAGTTCAACATCTTTCACTCGGCTGGAGACAAAAGGTTTAGGTTGTCTTCATGTTTGACTCATTTGAGAACCAAACTCGGGAACACGCTCAGCTAAATAATTGACAAGTAAACTTGGGAACACATTCATTTAAATAATTGAGAACCAAACTAGGGAAAACTGCACACTAACGTAATTCAAATATGGAAGAGTTAGCCTGAGACAAAACTGCAATTCTGCAAAATATGAAAAAAAAAAAAAATGTTACAATGTATGATCAAATGTACATTTCTGAATAAAAGCACGAGAGTTGTGAAAAAAGAAATGTCAAATTAGGATTGAATGCCATATACGGGATAAAAGACAGTTGTGAAAATTCACCTGTTCCCCTTTAACTCATTCACTGCCAGAAGATTTGCAAAAATGTATCACTCCAGTGCCAGGGTTTTTGTCATTTTCACGAAAATTGCAGGACCCACTGAATAATGAGATTTAGGACTACATAAACATTCAGTTAAGTGTATGAAACCTTAGACTCTTCTTTCATGAGAAAAAAAGTGTTAATTCCTAAGTTATATGGGTCTGGAGTTATGTGAGCTTGAAATGGGGGTAGCTGTACAAAATACAATACATAACTATTATTTGCTTGCTTTAACAACAGCTCAAGCTGGAGCAAAATGCTAACATGGACAAAAGGCAAATGCCTTGTGGAAGGGAAACAACATTGCCAGAGGTCTGACCAGCGCTTCTTCGGCACCCTCCGCAAAAAAAAAACAAAAAACAAAAAACAAAAGCTGAACAAATTTTATTTTATTTTATTATGTTATGCTTAGAATATCTTGTTTTCTATCCTTTCACTCCCACCCCTACCCCATCCCTCTTCAATTGCTGCTGTGGACTGCAAATTTCCCCATTGCGGGACGAATAAAGGTATTCTGATTCTGATTCTGATTCTGAATGGCGGTCAACGCCACATTTTTCAATTCGCGAATGAATTCGGGAATGGCAACGAATGACTTAAATAACAACCGTACATATTTCAAAATAAACAATACAATGTGTTGAACTGCAGTTAAATACAAATGAAAGACCTATTATGCAGTGGTTAAACAAATGTATTTAATCAAACGTAAATTTCTGCCTAAAAGAGCAAGAGAGCTATAAAAAAGGAATGTCAAATTAGAATTGAATGCCCTATCTGGAATAAAATTCACCTGTTCCCCTTTCACTCATTCACAAATTTATTCGGGAATTGAAAATATGACGTTGAGCGTCATTCCCGAATTTGTTCAGGTTTTGTTTTGTCTTTTTTGGGCGCCGATAAAGCACTGGCCATGGCCTCTGTCCATGTATTTTTCCTTCCACATTTTCTTTTTTCTCCATTTTATCGCTTTGTTCCAGCTTCAGCTGTTGTAAAAGCACTATTACAAACCAATATGTATGTACTGCATTGTATTTTGGACAGCCGCACTCATTGCAAGTTCATATAACTGCAGACACATAATTTAGAAATCAACTCTTTTTATGTGATGCAAGAAGAGAGTCTATGGTTTCTTACGCTGCATTGAATGTTCATGTAGTCCTAAAACTCAAAATTCTATGGGTCCTGGAATTCGAGTGACAATGACAAAAACCCTGGCGCCGCAGTGGACACATTTTTGCAAATCGTCTGGCAGTGAATAAGTTAAAAACAACAGCCGCTCACAAATTCAGCAAGTGTCTCGCCGCTTGCTATGCAAACAATTTAACGTCCTGATTCCTCGACAGCGACTCTCAATCTTGAGCCTCAACGCCTACTTTTAGCCATTACCAACTACAAGCAGCCCACGGACAGTTTGCATAAACACAGCATCATCCTACACTAAGAAAAAGCAAAACGATGAAGGAGGAGGTCCAATCAAATCACATTTTTGGCGCACAATACACTGGAGGATTACATTGTGAAATATCTGACCACGGTAAAACAACACCCAAACAACGGCAGCTGTCTGCGCAATATTTGACAGTAAACTGAGGCCTCGTATGGCCCTTGTAATGTAGTCAGCGGAACAGAGCGGTGAGACAGCTTGAGAACAAAGTGTCATGAATCTAAACGACAATGCACCATTCGGCGTTTGGTCTATTTGGACCTCAAGGTGAAGCAGGGCACACGGAGTACAACTGTTCTTCAAATCCAACATCCTGTCGTGTGTTTGAAATTGGTGTCAAAACAAAAGTCGCTGTATCAGGCTGTCGGTGAGCGCTGAAAGCTAATGTTTAAAACAATGCTAACAGACAACATGATGAGCGCATCCTCATTTTGTGCTGCATGCTAATGGTGATGTAAAGCTAATCATGGGGCTTTTCTTTGCCCTTTCTTGGATTGTCGCCAAAGTGAACGTGGTTTCACCCCTGCGATTTAGACACACGTTTCTCTGAAAAAATTTGAGATTTTTACCACCCAGCTTTGTCCGACGTCATCACAACAAAGTACCTCACCTGCCGACCCAAACTCTACTAGACTCAGCTATCATTCTAATGTGTGTACAACACGCGCTAATGCTAACGTGGTCTCCTATGACAGAGGTCCCCAACCCCCGGGCCGCGGACCGGTACCGGTCCGTGGGCCATTTGGTACCGGGCCGCGCAGAAAGAAGAAATAATTTCCATAAAATGAAAAATTACAAGATTACATCCGTCAATGACTTACTCTCATGTCAAAACGCGTGTCTAGGTCACGTGATACATACCGCTAAAATTAGCTCACCGTAAGCTAGCAAAGTGAGTAAAAACAAACTCATCTTATTTTGTTGTATTTATCCGCCAGTCCGTGAAAATATTGTCTGACATTAAACCGTGGCGCAAAAAAGGTTGGGGACACTGAATGTGTCCCCAACACTGAAAAAAGAAAAGCACCATCGGATAACCCTTTTTCGACATTTGATTAATCATTGCGTAAAAGGGATTTCAATTGTATGTAACTGCAGTTCAACACATTTTATTGTTTATTTTGAATGATGTACAGTTTTTATTTAAGTCATTCGCTTCCATTCCAGAATTTATTCGTGAATTGATAAGCACGACATGGAGCGCCATTCTGAAATGTGTTCTTGTTTTGTTTTTTTTTCTTGCGGGGGTGCTGATGAAGCGCTGGTCAGACCTCTGGCAATGTTTTTTCCTTTCCACGATGAGGGCAGTATTTGTCTTTTGTCCATGTTCGCGCTTTGTTATACATAAATCAATATGTATGTATTGTATTTTGTACAGCCGCCCCCATTTCAAGCTCAACTAACTCCAGATAATATAATTTAGGAATTAACTTTTTTTTCTGATGAAAGAAGATAATTAAAGGTTTATAACGCTATATTGAATATTTATGTAGTCCTAAAACTCAATATTCTGTGGTTCCTGCAATTTGAGTGAAAATGACAAAAACCCTGGCACTGCAGTGGACATATTTTTGCACATTGTCTGAGAGTGAATGAGCTAATATAATTATCAAGCAACTGTGGTGCTATGTCTCAAATCCATATTTGGAAATGACTGTAGATATCGAATTAATCGGATTACTTTTCCTCCTGACGCTACCGTGATGCATATTCAAATTGGGGCCGTCAAGCTAAGAAGTCACAATTCTGTCTCTTGAGTTGAATGGAAAAAAAACAGCTACACGCCAAGATTATGCTAAAAATCCCAACCGATGCATAGACGTTTGGTCACCCTCTTGAAATGGGGGTGAATTCTCACAGCCCAGCTTTCGCAATCCCACACATGCAGCCGGGGCCTTTACCCCCCACCCCTTTTAGACGCATCTGATGTAATTTCGAGAAACTATAAAGCGACGCTCCCTCTTCTATTGATGTCAGCATTGTGTTGGGGACCATCCGAATTTCGGCCATGGGGATAATTAGGCATGCAGTCTGCAAGATTGCCATGCTGGACACCGCGCGCATCCCTCTAAAACCTTCCCGAGTGCATCGGAAAAACACCCCCATTTCTCTTCATCCTCCTCCTATTCTTTTCCCAGATTGGATTCAGCCTTGAGGAGCGCTGCAGGCTATCACCACTGAACGTCTATTAATGCATCAGCACAATTAAAACAAAACAAGAAAGGATTGTCATGGTAATTGACAGCTGTCCTCAAATTCCGAAAGCTTTTTTTCTTTTTCAGTGTGACGTCAGGATGCAGGGACACACACTCACGAACACGCACACGCTGCACACAAAGATGACACTTTGGACAACATTGGCGACACTGCACAAAACGAAGACACTTTTGACAACATTGGCGAAACCTTCCGTTAACAACCCGCCAGTGCAGCCTTTTCGTTCATTTATGAATGTATTTAAACCCGAGCAGGCTACGTCAATTACAAACCGTTGCTTATTAATTAAAATAATTTAAAGAAATATTCCGTAATTTCCTCCATCTTTGTTTCATGGCAGAGTTGTCGAAACTAACGAATAAGCCACGATTTTATCGCACTTTTGACACGAAGTGATTTGGAAGTGAGCAAAATTAGCCCGACTACAGGAACGCTATTAGCCTGCGCTACTGCTGCTTCGGTCGATCGGTCAACACCGGTGTTGACCTTCGCTAAATTTTCCAACCACCCAAAAAAACCCTCGCTGCTCCAATACTGCTGCTTGATATCCCACAAACAAAGCCCGAAACCCACACAGCAACACCCGCCAGCACAAGTTAAGTTGAAGGAGCAAAGTGGTTACGGAGGACTTACGGAGTCTCCCTTGTCGCCGTCGCCGCCGTTGGCATGCCTTTTCCCCCCAACACCACCACCACCACCTTTACCGTTCCGCGTCTTCCACTTCGGAGACAGCCGGGGAAAATCCACGTCACGGAAATCAATTTGGAAAGAGTAAAACAAGTCCAAGTGGGTTGCGATCAAAAGAGAACACGGGAGAAGTGGAAAAGACGAAACGCAAGGTCCGATCCCGACCTGGTACAGGAGACAAGTGAGCGGATCTATTCGGTGCCCTTGTGCGCATGGGCACAACAAAAAATCTCCCTTTCAAAAAACAACACAAAAGTGTCCTTATGGAGATACAAAACACACACACTCGCCTGCGCTAATGACGTCGTCACGGTGAGGCGAAGGAGCGAATCCAATGCATCTCTTAGCGCCCCCCAAGTCGGTCACGTTTCCTCCTCCGGAGGAGAGACGACTCGCTTCGGTCAGTCGACCGGCGCGGACTTCGGCTCCACTCGGAAATATTCGTCCGCACTCGTGAAATCCTCGAAAAATAAACGCAGCCCACCGCTGTTCACGTTGTGCTTCATCGACACAATAATAATTCATTGTTTAATTGAATTTTCCATAACACGAAATGAATGAAAACATAAAAACGCGCATTCTATATGCTTGTTCTGAATCAGAATCAGAAAACCTTTATTCGTCCCACAATGGGGAAATTTGCTAAACGAAATAAAATAAATAACCTTGGTCAGGATGAAGCAGATCAGAAAAATGGATGGATGAATCAAACAGTGTCGACACATATTGTCTGTCCAATTTCAAATAGTTTCATTGTGTATATGTTCAACTCATTGAATTTATGAAAATGCCTTGGATAATACTCAACATTTTTTATGGTTAAACATGCAATGGGTCAAATTATATTAGGTTAACTCATTCACTGTCAGATGTGCAAAAATGTGTCCAGTCCAGTGCCAGGGTTTTTTGTCATTGCCACTTGAATTCCTGGACCCACAGATTATTGAGTTTTAGCATTAAAATAAACATTCAATTCATTTTAAAGGACAACCAACATCACTTTTTTGTTTCCTAACTGACATCAGAAAAACGTTTTATAGCATCTAAAATACCAAAATGATGATATTTTTATTCAAATGCAAAACACCAATAAAAATGACTTAAAGTGTCCAAAATCTGCAAAAAAAAATAACCCGGAACTGGCCAGTTTCAGAAGGTCCCGCCCCCTTGTTCGTCATGTCACCCCGTGCATTGACGTGATGGAAGGACTGCTACAATGTGTCCTTTTTTTCGGTCAGGGGCGTTCCTTCAGTGACGTGTGGTGAGGACTCGTCACCAACTCAAAAACAAGACTTCCTCAATATTCAACGCGAGTCTTAAAACGTAAAATATAGCTATATGCGGTGGAATCTTTGTAAAATACGCTCAGTAGAAGTCATTTGAAGCCATTTTACAAATTATGGACACAACTTGACCGGAGACGTCGGTTGTCCTTTAAGAAACCTTTGACTCTCTTCTTTTATCAAAAAAAAAGAGTTAATAACTAAATTATATGGATTTTGAGTTATATGAATCACACCCCGCACCCCATCCCCTTTCAAATTGCTGCTGTGGACTGCAAATTTCCCCATTGTGACGATGAATAAAGGTTTTCTGATTCTGATATGAGCTTGAAATGAGGTCGGCTGTCCAAAATACAATGCAATACATACATAGTGGTTTATATAGTACTTTAACAACAGCTGAAGCTGGTCAAAGCGCTAACATGGAAAAAAGGGAAATACTGTCTCCTTGTGGAAAGGACAAAAACATTGCCAGAGGCCATGACCAGTGCTTCCTCGGCACCCAAACAGAAAAAAACAAAACCAGAACAAATTCGGGAATGGCGCTCTACGTCATATTCCGAGATGAATTCCCAGATAAATTCGTAAATGGCAGCGAATGACTTAAATAAAAACTGTACATCTTTCAAAATAAACAAGAAAATAGTGAATGAGTTAAAGGCTTTCTTAATAACCAATAAACATTTCTGACAAAAAAAAGACAATGTAATTGAAGCATTCAAATTAAATTATAACATTGAAGAAAAGGGTGCTGTGGAGTGGATTTAATTTAAGATGAATTGAAAAACTGACCAAAACTGTCCATTACACCACTTGCCCTCAAATAGAATGCCCTTCGCCAAACCAAGCATCTTTCTCCCACTAAAATCCCATTCGTCATCCTTGTCCTCCCCGTGTGAAGGCTCAGGGCAAGGTGGTAATTCATAATTTATATGAGCAAGCGAGCCAAAATTTTCCTGCCTCTTTCGCTGAAAATTGTTTTTTAAAACAGATGGCAGCGGGGGTGTGGGAGGCCCACTTTTTACTTGCACATCTCAGGCTACAGCTTGAAGGCAGTGATGTCCCGGTACTTGCACCCTTTTGTTGTTGCTATTTAATCCGTTTTTTGACCACTTGTCACCAACACTATACAGTGATACCTCAGTTTACGAACTTAATTGGTTCCCAGAAAGTGTGTGTAAGGTGAAAAGTGCGTCTTCCAAACATTAATTTCCCATAGGAAACCATTAAAAATGAGAATAATCCATTTCCAGGTCCCCATAACACTTAATTTTCTACTAAATAAGCCTTAAAACTACACACAACATGTATTCTATGTATAATAAATCTGCTTTTGTATTGTAATCAAAGAAATAAACTGCACTGTATAATAAAGTTTTATTTACCTTTGTGATGGTTGTTGATGTCTTTGCCTTTTGATGATATGTGAGTGAAATTGCTGTGCATTCTCGACGATAATACCCTCACTCACACTGTCCCCTGCTTGTTCTTTTCCGTTAATCCAAATCAACAGATGTTTTTCAACCTCTTCTATTCTCTGAGACCGTTGCTTAGACAACACAGAAACACCCTTCGCCACAAGTAGCAATGGTTGACTTAGCGTACTGGGACACTAAGTCACACAAATGCACACCTCATTCATGTTTCTCGATATATCTTCTTCTTGACTGTAATGTTGTTTTGTGTCCTCTTCGGCTGAACACTAGCCTGTGGTGGGGTCTTTTCCGGTCCCATAATAGCAAATGTATCCTTGATAACAAACCACGTATGCCGAGTATGCACTCAGAGAAAGGGAGTGTGGAAAAGTAGTCCGGCAGCCACTGTGGCGCTATTCGGCGGTGTGGTTTGGTGTTGTTCCGCCAAAAACTACTCTACCAGACACTGTGGGGCTACGTGTGTTTCCCGAAAATTAGTTCGTATGCCAAGATTATATTCTCGCAACTTTAATGTTAAAAAGGCGAAAAGGTTTTTAGCTAAAACGTTCGTAAGCCGAGGTATCACTGTATTTGCAATTAAACATGAAAACAAACATCAAATAGTGTTGTGCACGCTGAAAATTGAAACTCTGTATAAAATGGCCGTAACCTCCAAGGGATAAACACTATTGCATTGTGATGTCTCTTCATTGAAATAAGGAAAAAAAACCTCAGCACCTGTCCAAATTCATTTTGGACCTAATTGTCCATGCATACTTTCAAATGAGCCTCATCTATATCGCGGTAATGTTGAACCTCACAGTCACTAAAAGCGACTTTATCTGCTCTTAAGTGCCCACATGATAACCTCGGTCAGAACATAGCGTTCCTTTCAGACAATTAAGAGCGATATTACATCAAGAAAGCGAAGCCATTATGCGGCGTAGGTGCCAAAAAGAAAAAAAAGTGCAGGTGGAAAGTGTTTGGTCTTTGTGATTGACAACACCAGCTCTCAACTGTCGACATCACAGTTCCAATGACCATTAAAAGAAGTAAAAAGCATTTTTTTCCTGTTGTCCCTGACGTCTTGCACTCCATTTCGCACAATTCTCATTTAACTGCGCCGAGGTCCAAGCTACCAAAGCGGATTCCAAGTATAACACCCCGGGAATGAACGTTGAATCCTTTTTATTGGTTGCCCCCCTTGCGTTATTAATTTTTTATTGATCTCTGTGGGGAAATAAGAGAAGGTGAAATGAATGTAAAGAGATTCATTTCAGTCCCAGAGTTGCTCTGGCTTGACAAGTGACGGCTGGAAAGTTAATTTATCAGGGTTGCTTTTCAGTGCCTCTTTGCATGAGATGTCACACAAGAAAAGCAATATAGAATTTCGTCTTCTTTTACGTAATGGCTTTAAAGTATATTGGTGTACTTATATGAGCGAAAAGGGCACACGATAGCAGTCATCAAATTCGATTTTTTTGTACTTTGACAATAACACGATGGAAAATCCAAATGGGGGAAATGATTGGACGTTAGCACAGGCCCCTGATATAATCACATGCTTTTTTGACAGGGAAACCAAATTATTGACTCGATTGAAATCCTGCCAGTCCACAATTACCGATTTCGAGCTGGGTTTCCATACTTGTAATGATGAGCGACACGTTCGGCGTAATGAGACTGGTGTCCCGCTGCATTTTTTGTTTTGTTTTTTGCAAATACAATTTCAGTCAGGCAGCCTAATTGCTTTTGATCACTCCTGGAAAGGTAGAATCATGTTCCCAAATTCGTAATCACTCGGCATTTAAAACACAAGACTGTTACCGCGTGGAACACTAGCAAATTTGTCCCCCCCATCTGCAATTCCACGGTGGAAAAAAAAAAGATGAAAAAAAAACATCTGCAAGTACAACAAACATAATAATAATAATAATAATAATAATAATAATAATGATGATAATGATAATGATACATAAGCACCTTTCAAAACTCTCACTTTACTTTCACAGGATAAGTTTTAATAATAATAATAATACATATTTATTTTTATTTCAAGTGCCTTTCAAAGCTCTCAAGGACACTTCACAGTCACAGACAAGCATAGATACAATAATAAATAAAATACAATTATAAATAGACTACAATAATTACAATACAATTAAAAATAGAAACTTACCGTGGGTAAGGAGCGGCGGCCACACACGCCAGCGTTCACTCAACCCGGGAGTAACTCAACCCGGAAGTAACTCAAATAGAAAGTCTTCTGGCGGCTTTTGGGTGCAACACGAGGTCCCCAGACCAAACAAGTACAGCAAAATACATTGACGTGATGGAAGGACCGCTACAATGCGTCTTTCTTTCGGTCAGGGGCGTTCCTTTCGTGACGTCACGTACGGACTCGTCACCAACTCAAAAACAAGACTTCCTGAATATTCAGCGCGAGTCTTAAAACGTAAAATATAGCTATATGCGGTGGAATATTATTAAAATACGCTCAGTAGAAGTCATTTGAAGCCATTTTAGAAATTATGGACACAACTTGTCCGGAGACGTCGGTTGTCCTTTAAGGACCGTTCTGGTGATCGCGGGAGCTTTAAGGACATTGCGCACCATTTTTTCAGTGACTGCAGGAGAATATCAAAATTCATCGGGTGTGTTTTGAAGGCCAGAGGCAATCTTATTCGACTGGTGAATGAGTTCAATTTTGGATTGCTTGGGCGTGAGCTCATTTTTTTTACTCGAGTGTGTATCGTGGTGAACATTTCACTCCTTTAAGAATCCCGAAAACTAACACACACAATTTGATGGGGATATTTTGGAATGACACAATGTATGAAAAGATCGCGGGTACACATGCCCAAAATTTTAATTTGATTTTACAGTAATTGCATGTGAATTTCATATCTTGCAGACTTTTACCAGAGAATTCTCTCAACACAGCGACAAAAGAAGCAAGAAATATAGTTGTTGCAACACTCAGAAGTCTTTTTTTTTAATGGCTTCGTCCTGTAACGTGAATTGAAGCCTGTTAAGTTAATCATTTTGGAAATTCATTCGCCATGAAAAAGGGCGAGTGAGGGACCACATGGCTGCCCGAAGTTCCAATGGCCTTTTGTTCTTGGATCCTGAACACATTCTGCAGTCAAATATATTTCCGATTAAGATCCTCCATTGTAACGTTCAAGGCTCGGTGCGCTTGTTGTGATTAATACATCTAATAGCAAAAAAATTGCCAGACTCAAGCGGAGCTTTAATCAAGAAAAATTTAACGCACGATTCAATGAGGCAGGAAAAAAGGCATTTAATCGAAGTTAATGACCAGAACACACAGAGCACTTTGTATCATTAAAACGACACGCAGCCAACGACGGTAACTATTGCGCTTATACCTTTCGCCAGTGCTTGGACGCTTTGAACGGATTATGCTAATGTTGTCGCAGTTGTGTATCGCTGGCAGGAAAATGCAAGTGTACATTTCTATGAAATTGTTGTGGCACAGATGAAAGAATTGAATTAGGCCAGCAGCATCCATCTCACTCGTCTGGATTTTATACAGCGACCATCACATAAATAAATAAATAAATAAATAAATAAATAAACATTTCTGTCAGCATTAGACGAATTCCTCGGTGACACTAAGCTAGAGATGCACTGGAAAGTTTTGCGCGAGCTTCAGAACAGTTGTCGGCGGTCTCCGTGGTAATCAGTTTATTTTCAGGCAAGAGTGTGTTCTCTACTTAGGCGTCATTTGAAAACAGAGATCCTTGTCATCCGTGAACTTAATGAGTCATTTATACTCGATACCATACGTCTAAAAATGTGGTTGAGTGCATAGTTCCACCCCTTTTTTCCATCTGATGTGTCAGGTTTGAAAATTAATTCCCATTTTAAGGATTGTTGAGAAAAAAAAGGATATGCTCTGTCTTAATAAAGAAGCCTTTTGAGCCATTTTTATCGATTAAAATAAAATTAGAGGCAACAGAATGTACAAAATGCTTTTGAGGAATTTCAGGGACATTGCTGTGATAAACAACTATCAGAGTATTCGGCCAAATGAGTCCCAATCGAGAGCAGGAACGGACAGGTGGGCAATTTTATATTCCAAACATTTGTTGTTTTTTTAAATACAGAGTAAAAATGACTGATAGAGAGAGATAGAGAGAGATACGAAAAATAGACAGACAGACGGACAGACAGATAGCTACTGTAGCTAGTTAGCCAACAGTACCTAGCCAAATAGCTAGCTAGATAGCTAGCCAACTGTAGCTAGCCAAATAGCTAGCTCGGTCGATGGATCGGTGGGTGGGTGGATGGATAGATAGAGAGAGAGAGAGAGAGAGAGAGAGAGAGAGAGAGAGAGAGAGAGAGAGAGAGAGAGAGAGAGAGAGAGAGAGAGAGAGAGAGAGCTATCTAGCGAGCTAGATACATAGATTCAGCAATAAAAGTGGAGGTGGTCTTCTGAATCTCAAGTGGGTTCAGAAAGAGATGCAAACACCTTCCACAAAGGTCACGGATGGAAATGGGGTTTACTTGTTTAATTAAAGAAGATTTCAAATTGACAAATTCTTCATTTTACAGCTAATACAAAGACAGAGAAAAGTGTTGTTATTCAATTGACGCTGGACTGTATTAGTTAACAGATCAGGTTTGAAAACTGCCCCTCGTCTTTTGCACTGACAGAAGTGATCAAAGTCAAGCTTAATTTGAAATTTCCTCTTGGGTCTTTGGCAACAATTCAGCCGGGCTTTCCTTTTCTTTATCTTAATGAGCCATTCACGCCTCACATAATACTTTTAATAAATCGAACGTGATGTGATGCCAGCGCTTGAGCCCTAACTGACATGAAGCAGAAAGACAGCACAATCACATAAATGCAGGATCTATATTTAAAAGGGGGACAGCGTAGAAAAAAAACAAAGCCGGAAAAGAGAAAAAGAAGGGAAGTGGGTTGGGATTTAGATGAAGAAACCGTAAGCAGCGCCTATTGCGTTGGCGATACTAAAAAGAACCGTCAGTTATTGAATGAAAATAAAAACAAGAGGAAATCAAAGGCGGGGAAATTCCTGCAGAGAAATGAAACAAGGCTGCTTCTCTCGTCTTAGTATTTCTGTTCTCTTCTACGGACAGTGGCCTCGCAGCAAAAGTAGGCCGGCAGCCCCTGAAGCGGCTGGATCCGAGATGTAATAGGAGGCAACATGGCGCAAAATCCTCCCTCACACTCACATTTCTGAATGTTGTACTCGTCGTTGGATGATCGTAAACATGACAAATGGATGCAGTCTAGTCGCTCCGCAAGTTGATGTTAGAAAGATTGAATTGGACAAAAGAACAGTAAGACCAAAATTTGATGTGTGAAGAAATATCCATATACACATAGACACATTTTTGCTTCAAGATTTTGATATGTAAAAAAAAAAAAAAAAAAAAAAAAACACCTTTTAACTCATTCACTGCCTGACGATGTACAAAAATGTGTCCACTCCAGTGCCAGGGTTTTTGTCATTTTTCACTCAAATTCCAGGACCCACAGAAGACTGAGTTTTCGGACTACATAAACATTCAATGCAGTGTAAGGAACCTTAGATTTTCTTCTTTCCTCTGAAAAAAAAAGTTAATCCCTAAGTTATACGGGTCTGGAGTTATCTCAGTTTATAATGGGGGTGGTTGTACAAAAAGCAAATGATGCCCCTTGTGGAAGGGAAAAAAACATTGCCAAAGGTTTGACTAGCCTAGCGCTTTAGCCCCCCCCGAAGAAAAACCAAAGCCAGAACAAATTCGGGAATGGCACTCCACGTCACATTTTCAATTCCCGAATAAACTCGGGAATGGCAGTGAATGAGTTAAATGGTCTGTGTTACATAAAATCTACAATTTTCCGTGGGATATGTGTAGCTACATGCTACAACTGCTACATCCACAAGGGGAGATCTTGCAGCTTTCCTGTAACTTTTTTTTTTGCATATGCCAGTCTAATTCGACCGTTCTGAACTCAAAGTGAATAAACTGAGTTACCGTGATTGGCTGATAATCGGCCATGTCGCACCCCACAATGGCACAAATGCTTTCTTCCACCTTTCCAAGTCAACGAAAAAAACAAAAAACAAAAGAAAACTACGCCCATGCACCTGGTTGGGCTATGCTTTGCACTCAACTTGTACATGTACATTTATTCACACTCATAATCTCAAAACATTTTGTTCAATTCTCAAGGTTGTCAAAACTGCTTGACTGGCAGTATGAGCACTCTACGCCATACAATTAGAGGCCAGTAGTGATATTGTTTCAACAAAAATATTGTCAACACTCTGCTTAACACGTTCGACTCACTTCCCAAGGTCAATGGCATTGAACAAGCTAATAATGAAGTCGTATTCAAAGCCATTGAAAATGTCTCATTTATAAATGATGCCAGTGCGAGAGTGCTACTAACAATTTGTATATGTGACCTTTAACGTGTGAAAAATCAGAATTGTAGTCTATCATGTTTAACGCGTACCGACAACAAGTGGAACAGCTGGAGCTCTGGTGCAGATATGTGTAGCCGTCACAACCTAGAGCTGAACACGCTCAAGACAGTAGAGATGATCGTGGACTTCAGGAAACATCCATCACCACAGCTACCCCTCACACTATCCAATCTATATCTTCAAGTTCCTGGGAATCACAGTCTCCCAGGTCATGAAGTGGGAGGTCAACACCAACTCTATCATAAAAAAGGCCCAACAGAGAATGTACTTCCTGAGGCTGCTAAAGAACCAGGGCCTGCCACAGGAGGTGCTACAACATTTCTACACGGCTGTCATCGAATCCATCCTGTGTTCTTCCATCACTGTTTGGTTCGGCGCCACCACAAAAATGGACAAAATCCGACTCCAACGGACAGTTAGGACGGCGTAAAAAATCATTGGCACCGCCCTACCCACTCTGGAGGACTTGCACACTGCAAGAATCCAAACCAGGGCGCGGAAAATCCTACTGGACCCTCCGCACCCTGCCCACCACCTTTTCCAGCTACTACCCTCAGGCAGGCGCTACCGATCCATGCGCACCAAATCCAGCAGATATTTAAACAGCTTCTTCCCCCAAGCCATTAACTCTTTGAACAGTAGCCCAAATGGAATTGTATAGTGCCTCTTTGCAATTTTTTTTGCTGATGATACTAGTGCAGCGTGTTCGACCGGAAACAAATTCCTTGTGTGTTCTACATACTTGGCAATAAAGATGATTCTGATTCTGATTCTGATTAACGCTCACTGCTGCGAATCGATTTGAATACAGTTCTTGGAGGACAGCACTTATATGGTATAGCGGTTGCACTGTCACAATAGTCAGGTTTGGCTCTGTGCTTTTCCCGACCCATCCACAAAAACAACTGTATGGAGCGACCTGGAGACTAAAAAAATTCCCAGAAGTGTGAAGGTCCTGGAATAGCTCGTACGATGACTCTTGAACATCCCGGCCGTGCTATACACCATGTAGGGTGCATCTCACGTCTGTCTGTTTCGAAATTCAGAGAGCGTAAGTGTTGATGCCACCAGGTGATGCCTCGGGAGTAGACAGGGGAGGTCATCTCTTAGTAAAAGCACGAGGGGTTGGCGGTGTAAGTGATGGATTTGATGGACAAGCATGATCCTTCTTGTTTTCCCTGTCAGCATTTCTTCCTCCCCAGCCCCCTCTGGCAGATCCTGTTCCAGCAGTCATCCCTCACGGGGGGAATCTGCCGTTTCGACTGCACTGCCTCCCATCAGACAAATGGATATTAGCTGGTTAATTTTTAATTCCCGAAGATGCCGGGGAGCCCACACTCTTTCATGGCTGGGAGAAGAGCTAATGGCCCCCCGGATTAGGTATCATGGGCGGATATCTGGGAACGGCCCCCGGGGATTGTTGTGCACCGGTTTCTCCATTGAACACCATTAGGAGTCGTGGCGTGAGGCAGAAAGCCTCTCCAAGTCACACTGTCAAACTATTGACCCTTTTTGCAAGCACAATGGAAGGTCTGGGCTGAAAAGATATTGAGTGGATACTGAGAGCAGTTCATTAAGCTGTGATGGGAGAAAACAAAATGATCAGGGTTTTGTATCCATGCAACAGAGCCAGCATTGCATTTTCCCACCCAAATCTCTGCTGGAGTACCGTTACCACGAACAAACAAACCATCGTCTGTCTTAGAATGCTGCAATTGCATTGCGTAACTTTCTTGTAAAAATGATCCATTTCAAAGTAAATTGCAACCAAATAAAATAAAATCTACTAGCGGCAATGAAAGGGCCCTTTCTCCCCTTTGGTATGACAGATCCTCGGAATGATTTGCAGACTTTGACGCCACATTCTGTACACATGAGATGGAGTAAGTGAAAAAAGGGCCAAATTCTAGTGCAGCCCATCTGTCAAGTTTACCTTCTTTTGATTGGGGCTCAAATTGAAGTCCCTAATAGGAGTATATCAAAGAATATCAGAGGCCTTGGGATTAAACCAAAATGGCTTAATTTCTTGTAAGGAACATGGACACGTATGATTAGGGTGCAAGGCAGTATCCAAGTAGATCTGAGATCTCCCTGGCCAACTTATCATCCTCCTGTGAAGGCCTGGTTGCTGTTCTCGCAACCAGGCCTTCAAATCAGTTCCTTCTTACACCATTTTACGAAGAAACATGACACTGATGCAAATGATTTGCCCTCGTAGACCAAATAAAACGATGCAGCATCCTGGATCTGGACTCATGAGTTAGACACCTGCGATTTAAATGAATCTCAAGTTTGAATAATAAATAAGGCTGTGACTAAAGTCAGACCTTTAGTGACATAAGGCAAAGTTTGGTTTAGTTTTTGGCTAAAAGATGTTTTTTTTTTGGTCAACATGACAACATGGGCGAAGTTATCAAAAATTTATTTGAGCATTTTTTTTTTTTTTTTGCCGTTGGGCTACCCCTTTTCAGGTGTTGTTTTGGACAATCATATTTTTTTTTCACTGCATCTCCAATGAATGTTGACTCTTCAGAAATAAAAGTAACAAATTGAGTCACTCGCTGGACAAGTGCAAACAACTCTGCAATGCTTTCTTTTGGCAACCAAAAAAAAAAAAAAAAACTCGCTATGCATTCAGAAGTAAGATTGGCAGCCATGATGAATTTTTATTGAGTCCGATATTCCATTAAGGTGAGAAACTCCTTGCTCGTAAATGGCTCGTGACAACAGCACGGAACCACCTGATGAAGCCCCATCACCAGACCTCACACCGGAGTTATTAACCGTCTGCATGGCCACCTTCGCTGCTTCCCTCTGACAGTGACACATGCACCGACTGAATATAACGTCATTCTCCATCTCTTCACTTTGTCTCGTCGCGTGCCTGCTAGAGAGGAAATTAAACGAGATTTGAGGAATTGAAGCCTGCACCATTTTGAGTTTTCCTTCACATACACTGCCAGGTGACATAAGACATTAACACCATATAATATTGGGATCCCATATACAGTGATACCTTGGCTTATGTTAATTGGTTCCCAGGCAGTGTGTAAGGCGAAGTGTGTATCCCATAGGAAACCATTAAAATGAGAATAATCTGTTCCCAGGTCCCCATAAAACATAATTTTCTACTTTCTAATTTTCTAAGCCTTAAAATTACACAAAATATAACTTATTTTATGTATAATAAATGTGCTATGGTAATATAATTAAATAAATAGACTGTACTGTATAATAAAGTTGTTTTATTTACCTTTGTGATGGTTGTTGATGGCTTGATGGAATGGAGTGGCCGGTTTGATCAGCATTAAACACTTGATGAGGAATGTAGCCTTCTTCTTTCACCATCTTTCATCCCTTAGAGGTGCTTTCTGTGCTATCATTTTACCTAGTTCCTCATCAATTGTGTTCTGCTTAGCTGGGTTTTTACAGTTTACAGTGTACAGATGGCTTGTGTGGGTTATTTGTGGAGCCTGATTGATGGGATATTTTAACCTTCCAGTCTACACCCTGCTTTTGAACTATCAAAGTTGAAACGAGTCCAAATTTTCTGTTTTCTATCCATTTTCTCACCATTTTACTTTTGTTTTTTTTCCCTTTTGTTTTTTTTTTGTTTCAAGCTCTGTCGTCTCCCTTTCGTGTGTGCGTGTGTGTGTGTGTGTGTGTGTGTGTGTGTGTGTGTGTTTTGTCACTCGCTCTCTGTCGTCTGCCTGTCTCTTTAATGTTTAACGCCCCCCCCCCCCGCACCCCTCACTGCTGTGTTATTGGCCAATCACGTGGCTTTAACCGAAGACGCCATTTTGTTTTTCGGAGAATGGCCTCACTCCCTCTCTGTCAGTAACCCCCACCCCTCACTGCTGCGTACTTGACCGATCACATGGCTTTAACGGAAGACTCGGGGCGGGGAATAGAGGACTGCAATTTTTCTTGTTAGGAGAACAGGCTCGTTCGCGAACGACACATCACTCATTGTGGCAGCTCCGTGTGTATCCCGAAAAATGTGTATCTCGAAAAGTTCGTAAGCCAAGGGGTTCGTAAACCGAGGTACCACTGTATATAAATATATAAGTTTCCGAATATAAGGCACACCACATTATAAGGTGCTACAGTAGATGCTGGGGTTACACACTATTTTTTTTACAAGGGGAAATGGAGTCGGTGACTTCTGACAGTAGTTGCAAGACCTGTTGAAGCTCAATATTACCTCACATATAAGACGCGCCGGCGTATAAGACACCGGGTCATTTTTTAAAGAAAATTAAGGCTTTTGGGTGTGCCTTATACACCGGAAAATATGCTACATTTTGACAACTTTTTGCTAAATGTGCCATTTTTTTTCAGTGCCAAGTCATGCGAAAGAAGAGCTGACAGAATGATTCTCAACCTCTTTTGCTGCTTTGCAAAATGCAGACGACCCAGTGTGTAAACGGAGGATTTCAGGAATGGGGGGGATGAGGTTGTGGGGGTGCAGGATTGGGGGTGGTTCGTGACACGTCGGATTTAAAAGGGAGCAAAAGGGATAATGAGATGGAAAGTGATGGACAGCATTAATCAAGGTGGTAGCGGGCGAAGACATTGAGGTGAACAGAGGAGAAAGAGCTGTTAACCGGCAAGAGGACGGCAATGAGGAATTGAGAAAGCAGATAATCGTAAGGTAGAGGAAGGATGAAATAGGCATTGACAAAGTGCAAAAGATATGTGAGGCAGTTGTAGGTCAAAATAGAAACGGTAAGGTGGACCCTCGGCTGAGATAGGTGGGCGGTGTTGGAGTGCATTGGACAGGACAAGCACTTGCAGAGGGGTAGGGTGGTGCATTAATAAAGCGTGAAATTAAAGCTGCCATGCTGCAGCAAAAAGGCCCTGGGCCCTGACTCAAGCCAAGCATCCTCATCATCCCTCCGCAGGAAGTTCGGCCACTGGAAGGCTGCCGAGGGGCTAATAGAGCCTGTCGTATTATTGTAATGATGTGTGGAAAAATGACAGAGCGGGGGAGATTATAAACACGACTTCTAATCACTGTGCCGTGACATTTCTCTATCTGGTACCACAGGCGCCTATGCTGCCGCAGACAGGTGGGAGGGACCGTGACATCCGAAACCTACGCCCTGTCCGATATTTTCGGAGACATTTCGGTTATTTCATCAAATGATCATACTTTTTAGGGTGTTATTTTTCCAAACTCATCGAGGGAAACTTCAGAGAAAGTTTTGAGGGGCAGACACGGGGGGAAGATGCAGACGATGGAAAAGGATGATGTGCTGTGTTTCTCTGAGTCATATCTTGAACATCTGTATCTCCAGTTATCCATTCAAGTACAGTGATACCTCGGCTTACGCACCCGTTGGCTTATGAACTTTTCGGTTTACGAACGTTAAATTCATGAACATTTTACCTTGGCATACAAACTTTTTTCGTACACGGAGCTGCCACAATGAGTGATGTGTCTTTCACGAACAAGCCCTTTCTTCTAACAACAAAATGGCAGCCGGCTGTTTTTGTCCTCTAATCTCCGCCCCCAGTCTTCAGTTAAAGCCACGTGATTGGTCAAGAACGCAGCTGTGGGGGGAGGTGGTCAAACATTAAAGAGACAGGCAGACAACAATGATAAGGTATATTTTATGTAGTTTTAAGGCTTAAAAAAATAGAAAGTAGAAAATTATGTTTTAAAGGGACCTGGGAACGGATTATTCTCATTTTAATGGTTTGCTATGGTTAATTATTTTTTGGGATGCACACTTTTCGCCTTACACAATCTGTCTGGGAACCAATTAAGTTCGTAAGCCAAGGTATCACTGCATTGGTCTGGCTGACCACCTATCAAGCGAACTACTTCCCATCCATCCATTGCATTATCTATGTACTACATATCTACCTTGCACCTACCACACTTGTATCTGCCAATCCTTCTGAATATAACTACCCACTAAAACCAACCTAATTTATCATTACAAAGTCCAATTCTTTGACAACCGACTCCCAAAAGGTAGCCTTGTCTTCTTGATAGAGAGAGAGATAGGAGATCTGGCCTTGGATTAATTTAGGACTTCGTAAAGGCCTTCACAGGAAAAGGTCATTAGCCACGTTACAAATCTATCAGTTTATGGAAAGGACAGCCCATTAAAATCTTTACGTTCTGCTGTTTATAGTTGTTGGTGCTTGGGTCGTCCAAATCAAGAAGACTATGTTTACATTTGCATATATTCTCAATAAATAGCTTTGTCAGAGGGCTGCAGAAGTTGGGCGTCGGTCATGAATGGCGGTGTCCTCCCTGCCGGCAGTAAAAGACAGTCTGTCTGCATTCAAGCCTTTGTTCCCAGTGTCCGACCGAACATCTCTGACACTTATCCAAACAAGTCTTACAGAACCAAAGATGAACATAGACAATGCGATGGCTTCTACCTTGAAACCTGAATAAACCCGCAAATGAAATGCTGACTTCCAAAAGTGTACTTGGTATGCATCTTGGTTTTTTTTCTTGCAACAAAGGTCAGGTTTCTTTTTAAAGTGCCACAAAAAGGGTAACAGAATCTTCCTCTGAGTAAAGTCAGGGGTTCTCCAGCGGGAGGCAATTGATTGGCATTGAGGTGAAACACCGCATCCCTTCAGAGGCCCTTGCATCGACTATCACTCCATTCCTAGAGACGAAGGGTGGCGTCTCTAATCCTCATGCAGACAGATATCCCCACTAAACAGAAATGTGCAACTGTCCTCCTGAAATTCAAGCCCACCATATATATGCAGCACTCCTAAAAACAGCTCGGACTGGATGCACATATTCAGGTGAGAGCAGATCAATGTTGAAGTCATTAGGCAACTTATCTACTCATTAAACGCATATTCAACAACATTCATCTCTTGCTTAGGGCTACAGTTGGTACAAGCCGGTGCTAATTGATGGCCAATTATTATAAATGTCTTCTGGGCAGGACATCAACATGGCACACTGTGTGGGTTGAGGAAAGGATCGAGCAACATTTTCTCCACATCAGAAAAAAATTATCTGCCTTGGATCAGGTGGGTTGTTCATTCCCTCGCCCCCATTTTCAGAGATCCCTGGACGGCAAAATGGTCTTAGATTTTGTCTAGTTAGGACTAAATTTGAATCGTTTATATGAAATAGAGAGGCAAGAACAGCAACACTTGAAGTTTGATTATTAACTCAGAGCTAAATTAGTTAGCTGACGAAGCTTTTCGGATGAGGAGCGAAACGTCCGACACCTTCAAAGAAGTACAGATGACGGCCGAAGAAACATTTTCATTTGGTTATTACCATATTTCCAACACTATAGGGTGTGCCAAAGCCAATAGTGGACCTTACAATTTGATGCACGTTATATGTGAATGAATAGTCTGATTTCTTTGACGTAGTATTTTAAATACTCTGTCGAGCGCTTTGGTACAGCCGCAGCGGTCGGGAAAGCACGGTCTAAGTTAAATTGTATTGTATTGTATTGTATTGTATTGTATTGTATTGCCTCTCGTCTTCACAGGTCAGTCAACGACACATGTGTCCAAGAGAATTTGTAATAAGCAAGATGGAATTTGGTAGAAACACCTCTCATGAGTAGTCCGATGAAAAAGGCGAAACAAAAGGTCTGCCATTTTGTTTTGAGGCATCCATTTTAGAGTCAAATTGGCGGCCATTTTAAGTGGTCTTTCAAGTATGAATTTGTCCCAGAGATTTTGTCACAATGAAACCAAGAATTGTACCCTCAACCGAAGGGCAATGCTAAAAAAAAGAAAAAAAGAAAAAAAGAAAAGAAACATTCATATGTGGGCGGAGAGAAGCAGAAAAGTTTCACTACTTGCCATGAAACTTGAAATTATCAATTCCCAATATTTTTTTGGGTGGAAGATTGCATTTCATCACTCTTTTCTGACCATCTTCTGAGTGTATAATGCATAAAAATTAACTCGGGCATATTCAGGCGGTGGGCGTACATTGTGGTTCTTATCCAAATCCCAATTCTTAAACCATGACGGAGGCTTGATTGCCATTTTGTCTTAAAAACATAGCATTGCCCGCTCAACACAGCGTTTACACTCTAGTTTCTCACTCCGAGACACTTGTTGCTAGGTTACCAGAATTTATCAACCGCCAACTCTAATCTCTTGTATTGCGGGTTTTTTACTCTAAAGTTGCTGCAAAATACACTTGCTCCCTGCAGGCGTGTTTTCCACATTTTGGGGGTGATGGAGGGGGTTTGAAAAAGTGTCTTTTGTGTTTACCGTAATGGATGCCAGATGCTATTGCATCACGGGCTATTTTGCCGTGATGCATCAATACTTAATCTTTCATGTTTGTTTGTATGTCTGGTTCCTTGCATAAGACCGCGTGTGTTGGAGTGTGTGTTTATTTTACACTAAAGTCTATTTATCTGTGCAACGCAAAAAAAAGTATTTCCATTTTTTGAGGGTAGGGTAGCTCGACTTGAGTTTATCACTTTCTCTGTTAAATTATATTGCAACAGCTAAGGAATACAATATGGCAGGATGAAGACTTGTCCGCAGTGAGATTCTACCGAAAGCTGTTTTGAAGGTGACTCTTTAGTAATATGTTGCAAAAGCCTCCCAAGAATGTATTTAGCATCCGCATTCCCGCTCTGTAGAAGGTGACTACCAAACTAGATTATCAGTATACTGTTTTTGGCACTGAAAAAAAACGCCATTATCTCGCTAATATACCATGAGAGACCCCGACGCAAAGACAAACACACAGAGAATATGTTGTTGTTATCCACTGCGAGACTAATAAAGGCTAATCCAATCCAATCTACTGATTAATCAACAGGAGTTACGCAGAAGTAATGCAACCCGCCGAACCAGAGGTCGCTACATGGTGTCATTCCAACCCGACTCCATCGCTACTAATTCCTGTTCTGGTGGTGCGCTTAGGTCCACCTTTTTGCCACTGCCGATTCAACAACCCTTAATCAGGGCCATGAGCAAGGCAACTTGTAAAAAGAGAGGCAGTTACCTGGTCCCATTCCTACCCAAGTGTGCCGCATATCCCCCGGTCACGACCAGTTCCTGTTACTGCGGTGCACTTCCATACAGCAATCAGACCACCTCTTCCTGTTCTAGTAACGCATGTCCACCGGCCTCCAATTCAACTCTGTTCACAACAATCCCCATTGTGTTTCCCGGGTAGTCTTCCTTCCACCCACCCTGTTCCAGGCAGGTTTTGTTTGACATTATAATGTTTTGGGATCCCCACCTCATACCCGTGATGCTGTTTTGACTGCTGTTTATTTATAACATTTTCTTTCACTCCCCAAAGTCATTTTATTTCCAGGTCCGCCAATGTTCTTTATGTAATCATTCGTCTCAAACATTTATAGCTGCGCTGACCTAATTGTGTTCTCGTGTATCATGCGTACAAAAGATGACCTGCTTTGTATTTTCCCGCTGATGATTTTTCTTAAAAGCACAGCAAAACACAAGATCAGTAATTGTCACCCCCCAAAAAAACAATGAAAAATGAATAGAAGGAAAAGCATGTCGAAGCAAAAACCTTATTTAAAAGGTCAGATAGATTTTTCCAAAGATTTTTCACTTTGTTGTCACAAGTTGTCGAGGCCAGTTTTGATTTTTAAAATATATTTGAATTACAAGGACAGCAAAACTTTAAGTTTGGTTATTACCGTATTTTCCACACTATAGGGCATACCGAATCCAACAGTGGACCTTACAATTTGATGCACGTTATATGTGAATGAATGGTCTGATTTCTTTGACGTAGCATTTTATCTATTCTGTCGAGCGCTTTGGTACAGCTGCAGCAGTTGCAAAAACTCAATATAAATAATAATATTAATAATAATATTAATACATTTAATTTCTAAGTGCCTCTCAAAACTCTCAATGTCATTTTACAGTCACAGGATAAGTTAGTACAGGATGTAGATAGCAAATAGATAGCTACGTAGCTAGTTAGATAAATGACATTGAATGGAATTTACAAGCAAAAATATATATTGCAAAATAAATGTGTATTGTATTGTATTGTATTCCCTTTCGTCTCTACAGGTCAGTCAAAGACACATTTGTCCAAGACAATTTGTGATAAGATAGTGCTTAGCAAAATGGAATTTGGTAGAAATGTCTCTCATGAGTCGTCCTATGAAAAAGTGTAAATAACATGTCTGCCATTTTGTTTTGAGGCATCCATTTAAGAGTCAATTTGGCCATTTTTAGAGGTCAAATATATTATGAATTATTCATTTCAAGTGTTTTCCGAATCTAACGGAAGCTGGAGGCATCTTTGGTGTCATCATTTCGGCCACCGCAATGGCGAACAGAGGTTACGTTTTAGTAACGGCATGCTACGCTTTAAAACTACTGCATAATTTCCATGCACTACACGCCATAGTATATTCAACGCCAGGCGATGCTTTCGAATTTCAGGGAGAGCAGTTTGACATTTGGGAGCTGACAAAACCGGGCGTTATCAAGTCCTACAAGTTTGAGCCAATCAGGACATCAGCATTGCTCAAGGAACGTCAATTCGGTAGCACAGCAGCTTTAAGAGACATGAACAGTCGGCCGTGCTGTGCGTGTGGGATTCATAACAATGCGTCGGTCGTATATAAAATGTTCAACGCGGTACAGTAAAGACAATGGTAGAAGTAAACAATGAAATGGGGGTATTTTAGAACATGCTTTGTAGAAAAGATTTCTCAAATGCACCGCAACGACCGGACCTTTACCACCCGATGAAGGGATCATATGTTGGTAGGCGGAGGTCATTTTGAGCGGGAGTGGTAGGTGAGTAATGTGTAGCATTATGTGAGAAAATACAGAAATCAGGTTTCGGATTTCGTGCATCATCTGTAACATGTTTCAACCTACGGGTTTAATTGTGTTTGCCAGTGTCGGCAGAGCGGAGGGGAGGTTAATGTAGAGTTCAGGCCGCCTTTACAGTGAGTGCATTGTGGAGCCGCTGGGGCTTTTTGTAACTCTTAGATTTATTTGATTATTGTATATAGCTAGCCTATATGTCCATTTCATTGCTGCGTAACGTATTTAGTTTTTCTGCTCGTAGTAATTGCAGCCAGAAGCTACTTTCAAGCTGAACGTTCATGGATTTGATTTAGTGGTGGTTTGGGATCAGGGTGTGTTGTGTCTCATTATTTGTTATTTCATTTTTTTGTTGTTGTTTTGACTTCAATATGGTGCCGCGAGAGTGGCTGCCTTCAAAGCAGATGCTGTATTTTTTGTCTACTTCTTCCTTTCCTTTACTCGTCCTTGCATAACTATGATGTTGTGAATTCTTCCACTGTGAGACAAATAAAGCAATTCAACTTTAACTCCTCGCCACTTATAGTTTCTGGAGCTAAAATAGGCTTCAGAGTTTCGTTTGGGGTTTGCTGTTAGCGGGCAATATTTCTATTCTGAGATCCAAAAAGTTTATGTTTAAATCTGTTTTCTCAAATGACATCATCAGGCACCTCACAGTGAAGCTTCAACACCATTGTTGACAGATGATGATGATGATGATATATTTTCAGCGACAGTGGAGGTAATCAGCGACAAAGAAAGAAGGCGAGGTGTCACCCAGGCTAAGTCATAGCCAGAATTTGGACAGAGCCACAACTGCTGGAAAATGTTGGAAAGTTAAACAAACAAAAAATCCTTTCAAGTTGATGAAAATCAATAAAACACAGCCATAAACCTTTTATTTTCTTTCTATCCATTCACCGCCTGCAGGAGCATCTCGCATACGCGTGCGTCATTTGTATTCGCCTCACAACGGTGCTGTCATAATGAATGCGCGGGGCAATCAATCTTCTCATCTGACACTCCCGACACGGCGAAGGTGATGAGCGAAGTAGAACAACAAAAGTTTCCAAGCTGTCTCAGGTATTGAGAAGCAAGGCCTGGCAACGTCGGCTCTATTAGAGTCAAACAGTAACGCAGTGTTTGTGTTTGTGCTTGAGCGTGACGGGACTGCACCGCTAATTGTACGCGCTGTGGAGAAGATGGGAAAAGTACACATTTACAAGTGAAGGAATCATTTTGACGGCACGGATGATGATTTTGTCACTAGAATTTAGTAAGAAATAGTTGGAAAATGGTTGCATGTGTGGTTGGTTTTCGCTATGCTAAGACTTGGCATTAGCATAAAAAATTTACATGTTTTTGTTTACATCAGAGACTAATTAACTCATTTGCTGCCATTCTCGAATTTATTTGGGAGTTGAAAATTCCCGAATTTTTTGGGGTTTTGTTTGTTATTGCTCGAGTGCGGATAAAGCGCGAGTCGGGCCTCTGGCGATGATTTTTCCCTTCCACGACGGAGCATTTTTTTCCCATGGTAGCGCTTTGTTACAGCTTCAGCAGTTGTTAAATCGCTATATCTTTGATTTCTCCAGTGCCTTCAACACCATCCAGCCAAATCTACTCGGGGACAAGCTGCGGCATGCCGGAGTCGACCATCACCTCACATCCTGGATTACAGATTACCTCACAAACAGGCCACAGTACGTGAGAGTAAAGAACTGTGAGTCGGGCAGGCTTCTCTGCAGCACCGGAGCGCCGCAGGGAACAGTCCTGGCTCCATTCCTCTTCACCCTCTACACCTTGGACTTCAATTACAACATCCCAACCTGCCACCTTCAGAAGTTCTCTGACGACTCAGCTATTGTCGGCCTCATTACAGAGGGAGACGATAGGGAGTACAGGGGACTGACAAAGGACTTTGTGGACTGGTGCCAGCAGAATCACCTCCAGATCAACACCGGGAAAACCAAGGAGCTGGTGGTGGACTTCTGCAGGAAACAATCCTCACCTGCACCATTGAACATCCAGGGTTCGGACATTGAGAGGGTGACCTCCTACAAGTACCTGGGTGTTACTCTCAACAATAAACTGGACTGGACAACAAACACGGATGCCCTAATCAAAAAGGGACAGAGTCGCCTCTTCCTCCTCAGGAAACTGAGGTCTTTTGGAGTTCAGGGGTCACTCCTAAAGACTTTCTATGACTCTGTGGTGGCATCAGCCATCCACTATGGCATTGTCTGCTGGTCAGGCAGCATCACCACCCGGGACAGAAAAAGACTGGAGCGCTTTGTCAAGCGGGCCAGTTCTGTCGTGGGCTGCTCGCTGGACTCTCTAGAGGAGGTGGGCAACAGACGGACGCTAGCTAAACTAAAAGCTATGACGGACAGCCCCTCCCACCCCTTCCTGACAGCTCTGGGTAGCTCCTTTAGCCAGAGACTATTACACCCGCGCTGCAAGAAGGAGAGGTACCGCCGCTCGTTCCTACCGACTGCTGTCAGGCTTCACAATTCCCAATGATCACATGTGAAAAAAAACAAAAAAAACTGGACACCTGTAAATATGGGTTGTTGCAATATATCTGAATGCATTTCTTGATTCTGCACTATGTACAGTCTTGTTTATAGAACGGTTTTTGCACATCTACATTTGCACAGTATACAGTTGACATTTTTATTTTGTTATGCTTAGAATATCTTGTTTTCTATCCTTTCACTCCCACCCCAACCCCAACCCCATCCCTCTTCAATTGCTGCTGTGGACTGCAAATTTCCCCATTGCGGGACGAATAAAGGTATTCTGATTCTGATTCTGAATAAAGGTATTCTGATATTATTATTATTATTGGATATGCCTTTATTAGTCTCACAGTGGAGAAATTTACATTTCACAGCAGCAAAGTGATGAAAGGAATGAAAGTAGAAAAACAAAATACATGAGCTGCTGGAAATATATATAAGTCAATATGTATTTATTATATTGTATTGTATTTCTAACAGCCGGCCCCATTTCAAGGTCAGATAACTCCAGACCCATATAACTTGGGAATTAACTATTCTCTTCTGATGAAAGTAGAGAGTCTAACATTTCTAAGACTGCATTGAATGTTTATGTCAGTGGTCCCCAAACGTTTTCCTGTGAGGGCCACATAACCTTTCCCTTCTGTGATGGGGGGCCGGTGTCAGTTTGTAACAGAAAAAGTGTGACGATCGTAGGGCAGCTTTAAAAAATGTTTTCCAGAAAGCCACACATAACCAAATAACCCTTTCCAGGTTCTTTACAGAAAAAAAGTGAGGAAACAAATAATAACACTATTAATGAAATAAATAATAATGAAATAACTCTCTCTGTGTTCTGCATAGAAAAAAGCCATGGAACATTAACTTTCTGTTGTGCCATGCACAATCTTAACAGATAAAACTTCAGCTCAGTTGTCAGAGCAGAATCTCTCTAACACATATGAGCAGTCTCTTAAGGTTCTTGTGTTCCTTCCTTATAATCCTTTTGTAGGTTCCAGTAGGATTTTAAACGCCGCTGTTTGCACCTCTCTCTCATCAACTTGCCTGTGAAAATCACAAAGGAAGCATGTTGAGAAAGTGAACTAAGTGATACAGCACCTACACAGCACAATACATTTCACTACCAGTATGGCTGTCAAGATGGATTTTATCCCAGTAGATTTTATTATGATTATATTGTTTTATATATTTTGTATTTTATTTTGTATTTGTTTATACTCAGAATGACTCATTCAAGTCAGAAAAGTGAGCTTACCTATGTATGTTCATCAGTGTGAACTGTGGGTCTGCATCTGGATGGTGAGAAGTTGAATATCAGGTTCGATTCTAGTTAGAGCCAGTCTCAAGCATCGATGCATATGTTCTTCTGTCAATCTTGATCTCATCGGAGATTTCAGCAGTTTCGTGCGAGAAAAGCTTTTCTCGCAGATATCCGTGCTGCCAAAAACTGTGGACATTTTCATTGCGTGTTTTTTGATGTTTGGATACGTGTCGTTTGGGAGGGCGGCATAGAAGTCAATGAGACTGTTGGGCTTGAATGCGTCCTTGAGAACATCACAGTTCTGTAACTCAGGTCCAATTTCTCCATGGTTTGGTACACTTGGTCAAAAATATCCTCTCCCGTTGTAGTCCCTTTGAGACTTTGGAGGGCTGCCAGCTCCTTGCATACCTCAAATTGTGCGCTAACTCCACGAATAAAAATGAGCAGTTGCGCTGTGTCTTGCACGTCCGTGCTCTCATCCAGTGCTAATGAAAAAAGTGACATTATTTCATCTTCTGCTGCAGCTGGGCATATACATGAATCCCGATTTCTTTACCGCGTCTGGTGATTGTACTCGCCGACAGACTTACGGCATTATATGCATCTTTCTTCTCGGGACACAACTCCTCCGCGACAGCATCCATACATTTCTTAACAAACTGCCTTCTTCAGCTGAGCTTGGCGTACAAATGTCTTCTGCTGAGATAGTTTGTCTGCTCGTATTTGGCCTTGCAAGCTATCGTACTTGTCTTTGTGATGGGATTCATAGTGTCGGCGAAGATTGTATCTGTGAATACCGCCACCGCCTCTTAACAGATGAGACAAACAGCCTTTTCTTTGCATTGAACATAAAAATAATCGTTTGTCCATTGCAGGTTAAATACCCTGCATTCTGAATCAATTTTTCTCTTACCTAACCTTTTCGCCATTATTCCGCTCACTCTTTGACAGCAAGGTGTACAAGAGAAAACGGGTCTGGGAACAAATAGAGCGCCAAACTGAGCGCACCTGAATGTACCACCGGACTCCCCTCCACTTCGTCATACGCCACTTTCTTGTGTCGAGTCGCATTGTGACCCACTCCTTTCGCGTTCTATTGTGAGCAGGCGTGTTTGTATTGTTCAATCACGATTATAAACTACATACATTGATTAAAAAAGGAACAGATAATGATCGAAAACCAACCTTTGACTTGTAAAAGGATTTGTTATTTTTCTGGAGGCCAAATAGGGAAAAAAAATCTGATAGCATCTCTGGTATGGTTCAGGGGGCCGGGCCAAATGTGCTGACGGGCCGGATACGGCCCGCAGGCCATAGTTTGGTGACCACTGGTTTATGTAGGCCTAAAACTCAATATTCCTTGGGTCCTGGAATTTGAGTGACAGTGACAAAAACCCTGGCACTGGAGTGGACACATTTTTGCACATCACCTGGCAGCGAATGAGTCAAAGTCCAATTAATGTGACAATGTTTTTCTCTAAACATGAACTGTCTTTTTAGAGTCTTCAATGATGCTCATGTGTTAAAATTTGAACAATACAAAGCGCCTAAACCCAAAATGAAATGACCAGTACAGTATCACCGTCCGTCGAAGCAGAATAACCGAAGCTCTGCAACAGCGTCGAGCGGCACGCCGAGGTAATGAAGACACAAAGTCCACTGACAGCCTCTGTAAGGGAAATAAGCCCGGCTTGCAAGCCCGGGCTGAGCGCAGCCTTGCTAAGTGACGGAACTAAATAAAGACAAAAGCTGTCAAGAGGCTTTGTGACGAGCAGCTGAGCACACAGTGGGCAGAGGGCTCACCGCGAAGGGTCACGAGTCGGGCAGACTCGTCTGCGCTCACGTCTGTTACCCAAAAAATGTCGCCGCCGTGCAAAACGCGAGCAGATCAAGTGCTCGACCGTTAATTTTAAAAATATGTAACATGAAAGTCAGAGCTGGTGGAAAAAAAGGTTCTTAATTGCTGCTGACACATGACCTCTCGGGTCCAAAGAAAGGTTGCTTATTAGTAGACATTTTTGGTCAACATCCATTTTTCAACAGTAGCCAAAATGGAACTGTATAGTGCCACTTAGCAGTTTTTTTGACAACGATACTAGTGCAGCGTGTTCTACCGGAAACAAATTCCTTGTGTGTCCTACATACTTGGCAATAAAGATGATTCTGATTCTGATTCTGATTTTTAGTCTTAAGTAGACCATGCGAAGGGTTTAAAAATGAAAATATAAATCAATTGGATGGTACCGGGTTGAGTGAACGCTAGCGCGTGTGGCTGCTGCTAGCTATCTAACTAGCTAGCTTTCTATCTATTTGATTATCCTGTGACTGTAAAGTGACATTGAGAGTTTTGAAACGTGATTATAATCCATTTGCTATCTATTCGTTCGCTAGCTAGCTCTCTAGTTGGCTATCTATTAGTTATTTATTGGCTAGCTAATCTCACTGGCAAACTGGCTATCTAGCTACATATCTATTTGACATCTATTTGCTAACTAGCTATCTAGCTGGCTACCTAACTAGCTATCTCTTTCCTGTCTATTAGCTATATATCAAGCTGCTATCTATTAGTTATCCATTAGTCAGCTAGCTAACGGTCTGTCTGAGTTATTATTATCCCAGACAATTTAAAGCAATTGAGGTTTCTGATATACATATTTGAGCATTTATCAAAGGCAGTTTGACTTTCAACGAACCTACTTTTGTAAAAACCAACGTTTGAAAAGTATTTATTTTGTCAGCATTCAAGATATTTTTTTAGTCTTTGGTGAATTTTAACAAACATCATTTGGTCCTGTTTTTGTGACCATCAGATAAATGCGAGTCTTCATACTTCTTACCCATAAAATATATTTTCATTAACATCAAAGCTATTTGCGGGATTGATTGGAGCTAACGCATGAGTTGTCCGTCCATCCAGCCGTGCAAGCATTTACTAATCCGCTTGTTCTCACAAGGGTCACTCACGGGGTATGCTGCAATCGGAGGACACCCTGAACTGGTGGCCAGCCAAATAAAAAACAAATGTTTCAAAATCAAATCTGTTTTAACTATCAAAGACAGGTGACCTCTCTGTTGTCAATGTTTCATTTCTCAGCGTGCCAATTGACTCATTCACTGCCATTCACAAATTTATTCGGGAATTGAAAATATGACATAGAGCGCCATTTCCGAATTTGTTCAGGTTTTGTTTTTTCTTGTTTGGGTGCCAATAAAGTGCTGGCTATGGCCTCTGGCAATGTTTTTTTTCCTTTCCACAAAGGGGGCAGAATTTCCCTTTTTTCCATGTTGCCGCTTTGTTCCAGCTTCAGCTGTTTTTAAAGTGTTATATAAACCAATATGCATGCATTGCATTGTGTTTTGGACAGCCGCCTTCCTTTCAAACTCATATAACTTCATAGAATTTAGGAATTAACTTTTTTTCTGATGAAAGTGAATCAGTAGATTGGATACAATTTAGGAATTAACTTTTTTTCTGATGAAAGAAGAGAGTCTAAGGTTTCTAACACTGTATTAAATGTTTATGTAGTCCTAAAACTCAATATTCTGTTGATCCTGGTATTCGAGTGACAATGACAAAATGACATGCATTGTATTTTCAACACCTGCCCCCCTTTGAAGTTCATATAACTCCAGTCCCATGTAATTTAGAAAATAACTCTTTTCTTCTGGTGAAAGAAGAGAATCGAAGGTTTCTTACGCTGTATTGAATGTTTATGTAGACCTAAAACTCATTATTCTGTGGGTTCTGCAATTTCAGTGAAAATGACAAACAACCTGGCAGCAGAGTCGACATCCTTCCACATCATCTGGCAGTGAATGAGTTAAGAATATCCACTGAAGGGAACAAAATAAAATAAATATTTATTTTTATTTTTATTATTATTTGCCAGTTGCAAGGAAAGATACAGGAATCAAAGAGGCTGGGAAAGTAGGCCACCGGCTCTCGAGTCATGGAATGAGTGTAAGAGGCTTGAGGAGATCCTATTAAACGCGCCTCGGTGACACCTGCTCCTCTCGGCTCTTGCTGACCTGTATCTTTGTCACACAATTCTACGCCGATCGCACTTCAAACTGAAGGGGAAGTGAGCTTTCCACCACGTGCAGGAGCCCCCGATGACAGTTTGAGACATGCCGAAGGGAAGATGAGGCTCCTGTGGAAATTATACACTGTTGAATTCATGTCACGTGTGTTTTTGTAAACAAGACGTGAACAGTCATGACTCTCTGTGTCTTTGTGTTGTCATATTATTTGTTCTTTTTATTTATTTTTTGTTCTTTTGACTTCAAGATGGCGCCGCGAGAGTGGCTGCCTTTCCAGCAGCTCCTGTATTTTGTTTTTCTACTTCTTTCTTTCCTTCCCTCATCCTTTCATCACTTTGCTGCTGTGAAATGTAAATGTATCCACTGGAAGAACAATAAAGGCAAATCCAATCCAATCCAACTGATTTTTTTGGATCTCGGAAGACTTGTCTTCGACACTTGTCTCCAAGTGGTTTTACTCCATGGTGCCTTCTATCTTTGTCACAGCTTTATTTCATGTATATGATAGCTGTCCATGTTAAGCGCTTTGTTACAGCTTCAGCTGTTGTTAAACTATTTATTAGCTATCCATTAGCTGTCGAGTTGGCTATCTGGCTATCTATTAGCTATTTGTTAGCTATCCATCATCTAGCTGGCTAGCTATTCGCTGTCTAGCTGGCTGGCTATCTATTCACTATTTATTTTCTATCCATTAGCTAGCTAGCTAGTTTTGGATCTAGTTAGCTAGTTTTCTATCTATTTGAGTTATTTCGGGGTTGAGTGAACGCTGGCGCATGTGGCTACCGCTGCTCACCCACAGGAAAAAAACTTTATCCTGTGACTATAACCTTGAGAGTTTTGAAAGGCGCTTATAAATGAAATTATTATTATTATTATATAAATCAATATGTATTGTGTTGTATTGCAAAAACGAGAACATTGGTTCTCGATTGCCTTTCCTGGATAAATAAATAGACACATATAAATAAATAAATTAGACAAATATAAATAAATAAATTGGGATACAGCAATTGCGCCATGGACGGAAAAGCTCACCTTTCCCCAAAGTATGACAGGATTTTTTTTTTCTACCAAGCAACCTCGATATCAACCTCTCCCCCACATCTCCTCCATTGCACGATACCTTGTGCCGTTCTAATATTTTGTATTAGCCCTTCCTTCCCCGGGGGGGCACTGACTTTTGCACACATCATCACTGGAGGCTGTTTACTCTGCAAGGCCGCTGATGAAAACGGCGAGTGGGGGGTTTTGACAACTGGAGAGAGTTTGAAGGCACCGAGATGAGGCAATGCGGAACAAATAGGACGAAAGGGGGCTCAATGTCAACTGCGGATAATGTAATTGAACCAATGCTGTATTGATCTTTGGGTTAATGAAGACAAAGTGGAGGAGAGACGCTAGTTTTGAATGATTAACTCATTCACTGCCTGAGATGTTTGCTAGAGCACACGTACATGTCCAATTTGAACTTTGTGACTATCAGACAAGATTCCAAGGACGAGTTTGTCCAATGGAAATGTTCAAAAGGACCCCAAAATGGCTGTTTGGAGCTAAAATGGCTGTTTGGAGCCAAAACGGTGGATTGCTAGTATCTTTTTATAAAAAAAAAATTCTGGTTCTTATTTGGTAAGTGATGATACTCTATAATTTAGTTTTTTTCAAGAAACATATTTTCATCAATGGTCACTATCCGTTGCGCTAATTGGGGTAACTTGTGAGCTAATTAACTCATTCACTGCCAGATGTGCAAAAATGTGTCCACTCCAGTGCCAGGGTTTTTGTCATTGTCACTTGAATTCCAGGACCCGCAGAATATTAAGTTTTAGGACTACATAAACATTCAATGCGGCATAAGAAACCTTAGACTCTCTTCTTTCATGAAAAAAAGAGTTCATTCCTAAATTATATGGGTCTGGAGTTATATGAGCTTAACATGAGGGTGGCTGTACAAAATACAATGCAGACACTCCAACTTACGAACATTCGAGTTACGAACAACGGGAACTAACATACATAGTACTCACTCCAGTTGTACATGTACATATCTTTATCCAGCATATATTTTATTAAATATTTATTTTTCAGTACAACCCAATATAGGTTACTTATACAAGCCTTAAACATACACATATAAGCCTTATACTTACATTCCATACAAAATGTAGCACTGCAGCAACTTACAAACAAATTCACCTTACAAACGACCACTCAGAACATATGTCGTTCATAAATTGGGGATCAATTTATAGATATTAATTTATATAGCGCTTTAACAACAGCCGAAGCTGGAACAAAGCGCTAAAATGGAAAAATGGGAAATATTGCACCCTTTTGGAGTAGAAAAAACATTGCCAGAGGTCTGGCCAGTGCTTTATCGGCATCCAAGCAAGAAAAACAAAACCGAACGAATTCGGGAATGGCGATCTGTCATATTTTCAATTCCCAAATACATTTAGAAATGGCAGTGAATGAGTTAAAAGACAACCGACGTCACTTTTTTGTTTCCTAACTGACATCAGAAAAACGTTTTATAGCATCTAAAATACCCAAAACACGCAGTATGATATTTTTAGTCAAATGCAAAACACCAATAAAAATGACTTAAAGTGTTCAAAATCTGCAAAAAATTGAGATGCGAATTGGGCATTTTCAGAAAGTCCCGCCCCCAGTTTGGGACGTCACGCCAAGACGTCTAGCATTGCTTGTGAATCAAAACAATGGCTTCAGATTCGAAGAATATGCTTTCTTGTTACACATCCAGTTATATGATTCAAATAGTTCTGAAGAGGAAAGCATACATGTTTGCAATCGATTAAAGAATTTATTTGTGCCATATTGAGGCAACAACAGGGTGAAATCTCTCACCCAAAAAAAGAGGTACAAAATGGCTACCTCCTGTGGCCACCTCCGTTTCCACAGGCTGATAAATTCCTTATATGGCGCTTGGACAACCTCTTCTGGCCTTCTGGCGGCTTTGGTGTGCAACACAAGGTCCCCAGACCAAACAAGTAGAGCAAAATACATTGACATGATGGAAGGACCGCTAGAATGCGTCTTTTTTTACGGTCAGGGGCGTTTTGTTTTGTTGTTTGTTGTTTTGTTTCCTAACTGACATCAGAAAAACGTTTTATAGCATCTAAAATACCAAAATGATATTTTTAGTGAAATGCAAAACACCAATAAAAATGACTTAAAGTGTCCAAAATCTGCAAAAAAAATGAACCCGGAACTGGCCAGTTTCAGAAGGTCCCGCCCCCTTGTTCGTCATGTCACCCCATGCATTGACGTGATGGAAGGACTTCTACAATGTGCCCTTTTTTCGGTCAGGGGCGTTCCATTAGTGACGTCACGTACGGACTCGTCACCAACTCAAAAACAAGACTTCCTGAATATTCAGTGCGAGTCTTAAAACGTAAAATATAGCTATATGTGGTGGAATCTTTGTAAAATACGCTCAGTAGAAGTCATTTGAAGCCATTTTACAAATTATGGACACAATTTGTCTGGAGACGTCGGTTGTCCTTTAAGTCTGCTTGACACAACCAAGAATCATCATGCGTTAAGTTGACGTTGTCACCGCCTTGTTCCCTCCTGGATTTTTTTCATTTGTCTAGCACACGACGCATCTGCTTATGTCACTTGACATTGAATCGCGGCAGCTCAGACACATAAACAATCCGCACGGAATTTGAATGAATAATTCTGTATGGTTCTAATTCTATTTTGCAGCATTTCCACCAAATGTTGGAGGGAACATCCGGAGGTCCTGCGTGTGGACCACACACGCACGCACGTGCACGCGCACGCACACGCACACACACAAATACCACATCCACATTGCAGCACATGGCTGCTGTCTACAGCTGACAAGTGGCCAGCGAAGAATGTTTCACACCGCCCCTGCAGCCTTAGCATGGCCGACGCGACATAGATGAATGGTGACAATTCTGCGGCCGTTCAGATGGGGTCGTCCTCACTGCTCGTTGCCTTTTACTTTGGCAAACGAGGGTCGGCGAACGCTTAAAGATGGCAAATCTGTTCCATCGTCACCGGTCGTTAAGCAAAAGGTGGACATGTTGCTCTTCTATCATTTGCCAATGTTGGTTTTGTGGGCTGCTGACTTCGCCTGGAGCCAGATGCCATCCCATCGCGGGGGGATGAAAAAGTAAAACACAGTAAAGTCTCGTTATATCGATATCGGTTATATCGATAGTACTGCTTATTACGATACTATTTCTATAAACTCAAGGAGAAAATTACATGCGCGCAGGGTCGGATACATCGATAGTCCGGTTATATCTATATTTTTTCTGACTCCCGAGAATATCGATATAACGAGACTTTACTGTATATCACAGACCTTCGAGTCCTTGGCCCTTGACAATAACCCCTCCCCCCCCAGAAACCCTATGAGACAATCACACTACCAAAAGCGATCCAACCAAAGACAAAGATATCAGAGTCATCAGTCTTGCTAACTACAGATGGGCATTTTTGAAAAAGAAAAATACACATATCACACATATAACTAAAACGGAATACAGTGATACCTCCGCATATGAACGCAGCTCATTGACTTTTCACGTCACGAACATTAAATTTGCGAACATGTAGTCTCAGCTGACAAACTAGTTTTCGCCGGACGAACAAAACCACACGGCGCCAGAGTGGCTGGCGGAATAGTTTTTGCCACCCCCTTTCCTTGAGTGCGGATGTGGTTTGTCATTGAGTGTCGTACTTTTGATTTTAGTAGCCACTACAGGCTACTTGTTCAGCCTAAGAAGACATTAAAGAAAATTACGGTCAAGCAGAAGAAGGAGATCATCGAAAAACACCAACGAGGTGTGCGTTTGTGTGACTTAACGTCCCAGTACCAATATGCTAAGTCGAACATTGCTACGTGTGGCTAAGGGTGTTTCTGTGTTGTCTAAGCAACGGTCTCAGGCAATAGAAGAGGTTGAAAACCTTCTGTTCATTTGGATTAATGAAAAGCAGCTAGCAGGAGACAGTGTGAGTGAGGATATTATCGCCGAGAAAGCACAGCAACTTCACTTGGATATCACCAAGAGGCAACTATATCAACGACCATCACAAAGGTAAAAACAACCATTATTATACACTACAGTTTATTTATTTAATTGCAAAACCACATTTATGATACGTAAAACAAGGTCTATTTTGTGGAGTTTTAAGGCTTATTTGGTAGAAAATTATGTTCCATGGGGACCTGGGAACGGATCATTCTCATTTTCATGGTTTCTTATAGGAAATAAATATTTGGCAGACAAACTTATCACCTTACACTTTCTGGGAACAAATTAAGTTCGTGAGCTGAGGTATCACTGCACTGATAAAGTGAATATTTCCTTTCCCGAGCAGACGTATTGACGCTCGCTAGCACGTCCGAGCTCTTCTCACGTTTCTCCGACCTTTCCAATATTATGTCTTGTCATGTGAGCGTGTCAAATTAATAATTCAGGTGCAATATTGCTAATCAGTTCATTATTAAGCAGGAGCCGCACGGACGCAGGGTGCTTACAGCGCATGCATTATTGAAAGAGCCTGCATGTTGAACTTTTGTTCTGGAACGTTGACGGTTTGGTTTGGGTGCGATTGTGCGTCGTGAATGCCAAGTTAACTTGAATGGGGGCGCTGGAATTCACGTCATTTGTTCCAAATTTGGGTATGAGACTTTGGTGGAGTTCGCGGAGGGGTTTGGTCAACATCACAGACGTTTTGTTTTTTTTCCGTAAGCTAACGCAACCGGTTTTGTCTACGTCAGCATTTGAGTGTAAAAAAACAACCTCAAAGCTAGAAGCTAAAAGACGTATTTTGACTCTAAACACAGACAATTCCATATGAGTTATTTCCCTCTCATAACGTTGCTGCTGGGAATTGTGAGTTTCTCCACTGTGAGACTAATATAAATTATCTTCACATAATAGAAAATGTCAAATAAGGTACAAGTTTTCATCAAAGACAATTTTGCCACCATTGATGATAATGTCACTTGGATTTTGAACCTCAAAGACAATGTGAACCAGTCATTGAGCCTAAAACAGTTTCCATGTAAAGAGAAGCTATGATGAAACAAGGCCGTTAACTCATTGATGTGCAAAAATGCCAGGTGTTTTTGTCATTTTCACTCAAATTGCAGGACACACAGAATATTGAGATTTAGGACTACATAAACATTCAATACAGTGTAACAAACCTTAGACTCTCTTCTTTCATCAGAAAAAAAATATGTTAATTCCCAAGTTATATGGGTCTGGAGTTATCTAAGCTTGAAATGGGGGCGGCAGTACAAAATACAATACAATACATATATATTGGTTTATATAGCGCATTAAGAACAGCTGAAGCAGGAACAAAGCGCTAACATGGACAAAAGGCAAATATTTCCCCCTTGTGGAAAGGAAAAACATTGCCAGAGGTCTGACCAATGCTTTATCGGCACCCCCTGCAAGAAAAACCAAAACCCAAATGAATTGCTTTGAACTCATTCACTGCCATTATAGAATTTATTCGGTAATTGAAAAGTGTGACGTGGAGCGCCATTCCCGAAGAAAATCCTGCTCTTCGCTATTAAAAAAAAAGCTTACTGGCAAATCGGAAGCCATTCCTAAGCAAAATTAAAATTGATAGCAAGAATGAGACCAAAAAAAATTTGGCATCATTTTAACAATTTAAATGCATTAATATACAAACATTCCGCAAACAATAGTTTTCCAAAAATGCCTAACATCCTAAAACAGATTGTGTTCCACTTAAGAATTGACATGTGCATCTGCTTTTGCCGCCATTGTTTTCTTTTTTTTTGGAGATAGTCATCTCCATCACATTGGATATTTTTTGCCTGCTGTTTGTGATGAAGGAAAAGCTCGCAGGTGCTGTGATGTAGCCGCGAGCGTCGACAAATAATCGTCATCGACCGGTGCAGGTTTATGTTCACTATACACTGTTGCGTTGCTCAAGCGCTGCGTGCAGCGGTTTGAGAGTGAGGCACCCGCAGACTTGATGTTTGTGTGTTCTCTGGAGTGTGTTTGCGTATGAAAGTGGAAGTCGATTGGGCCACCTCACATTTGCATCTTTGCCCGGCAATTCATCACAGCGGTTGCTCTGGTGTTGTCTGATCTGTATCATTCCTAGTCTTACATTCATTTTAGCCAATCTGAAACAAGATCTTCTCTTTTCCTGAAACTGCCTGTAGCTATTTTTTAAATCTCTGAGCTCACTTCACAGGGTCTTTAATTAGCCAATGGAAATGTTAAGATGCGGCGAACCTGTCCAGGATCTGTAGTGTTGAAAATGGATTGATGGATAGAAAAGGCAAAGACGGATGTATTGATGTGCACAGTCCACAATTGTATCAACACTCATCCAATGTTCTGTTTTCAGGAATCGATCCCTGAATATTTGGAGGTTCGACGCGCTAACCGGTTGCTCACCGGACCGCCATACCAACATCCTGTTATTTGATTTAACGCAATCCTCAATTTTGGATGGTCTAACAGCCTATTATTATGATTCATTCATTCATTCATTCATTCATTCATTCATTCATTCATTCATTCATTCATCCATCCATCCACTTATTTGTGCTTATTTATTTATTGGGGTGTACAATTTTGTAACATTCCAAACTAACTCATTCACTGCCAGACGTGCAAAAATGTGTCCACTTGAGTGCTAGGGTTTTTGTTATTGTCACTTGAATTCCAGGACCCACAGAATATTGAGTTTTAGGACTACATAAACAGTCGATACAGCGTTAGAAACCTTAGTAACATCAGAAAAAAAGAGTTAATTCCTAAATTATATTGGTCTGGAGGTATATGAGGTTGAAATGCGGGTGGTTGTCCAAAATACAATGCAATACATCCATGTTGGTTTATATAGCGCTTTAACAACAGCTGAAGCTGGAAAACAAACGCTAATATGGAAAAAAGGTAAATGCTGCCCCTTGTGGAAAAAAAAACATTGACAGAGGCCATAGCCAGCGCTTTCTGGACACCAAAGCATGAAAAAACAAAATCCGAACTATTTCCGCAATGGCGCTCTACGTCATATTTTGCGAAATTTGCGAATGGCAGTGAACAAGTAAACATGCCAAAAAGTGTAGTCCTTAATTTTAACGATGTTTTCTTTTCTTTTTCCAATCAACAGGCCAAAGAAACTCATTTCCAGGAAAAGGCGTTAAAATGTATATAACAAACTCTCACGGTGTTATGAAAACCAGCTCCGTCTGTAGCGTAATGAAGTAGCACAAAGGCCCCAGAATGGCGTTTTAACAGCATGTCCGCAACAATGTAGGTGGAGCGCCTTTATTAAATAATCACAGGGCGAGCAAATTGAAACTTCAATTGGACGCTTCAGAAGTAAAAGGCATCATTAGCGCGCGGCGGTTTATTTGGGCAAATATGCTTCTTTTCCGAGGCCATGCTGTTTTTCTTTGTAGCCCCATAAATTGCAATTTGTGTGGAGACAGAGGTGGGAATTACACTTGCTTCCAAAATTAAATGGAGTTTACTTTGCTGTCTTCAAAGTTGTTTTTTTTTCCTCCCAACAGTGACAACTCGCCGTGTGCGACTGATGCGAGATCAGTCAAGTCACCAGCTGCTTCCTCTCCGACCGGGCTGGGACTAGTTTCGACGGCCGGGCCCTGATAGGTCTGTTTCCATGGAAACACTTCGCTCGTCTCTGCGCAGGGCGGCCAAAAGTGTTTGGGAGGAAAGGGTGGGTTCGCAGGGGGCTCTCGTTGACGCCGGCTTGAGTTAGCCATCGGGCTCGAGGCATTGCTTGCGTGTGGCCAGCGAATGCTGAGACATCATCATCATCACCGTCGTCACATTTCAGCTCTCAAATGGAGATCCAAGAACTTGATGGAAAGATGAAGGGACCTTTAAAACAGGCTATTGTATCTATGAGCAATCTATTGGATATCTACTCGCTAGCTTTCTATCTATTTGAGTTACTTCTGGGTTGAGTGAATGCTGGCGCGTGTGGCTGGCGATGCTCACCCACAGAAAAACTTATCCTGTGACTGTAAAGTGACCTTGAGAGATTTGAAAGGCGCTTATAAATGAAATGTGTTATTATTACAGTAAAGTCTCGTTACATCGATATTCCCGGGAGTCTGAAAAAATATCGATATAACCGGACTATCGATATATCCGATCCTGCGGCATGTAAATTTTGTCCTTGCGCTCATAAAAATAGAATCGTAATAAGCAGTACTATCGATATAACCGATATCGATATAACGAGACTTTACTGTATTATTATTATTATTATTCCTCAATATGGTGAAAGAAGTATAATATATAATAATATATAATAAATTTACTGTATAATAAAGTTGTTTTATTTACCTTTGTGATGGTCGTTGATGGCTTGGTGGAATGGAGTAGCCGGTTTCATCAGCATTAAACACTTGATGAGGAACGTAGCATTCTTCTTTCACCATCTTGAGGAATGATCCCTTGTAGGTGCTTTCTCTGCAATAATTTTACCTTGTTCCTCATCAATTGTGTTCTGTTTCGCTGGGTTTATAGGTTTTTGCATCTAGTGTACAGATGGCTTGTGCGCGTTATTTGTGGAGCCTGATTGATGGGAAAAGGTAAAATTTTCACAAGTGTAACGTTCGCAAACCGAAAAGTTCGTAAGCCAAGGGGTTCGTAAACCGAGGTGTCACTGTACTCAGTTCATGCTGACACAAAGCATTTCTCCAATGTCCTATTAATATTGCCGCCTCTTTACAAAATTCAGTCCATTTACTTGTGCAACGTTAAATTTCTGGATTTTATCCCCCACCCAGTTCCCTCCACCCTCCAACAACACCCGTCCTCACCCTTCAAAGCCTCTTCACGAGCCGGAGAGCCTCGTACGAAATCCAATCATCGCACCCTCGGGTGTAATTTACAATAATAGGATGACAATTTTGGTCCAAAAAGAACGAGTGTTACTGAAGAACACTTCCCTCCCTCACGTGTTGGTCTCATGAATAAAAGTTTTTCGCCTTGGGTGCCATAAAAACGGACAATGTCCATTAATAATTTATGGATAGCCACTGAGCTGACCATCTGGACAACGGTCTCTCCCTCCTCTGCGCTACTCTCCGAGATCCTTCCCGGTTTGCTTTGGCAACGCGGCGCTCCAGGTTTTTGCATCTTGGCATTACTGTCCCACTCTCTCCCTTTCCCAAAATGCCCCCCACCCTCCATGAAGCTTGTTATTTTCATGCAGGCGAAGCAATGAAGGTGGCCTGTCTCCAGCCTACCTGGGAGCATGCCAGGAATCTCCATTCCCCACAGTAGGGTGTTGGACTCATTCCGCCGTGACCCACATCCGTCCGTATGAAAGCAAGCAAATTACCGTTGAACCCCATAAACGCCCCCCTAACGCTGCCACCGCAACACTGTGACAGTGACTAATTTAAACGGAAAGCGTCCCCGCTGTATTCTGGGATTAGCGTGCGGAGTTACGCTCAGTAGCGTGATGGAAGAGGCCCAGTAGCCTTCACAAAGAGGCCAAAACAAATCTTGTTTCCCCCCTTGTGGCAGCCGGACCCCAGGGGTCCACCTATCGATGTTGCCTGGCGGTGACAGAAACTCCAGTCTCTATTTCATTCAATTATCATAGCGCTGTAAGAGATTTTGCCTCCGTGTTTGGCCCGCAGAGACACACAAGAGGTCATCGTGACTTGGAAATAAATTAGAACCACTTCAAAATTAACAATGGTTAGCTTGTAATGAGGAGGAAAGGGTTCTCTGTCATGGCCAAAGTGAGGTATCCTGATGCCGCTTTAGAGTTAGCTTCATTAGCCTGTCCACACGAGGATCTGATCGTACCGCATATGAAAGCACATTGCTGACGTTCGAGTCAAAACAGGTCCCCCACTGCTACAAAACTGGAAACCTGCCATCATCTGCTGTCTGGACTTTGTTGGCTTGTGGCCGACACTCAAACGAATCCAAGGGACTTGCTAAATAAACTGCATCGAGAAAAACTTTCCACTGGTGTCTGTCCCCAAGGTATCCGGCATTAGAAGTCCAACGCCTGCACAATGTAGAATCCAACAATTCATTTGATCAAACCTTTCACCCGTTATTCGTGTTCATTTGCCGCCTTGCATGATTGAAATATGCATGACGAGCAACATTTTCATAGGCGGCGCACTGGCGCGTTTGCTAATTCGGCAGGCTGGTCTGTGACAAGATGGCCGTTCTGCCGCAACGGGATTGCCATTCGAGATCTGCCTGGCAGAGTCATGATTGGGTAGTGGGAATTCAAAATTAACTTGTATCGGCTAGCTCTGCGTCGGCAACTTGGATGCAAGGACAAGCCGTTGATCGAATGCTATTTTGTTGAATTTGATCAGAACCTCCAACAAGTCACGGTTATTTTGAACTGATTCTGGATGGAATAAGCGTACCTCTTCCAGACAGTTGTCACAACATAGCCAGAGTAGTGATGATGCTTCACTCCAAAACAGAATCACTCTGGGTGCCCTATTGGCAGTCGAGACTGTGAGCGCAACACATTGAAAGGGAATGAGAGGAGTCAAATCAGTTGTCAGAAGTTCCACAGTGGTGTGCCGCGTCTACCGTTAGAACCACTGGCCTTGCGCTCATCTACGAAAAATACCAAAAGCGATCCAATCTGCCTCTAGCAGCTCAAGTGCCGTATTTTTCGGTGTACACAAGAAGCACAAGAGTATAAGGCGCATTGCCAATGAATGGTGTATTTTCAAACGTTTTCAATCTATCAGGCACACCTTCAATGAATGAAAATAGTATATACTATGTAGTATGTGATATATAAATATGTAAAAGTTTTCCAAATATAAGGTACACATTATAAGGCGTTACAGTAGAGGCCAGGTTTACCAACTACTTGTTCTACTGGAGGAAATGGAGTTGGTGGCTGCTGACAGTCATTGTGAGACTTGTTGTGGCTCATCTTTTCAAGAAAATCAAGGCTTTTGGGTGTGCTATATACTGTACGCCGGAACATACAGTAGTTGATGGATTGCACGGCATATTTGGTCAAATACATGTACCGTATTTTCCGGTGTATAAGGCACCCCCAAAAGCCTTGATTTTCTTCCAAAGATGACCTCGAGTTTTATACGCAGGTGGACCTTAAATGTGAAGTCGTATTGAGCCATCACAGGTCTCGCAACTACTGTCAGCAGCCATCGACTCCATTTCACCCTCGCAGAAGTAGTGCGTAACGCCATCATTATAATGTGGTGTGCCTTATATTTGGAATGTTTTTTTATATTTCTATATTATATAGTATTTGGAAAACTAATTTTCATTCATTGAAGGTGCGCCTTAAAGTCTGGTGTGCCTTATATCTGAAAAAAAGTTTGAAAATACACAATTTATTGGGGGTGCACCAGAAAATACGGTAATTCGTGTTATGACGATACCATACTGTCTGATTGCAATTTTTCTAAAAAAATATTATTTGCATCCAGAAATAAATAAAACAGAACTAATATGAGTTCTTTATTCATTCTGTGAGGCCTGGAATGAAATGTCCCATGGACCGGTACTGGCCCATGAGGCGGGGGTTGGGGACCTTTGGCCTAGCGTGAATGAGTATAAAAGCGTTTCTAGCGAGGGAAGCCGAATCCCTCTTTTCACTCGGCAGTCCGGTTCACGGAAGGGCAACTATTTTCTTCCCCCTTTTGACACACGCTACAAAGAAAATCATTATCTCGGGCCAACATACTGTCGACGGAGGTCTCACAAAGAAGTGAAAGAGGAGGACCAATCTTGTGCTATGGGTGAGTCCCGAGGTTAATGTCCACTTCCAAAGTGCGCGACAGGAGACGCCGGGGTGCAACCCCCACACCCGGTGGGGTCTCTTAAGACGTGGAGAGGAAGGTCCCGTATACATGCCCGTTACCGCCTTTGGCAGCTGCCCGGCAACATCAATTACTGGCCTACAGTTGCCATTGCCGCAGGGGTAATTTTCTCCACTATAGACTTGCAATTGTCCGGCCAGTCGCCGGTGATTTCTCCCGGTGACTCCGTGTTGAGTATGCCATTCGAGGGTTTATAGCTTGACTGAGTGGAGAGTGAAGAACAAGGCCGGCCGGTAAGCAGATGTGAGAAATTGATGGACAGACAACAACATGGAAGCACAATGGCCATTGTCTCTCTTTGTTTTTTTATTGGTGTCATTTATCATATTTCAACTCTATTTTCTATCCTCGCTCGACAATGTAAGCCATATTCACAACAAAGGACAATTTTTGATTTTTGAAAGAAGCGTGGAAGCATGTTTTGTGAAATGTAGGTTGAAACCGGAGCAACCGCAAGTGGATTACGGTATTTTCCGGTGTATAAGGCACACCTTAATTTTCTTCAAAAGATGACCCTGATATATATACAGTGATACCTTGGCTTACGAACTTAATTGGTTCCCAGACAGAGTGTGTAAGGTGAAAAGTGTGTATCCCAAAAATTAATTTCCCATAGGAAACCATTAAAATGTGAATAATCCGTTCCCATGTCCCCATAAAACATAATTTTCTAAGCCTTAAAACTACACAAAATATGCCTTATTTTATGTATAATAAATGTGCTATGGTATTATAATTACAGAAATAAACTTTACTATATAATAAAGTCATCTTATTTACATTTGTGATGGTCGTTGATGGCTTGGTGGAATGGAGTGGCCGGTTTCATCAGCATTAAACACTTGATGAGGAACGTCGCCTTCTTCTTTCACCATCTTGAGGAATGATCCCTTGGAGGTGCTTTCTGTGTGATAATTTTATGTAGTTCCTCATCAATTGTGTTCTGTTTAGCTGGGTTGAGAGGTTTTTGCATTAAGTGTATAGATGGCTTGTACGGGTTATTTGTGGAGCCTGATTGATGGGAATGTTAACCTTGCACTTGGACTGCACTTGGACCTTGCACTTGCCTTGGAACTATCAAAGTTGAAACAAGTCCAAATTTCACTGTTTTCTATCCATTTTGTCACTCTCTCTCTGTCATCTGCCTGTCTCTTTAATGTTTAAACCACTTCCCCTCACTGCTGCGTTCTTGACCAATCACGTGGCTTTAACCGACGACTGGGGAAGGGGAATAGAGGACCAAAACAAGCCGGCTGCCATTTTCTTGTTAGGAGAAGGGGGTCCTACGCAAACGACACATCACTCATTGTGGCAGCTCCGTGTGTATCCCGAAAAATAGTTTGTATGCCAAGGTAAAATTTTCGTAAATTCAACATTCTGTATCAGAATCGGAATCAGAATCATCTTTATTGCCAAGTATGTAGGACACACAAGGAATTTGTTTCCGGTAGAACACGCTGCACTAGTATCGTTGTCAAAAAAACTGCTAAGTGGCACTATACAGTTCCATTTTGGCTACTGAGTTAGAGTTAATGGCTTGGGGGAAGAAGCTGTTTAAATGTCTGCTGGATTTGGTGTGCATGGATCGGTAGCGCCTGCCTGAGGGGAGTAGCTGGAAAAGGTGGTGGGCAGGGTGCGGAGGGTCCAGTAGGATTTTCCGCGCCCTAGTTTGGATTCTTGCAGTGTGCAAGTCCTCGAGAGTGGGTAGGGCGGTGCCAATGATTATGTATCTATTATATTTGGAAAATGTGTATTTCATTCCTTGAAGGTGCGCCTTATAGTCCATTGCGCCTTCTAGATGGAAAAAAATTAAAAATACACCATACGTTGGGGGTGCACCTTATACACCAGAATATACCGTATTTCCAGACATTCTGTTGGACCATAGCGATTCCTCAGAACTAGCTGAGTCTATATATACATACATATATATATATATATATATATATATATATATATATATATATTCGTATTTTCCACACAATAAGGTGCACCTAAACGCATTATTTTTTTTCAAAAGATGACCATGCACCTTATAATGAGGTGTACCTTATATATGGAATTTTTATAAACATGTCATTCATTGAAGGTGCGCCTTATAGTCCGGAAAATACGACATTTGTTTCTTTCATACATGTTCTATGCAGTGATGCATACAAACAAGTCCTTGTCACCTTCAGGGTATGCTGACCTTTTCCTCTCAGGCCACCAGGCCGCCTGGCTGACCCACCACTTCAGACAACAGTAATTAGTCGCGTTTATTACCCAAGCCGTCGTTTTGAAACCCCTCGTGTCATTTGCACTGGCGTGCCCGAGGCGTCGCCGATATTACTCATGACAACGCAGACGCACACGCTGAGTGACGATAAAACGAGAGTGAAAGCATGCACACACACACACACACACACACACACACACACGCTGCAGACTGACGCATGAATGAGCAATTAAAACTTTGTGAAAATGTGTGTGTGTGTGCGCTCCAAGTGCAGAATAAAGGTCAGTGAAAGTATGAGCCAGCCTCCAGCACTGCGTGAGAGAAAGAGAGAGAGAGAGAGAGAGAGAGAGAGAGAGAGAGAGAGAGAGAGAGAGAGAGAGAGAGAGAGAGAGAGTGTTACATGTATTCCCTCGAGGGTAGAGCAGGGTTTCTCAAAAATTGACACAGAAAAGCATTTCAAAGACAATGTTCATTTTGAAGGTTCTGGTCAAACTAAACATAAAACAAAAAGGGAAACTTTTGTCTTCAGACCAAAACCAACCAAATGTGTTGCCTTGTGAAAAATTCTGCGTAGCTTCATGCTAACACCCAAAGTAGTGAAGGACAGTGAGCAAGAAGGAGCACGATGCTAAATTGGACTGCAGTATTGACACGATACACAAACTGTTTTCTAATTCTTTCCAGTATTACAACTCAGTTTTTTTATAAAGTGCAATATTGTAGAATGCTATTCTTTCTATATAAGATAGAAACAAAAGCAAAAAAAGTGTTGTTTTGTGAGGGCCGGAACAAATTACTGACATTTCCATTCATTACAATGTGAAAAGACGTTTTCCACAGATGTGTCCAGCTACTTGTAACCAAGAAAACAAGCTAATGGCTGATGTATCTTCTGGAGCATTTTTTTTACCCACCACCAACCCGAAATTGTTTCCTCGAACTTCTCTTCCTAGCTGCCGGCCTCCTCAGTTTTCAAGCGTATGTGTGAGTTTGACTCATGGGTCATCCTGTGAGCGCACCAGTTACTCATCCTTATCTGCATTTTCTCAAGACCGAGGAAGGGGGCGGCACGGCGAAGCATCATTGTCTTTGAACGACATCTTCCTTCTGTTCCGTTCATACTGAACTGCATTTTAATTAGCTTACGACTCCAATTATCGCAACGGATAGAGACCATTGATGAAAATATCTTTCTTGGAAGAACTAAATTATATAGCATGATCACTTACCTAATAAGATTTTAAAAAAATAAGCAAACATTTACAAAAACAGATGAGCAAGCCGCCATTTTGGTTACCATTAATCAGCATTAATCAGTTACGCCAATTAGCGCAATGGATAGTGACTATTGATGAAATTATCTTTCTTGGAAAAACTAAATTACAGAGCTTAGCAAATTAGATTCAGAAAAAGGCAAACATTTACGAAAATTGACTAGCAAGCCGCCATTTTGGCTCCATTATTTATCTCACGAGTTACCCTAATAAGCGCAACGGATAGGCACAATTGCTAAAAAAAAATATATTTCTCGGAAGACCTAAATTATAGAGCATCATTACTTATCGAATAAGATTCAGAAAAAAATGTAAGCAAACATTTACAAAAAGAGACTCGCAAGCCGCCATTTTGGCTGCATTATTTAGCTTACGAGTTACCCCAATTAGCGCAACGGTTAGGCACCATTGATTAAAACTATATTTCTTGGAAGAACTAAATTATAGAGCACCATTACTTACCAAATAAGATTCAGAAAAAAAAATGACAGCAAACATTTACAAAAAAAGACTCGCAAGCCGCCATTTTGGCTGCATTATTTAGCTCACGAGTTACCCCAATTAGCGCAACGGATAGGGACCATTGATAAAAATATCTCTCTTGGAAGAACTAAATTATAGAGCATCATTACTTATCAAATAAGATCCATAAGAAATTGTAAGGAAACATGAACAAAAAGAGACTCGCAAGCCGCCATTTTGGCTGCATTATTTAGCTCACGAGTTAGCCCAATTAGCGCAACGGGTAGGGACCATTGATGAAAATATATTTCTTGGAAGAACTAAATTATAGATCATCATTACTTACCAAATAAGATCCATAAAAAAATTATAAGCAAACATTTACAAAAAGAGACTAGCAAGCCGCCATTTTGGCTTCATTAATTAGCTCACAAGTTACCGTAATTAGCGCAACGGATACTGAACATTGATGAAAATATCTCTCTTGTAAAAACTAAATTACAGAGCATCATCACTACCCAAAAAAGATCCATCAAAAACATTGTAAGCAAACATTTACAAAAAGAGACAAGCAATCTGCCATTTTGGCTCCAAACAGCCATTTTAGCTCAAAACAGCCATTTTGGGGTCCTTTTGAACATTTCAATTGGACCAAACTCCTCCTTGGAATCTTTTCTGATATAATCACAAAAATTCAAATTCGACAACATGTGCGCTCTACCAAATGTCTCATGTGCGAGCACACTCTGAAAGAATTTATTGGACGATGAATCATGTGTGATTTTTCTCTTTCTTATTACTTGGATTGATTTTAATTCAACACTGAGGAAATCCAATAAGATATTTGCCAGATAGCTTACTTTCATGGAGTGTCAACAAATTCCGAGCAGTAAAAAAAAAAAAGATGGAAAAGGGCAAATGTGTTTAAATTGTAGATTCTTTGCAAAAATCAATCGTCAGGGATCGCAGAACATGGCCTCACCTGAGCGGAGACAGAAGAGACTTATTTGATTTTCATGTGTAACCAACATTCAGTTTTACTTGAAGGGATGGACCATATAGAGGGCATTCGGGTATGTGTGGAGGGGGGTTGTGGGGGGCGGAGGGGGGGGTTGTTGTTGTTGTGGGCCGTCTTAACTGCACCAAGCACTGATGGCCACAAGAAGCTGCGGAGAAGGTCACGGCGGTCCTACTGCGCGTTCGTCAAGTGCAGATCAAACGACTCGTGCTGACATGTCGCTACCTCCCGCCGTTTGTGAGCGAAATGCGACGTGACATTTTGGACCCGACGCCGAGGCGCGTGGACGTCGTGTCAGCTCGGCGCGCGCAGTGGGTGCACTTTGGTGGATTAGAATCTGGACGCCTGCCCATGACTTGGGATGCCGTTTTTGGACGCTAACAGTAATAGATATAGCAAAAAGCTTGTGTCCGCAAACACGGGGCTTTGTTTAGACTTTATTGCTCAATGTGCTCAACGTTAAAGTCGAAAGGTTGCGCAGATCGGCAGTGAGAATAGTCAGCGCATGTAGAATGGGGATATGAATAATACAAATACATATGGAACTGTGAGGGGCAAACGGACTATGAAAGAATGGATAATACTTTGTACATATGTTGCAAGGCTTTGCCAGCTTGAAAAACATTCCAATTCTCTCCATTTTGTGATTATTACACCTATTGTTATATTTATCAAATTACAACTTGCGGCCTTTTAAGTGCTAGGACAAGTTCCTGAAATGTTTCAAAACAAGTGTGGCATGAACAAAAAGTCAGTCAATAATGCAAATTGGCTTGATCACATCATACTGGACGAAAGACAACAAATAATATTTATCTAAATATATACTTGTTTTCATGACGATATGAATAAATATATAGAATTTTTCGGAGTATAAGGCACACCCCCTAATGAATGGATTAGCCTTTATTAGTGTAGCAGTGGAGAAATTTACATTTCACAGCAGGAAAGTGATGAAAATAAGAGGAAAGGAAAAGAAGAAGTAGAAAAACAAAATACAGGACCTGTTGTAAAGGCAGGTATTTTTAAACATTTTCCATGTATCGTTCCGGCACGTCGGACTATAAGGCGCACCTTCAATTATTGAAAAATGTTTTCCAAATACAATATCCAAATACAATATCTAAATACAGTAAAGTCTCGTTATATGGATATCGGAAATATATCGATAGTCCCGGTTATATCGATACTATTTATATGCACGCACGGAGAAAATTACATGCAAACAGGGTCGGATATATCGATAGTCCCGGTTATATCGATATTTTTTCGGACTCCCTTGAATATCGATATAACGAGACTTTACTGTAATGACATAAATTTGTTTTTTATGTAATGACATAAATGACATTAAAAATGAACTACACATACAGTATGCACCATGAAGTAACCGACAAAGCAAAACTGTGTCTATAAAAATTCAACAAACCCCACTTGAAATTCCAAGTTTTTTGTGAAAAAATTGAGACTTAGTGAAATAATTTCTAGTTTTTCCATCATTGATGTGACGATCACGCTGTATGTCTCAATTGAGAAATTAACTCCTTCACTGCCATTCCCGAATTCATTCGGGAATTGAAAAGCATGACGTGGAGGGCCATTTCCGAATTTGTTTGGGGTTTGGTTTTTCTTGTGTCTCAAGCTTCGCTCAGACCTCTGGAAATATTTTTCCTCCCCCAAGGGGGCATCATTTACCTTTTGTACAGCTGCCCTCATTTCAAGCTCAGATAACGTCAGACCCATATAACTTAGGAATTAGCTTTTTTTTTCTGATGAAAGAAGACAGTCTAAAGTTTCTTGCGCTGTATTGAATGTTGAATCGCTATGGTCCAAAAACTCAATATTCTGTGCAATTTAAGTTTAAATGACAAAAACCCTGGTACTGGTGTGGACACATATTTGCACATTGTCTGGCAGTGAATGAATTAAAGTGTTGATTATTAATTAAAGTGTTTTAAAAAAAGTGGTGGTTTAAAACAAATCAAATAAAGTTCAGCTGTGCGTGTCAACTTTTTTGGGACATTTTTTTTGCTTTCTAGCTGAAACCATAACTCCATGCACCATGCCTAGTTTTTTTTTTTTTCACAACATCCTGGCATTTGAACAGGGATCTATATACTTTTTAATTCCTCTATTTTATGCAGATGACAAGAAAATACAATGTATGCTATGTATGCACCTATGAATGTGAACAAAAAGCAGTAAGAATAGTTTGCGATGTTGCCCGCACCGTACTTCAGATACAGCCTCGCCTTTTAACGAAAGCCCTCCGGCAAAGCAAAATTGTCACGGCTGGTGCCGAGCGCCTCATTTGGAATCCCCTCCAATCCTCGCAGATTCCCTACAACTGCTCCTCATTAACATTACGCCCGAGTTGTGTGACCCCGCCATTCATTTACGCGCAATTTCATCCCCGTCGTCGTCCTTCCCTCTCAAAAGGAGAGCACCGCTGCGTCCATTCTCCCCGGGAATGTAAATGCCTTGTAAATCCTCCAATAGGCCTTTTTTTTCAAAAGGGAGCGCTCGTCTCTCTTGGACAGCATTATTAAAAAATTCAAATTGGAGCGCTCAACTGTGGGTAACAAAAAAAAAAAAAAAGAAACGAGCAACGCGGTTCGCGATGTGGATGACACGATAAAGGTATTGATTGTCCGTCGTGTGGCTGGCTGAATTTAGAAGTGATGTTGAGTTTGGAGCTATTAGTGGGTCAATAAGAAAATATGGGTCTGGTGAGATGGCTTTGCAGAATTTCTTCTTTTTAAATATTGGACAATAAATGTCTTCAAGTGTTCAATCACGGGCAAAAGAGACAAATTGTTGTCAGGAATAAAATATGAGTGGAGTTTTCGGACCTTTGCAGCTTTACACACACACACTGTTGTATGTACTCCATATATATATATATATATGTATATATATATATATATATATATATATATATATATATATATATATATATATATATATATATATATATATATATATATATATATATATGTATATATGGAGTTGGTGGCTTCTGAAATTAGTTGCCAGACCTGTTGAGGCTCAACTTTGCATATAAGGCGCACCTGCGTATAAGGCTTTCATGGAGAATTAAGGCTTTTGGGTGCATCTTATACACCGGAAAATACGGTACATTGATTAGAATGGGAAATGTTTTGGTGTTCAAACAGGTTTTTAGAACGGATTGTGGTCGAAAACCGACGTTTGTTTTGTGCTCAGTCAGAACGAATTGAGAAAGAAAATTACAATCTTTGTAAGGTGATTCACTGCTATACATTTACCCCCGACCCCTTAAAAGTTATTTTTTGTGAGGTAATGGCTTTATTTTTCTCCCCAAATTACTTTTTAAGAACAATTTTCACAAAACTTAGGAAAGCTAGCTGATATGGCAGACCTCGGTGTTTTTTAAGTGGTGAAAATGAAATGGAAGGGTCTAAATAGGAAAGACACCTAAACTAATTCCTATTGCTCGGGGAAATTGCCTGGATGAGTTCATTAGTAGCACACAACTTTGTTCTCCGCAGGGGGGAGATGATACACCTGCAAAATAAACCATTTCTTTTAATTCAACACTTCTCACTTGCAGTCGGCGAGAACAAGTTTTTTTTTTCTCCGAGTTTTAAACTGCAACGTTTACGCATCCTTCCCCAGCGCAATAAAAGCCCCTCAAGTTAAAAACGAGGAAAACATGCTTTCACTTGGAAATGTGACATCATGCATACACGCTTGCTTTTTCGCGCCGGTAAAATATGCAATGTAGAGGTGGAGATGATGAAGAAAAACATCTGGGATTCATCCGCTAAATGAAAAGTCCAGATGGTGAAAGAAAAAAAATATGCTTGGATGACAAAGCCTTCCACATATTTATATTCCGATTTTTACAAATGGTGTCAATCAAGTGAAAGTGAAAGAAATTTTGTAGTGATGATCAACGTGGCCAAAAGAGAGCGCGAATGAGCCAGGTTAAGTGAGTTCGCTACCTAAAATGGTGGTACAGTGATACCAGCTTACGAACTTAATTGGTTCCCAGAAAGTCTGTGTAAGGAGAAAATTGTTTCTTCCAAACAATAATTTCCCATAGGAAACCATTAAAAATGAGAATAATCCGTTTCCAGGTCCCCATAAAACATAAATTTCTACTAAATAAGCCTTAAAACTACACAAAATATACCTTAATTTATGTAGGTGCAATTGTATTGTAATTAAAAAAATTAACAGTACTGTATGATAAAGTCGTTTTATTTACTTTTGTGATGGTCGTTGATGTAATTGCCTCTTGATGATATCCGAGTGAAGTTGCCGTGTTTTCCCGGTGATAATACAATCACACACTCTCCCCTCCGAGCTGTTTTTAGTTAATCCAAATCAACAGAAGTTTTTCAACCTCTTCTATTGCCTGAGACCGCTGCTTAGATAACAGCATACTGGTGTTCAAACAGGTTTTTGGAACGGATTGTGGTCGAAAACCGACGTTTGTTTTGTGTTCAGTCAAAACGAATTGAGAAAGAAAATTACTGGTACCCTAAGTCACACAAACGCACACCTCGTTCGTGTTTCTCGATGATCTTCTTCATCTGCTCGACTTCAATCTTGTTGTGTGTCCTCTTCGGCTGAACACTAGCCTGTGGTGGGGTCTTTTTCGGTCCCATAAAAGCAAATGTATCCTTGAAAACGAACCACATTTGCACTCAGAGTAAGGGGGTGTGGAAAAGTAGTCCGGCAGCCACAGTGGCGCTGTTCGGTCGTATGGTTTGGTGTTCTTCCGCCGAAAACTAGTCCGCCCATTGTGGCGCTCCGTGTGTTTTCAGAAAACTAGTTCGGATGCCAAGATTCTATTCTCGCAAATTTAATGTTTGTATGGCAAAAAGTTCATTAGCTAAAGCGTTCGTAAGCCGAGGTATCACTGTAGTCGAACTTGAAATAGGAAGGATCAAGTATAGCAATGCTGGCAACCAGAGATCGCCACTTTACATCCTTACCACATGCACACATTTTTTTTTCCGTTTTCATCCTCGATGAGTATCGGGACAGTCTTTCAACAGTACCAACGTGTATTTCCCAGACAATTTTGCACTTTCGTCGGGGTATGTTCGTTCGGGTCAGCCGCCGGCGATGTTCACCTCCCTAAAGAATGTATGTTCTCTGCAGCGGGCTAAAATAAACCACTGTTGCACTACTTGGGTTGGCGGGGGGGATGTTGGCATTTGCCTTCGCCATAAGTGGCACAGATGAGAGTCTCCTGAGTGTTGGATGCGTTTAGAGACAGAAAGAGAAAATGATTCTCTTAGGACTATGACAAGATTAACTCATTCACTGCCAGACGATGTGCAAAAATATGTCATTTTTTGTCATTTTCACTCAAATTGCAGGACCCACAGATCATTGACTTTTAGGACTGCATCAACATTCAATGCAGCATAAGAAACCTTAGACACTCTTCTTTCATCATAAAAAAAAGAGTTAATTCCTAAATTATATGGGTCTGGAGTTATCTGAGCTTGAAATGGGGCTATAAAAGTGAGCAGTACGAGCACTGCCATGATTAAAGCTGCAAAATATTTGACAAAATATTTGACCCAGTCTCTATAATATAATTGCCCATAGATGGCCCACAACAGTTGCAATTCACTCCACGAAAGTCCTCAATTCACTTCATCATCATTGTGGGACGAATAAAGGTTTTCTGATTCTGTTCATAATGCATTGGCTCAATACGATGCAAAACCTGCACCGGGCATTACTTGAAGCTCCTCAACTCAATTCAGCATTATTCTTCGGTGCCCAAATGCCACAATGTCACAAATTGAAGCTTGCAAATCAATTTCACATACTGGCAACTCCTTGACATTTTTGGATGAATGCTATCAAATCACTTCAACATATGTCCGAGGCACAAAGATGTCACAAAAACGGTGGCAAAGCACTATCATGAAGCTCCTCTACTCAGTTTAACATAGTTTCTTGGTATCAAATTGTCTGAAGATGTTGGTAAGGCATCACATGAAGCTCCTCAACTCACTGAAATTCATAGAAGGGTTATCCAGCAATTACCAGAAGGGACTTTTAGTTGCAGTCATACAAGTCTCACATTGCAGAGGATAAAGAAGGTATGCCGGTGTGTATATTGTTCTTTTGTCTGTCAACATGTGTTGCTGCACCTTTTATGTTCACATATTCGTCGCAGTAAAAGATCTTGAAGATTCTTTGAAAACATTTGCCAAACTGCTGATTTTTATGGAGTTTTATTGAGTTCACTATTCGGCATTGGTGTCAAAAGTTTTTGCTTAAAATTCTCACTTGAAGAAGAACATCTTGTTTGATGCTTATTTTTTATTTTTACAGGGAAAAAAAATCACGTTTATTTGACTCATGGTCGTAAAATGTTAACTTAGTCATGTTATTCTTCAAAAGTCGTCCGTAAAAAGGCAGCGTTAAAAGCCTGACCTCAAAAGGAATACATTTTGAATTCACAACAGAGCGCAAGAGAATAATTGAGTCCGTCACGAAAATACTGGCCTGGCAGTCGTTCTTTTTTGTTAAAAGGTTTTGTAGCTTTTAGTATTTTTTTTTTCTTTTTCTGAGCCCGTGATTTGCGTGACGAATGCAAATCAGTCAGATAAAAGGTACAGGCCTGTCATCGGTGCGCAGTGTAAAAAAAAAAGCCAACAACTTAAAATTGAAACAAGAGAAGCTGTTTTAATGCGCCAACGAGACTAATGGGGGTTTCGGCTGAAAGGTGCCACTTGAGGTGACGGTTGAGTGGAATTGTTCGAGAAGATGATTTTATTTTTTTTTGGTCTATTCCATACCAGCGGGAAGAATGAGATGGCAAGTGAACAAAGAAGCTTCCTGTCTTTCTTTATTCCTCTACTTATTTTCCAGTGATACCTTGGCTAACGAACTCAATTGGTTCCCAGACAGAGTGTGTAAGGCGAAAAGTGTGTATCCCAAAAAATAATTTCCCATAGAAAACCATTAGAATGAGAATAATCAGTTCCCAGGTCCCCATAAAACATAATTTTCTACTTTCTAATTTTCTAAGCCTTAAAATTACACAAAATATACCTTATTTTATGTATAATAAATGTGCTATGGTATTATAATTAAAGAAATAAACTGTACTGTATAATAAAGTCGTTTTATTTACCTTTGTGATGGTCGTAGATGGCTTGATGGAATGGAGTGGCCGCTTTCATCAGCATTAAACACTTGATGAGGAACGTAACCTTCTTCTTCCACCATCTTGTTTGTGGAGCCTGATTGATGGGATATTTTAACCTTGCAGTCTACACTCTGCCTTTGAAATATCAAAGTTGAAACTCTCTCACTGTCGTCTGCCTGTCTCTTTAATGTTTAAACCACCGCCCCTCACTGCTGCATTCTTGACCAATCACGTGGCTTTAACCAAAGACTGGGGTCGGGGAATAGAGGACGAAAAAAGACAGCAGCCATAGGTAGCCATAGCCATGGGTCTGGAGTTATCTGCAGTGAAAGTGGGGGTGGCTGTACAAGAGGCCAACGTTGCCCCCTCGTGGGAGGGAAAAACATTGCCAGAGGTCTGACCGGAGCTTGATCCGCACCGCCCCTCTTCTTTCATCAGAATAAAAGTAAATTCCTAAAATATATAGGTCTGGACTTATATGAGCTTGAAATTAGGGCGGCTGTCCAAAATAGAATGCAATACATACATATTGGTTTATAGCGTGCTTTAACAACAGCTGAAGCTGGAACAATGCGCTAACATTGAAAAGATATGAAATTCTGCTTCCTAGTGGAAAAGAAAAAAACATTGCCAGAGGCCATGGCCAGAGCTTTATCAGCACCCAAGCATGAAAAAAAAAACATTCAGGAATGGTGCTCGACATTAGATTTTCAATTCCCGGATAAATTTGTGAATGAGTTAACAGTTGCTTGATATCAAATTGTCTCAAGATGGTGGTAAGTCATCATATGAAGCTCCTCAACTCACTTAAATTGAACGGAAAAAGTTTCCCCACAATAGGCAATAAGATATCACAAAAATGGCGGCAAAGCACTATCATGAAGCCCCTTTACTCAGTTTAACGTAGTTTCTTGGCATCAAATTGTCTCAAGATGTTGGTAAGGCATCACATGAAGCTCCTCAACTCACTGAAATTCATAGAAAGGTTATCCAGCAATTACCAGAAGGGACTTCTAGTTGCAGTCATACAAGCCTCACAATGCAGAGGATAAGGAAGATATGCCGGTGAGTATATTGTTCTTTTGTCTCTCAACATTTGTTGTTGCAACTTTTATGTTCACAAAACGGTGTAAGAGCTGCTTACGGCATCGCTCTGATGTAATCAATCAAATCACTTATCAATTTTCATCAAGAATTGCAGCACACTTATCAACCTTCGAGTGGAGCCCTGTAGAAATCAGGACCGTACCATCCTTCAATGAGCCTCTTTCCATCCCCACAGCCCCCACCTCCCAGATTCAATCCTGCTGCCCGATGTAAAAACTTGTATACATTAGTGAAGGGACTATTTCTTCAATCGATCAGATCACAAATATCAATGTCAACATATTCTTGGCTGGCCAGAGCAAAAACGTATTCAAACCGCTTTCGACGAGTAACATATGTTTGTCATGATCGGCATGCCTCGAACACATTTAATCATCGCCGTCTCTGGTGCATGTGGTGTATTTGATTTACTTGTGTTTTATGTAAAGATGTGGCTCAGGCACAAGAATACACGGCAGCCGCAGGCGCCTCTGCGTTTTACCGTGTTTATTTAATGATAAGCACTTATTGAAACCGCAGTAAGTTTCCAGTAGGAAAAGGCAAAAACATCATCCGCTGACATTTTTATTTTTTATTTTTGGTGACGATGCACAGCTGCAACGCACACGGGAACTTGATGTTTTTTCTAAATATAGTGGCGGCCAACGCTTAGCAGTGATTTAGTTGACAAACGCGGCTAAATAAATCACCGATTCCACGCCTGTGAGTGTTCTCAAATTGAAGTTTAATATCCTGTGCCGCCGGCAATTTCCTACATCCGAGCGCTTGCCAAGCAGCCGAGCTGGCGAGCGCGGCGATGGGGGGGCCTTGCGGCTTGACGAAAATCTTTCTCATCGCCGCCACCTCCGAGGAGGAAGATTATGAAGATTAGATTTGCTTTTTCACCTCTCTCCAACCCCCCACGCCCTGAAACAATGCTATCTCACATTCACTCTATATGCAAGTACTCGGCTGTGAATGGCACATGGACAAAAAAACAAAAAAAGAAAAAAAAAGGGCTCAATGGGTGTGTACGTGTGTGTTGGTGTGAGGCACGGCTTTGTGTGTTGTTTGATTCAATCTCAGCTAGGGAGCGGTGGGAAGAGGTGCGGGACAAGGGGGGGGGGGGGTCATGGCAAATGTTATGGCCGCTGACGTGAGTGCATTGAGACAAATTTGGCTGTTAAAATTCTTCAACCGACAAAAGTCAAATCCATGTCAACAGAGGAAAATACGCGGTGGCGCTTCTTATTTATTTCAAAGACGTATGTTAACATGCAATAAGATAGCTATCTATCTAGCTGGCTGGCTATTAGCTAGCTATCTCGCTAGCTAGCTATTACCTATGTAGCTAGGTTTTTATCGATTCGAGTTATTTATATTTGAGAAAAAAACTTATCCTGCGACTGTAAAGTGACCTTGAGTTTTGAAAGGCGCTCAGAAATCAAATCTATTATTATTATTATTATTATTAGTAGTAGTAGTAGTAGTGGTACAAGTATTATGATTATGATTATTATTATTTTTTTATAATTATTTTTAAAAAATTACACATTATAGCTTGCTATCTAGCTGGCTGGCTATTAGCTAGCTATCTCGCTAGATAGCTATTAGCTAGATAGCTAAACTAGCTATTAGCTATCTAGCTAGCTATTAGCTAGCTCGCTGGCTAAAACTTATCCCGTGACTGTAATGTGATCTTGAGAGTTGTGAAAGGTGCTTATAAATTACAGTAAAGTCTCGTTATATCGATATTCAAGGGAGTCCGAAAAAATATCGATATAACCGGGACTATCGATATATCCGGCCCTGTTTGCATGTAATTTTCTCCATGCGTGCATAGAAATAGTATCGATATAACCGGGACTATCGATATATCCGATATCGATATAACGAGACTTTACTGTAAATGTATTATTATTATTATGTTTTTTTTATATACATTCTAGCTAGCTATCTAGCTGGGTGGCTATAAACTAGCTATCTCGCTAGCTAGCTATGAGCTAGCTAACTGCCGTTTTATCTATTTGAGTTATTTCTATTTGAGAAATAAATTTATCCTGTGACTGTAAAGTGACCTTGAGAGTTTTGAAAGGTGCTTATAAATGAAATGTATTATTATGATTACGATTACAATTATGATTATTATTATTATGATTACAATTATGATTATATGATTATTGTTATGATTATGATTATTAAAAATCACACATTCACCATTGTGATTAAAAAAAAATTGAGCCCTTCAGCACAATTGTCCAGCTGTAAAATCATCCGTAACGACATAAATCACACCTACCTTATCAAGAGCACCGCGGTGACCTTTGGGGCGGACTGCAGCTTGTGTTGTGAGGTGGCTTTTGGGGATGCCATTTCGGGCTTTGCAAGTCACCTTCAACGTGCTTCAATGCACCTAGGAAGTAGCGAGGGTTAGGTTAATTCGCAGTGGAACAATAACAATTAACAACAAAAAATGTACACAGCAAAAACTTTCCTCCAAAAGGCTACATTTTACCCCAAAAAGATGTATTTTGATTCAATGTGCTTGCATCTTTCAAACTGATGGATTTCGGTTCAATTGGCAACAATATGAAATTTTAAATAATGACAGGAAAAAAAATCACAATAAATCAAACCAGCACGTGCATGGTTTGAACGCAATAGCTTTGAACTGTAAGGCACGTATGCCAACTGCAAAGCCAGCACGTGCTGACCACGAGTACACTGCAATCTGGAATGCAGTAAAGTGTGAAAGTGCCTTGTAAACCGGTGTAGATTTATTGCCATTAAAAATGAACCATAAAAAAAAGAAACGCGCACTGCTTACAAGTAAATTCTCTTCTCAAAAGAAAAAAAAAATATATATATATATAAACATTGCGTAATTTATTGCACTTGGAATGTATTATATATGTTTTTCCTTTTAGGAAATTGCAATTAGTATTCTTCATTGGAAATGAACGAAGCAGTCAAGCGCAACAGCAACAATTTGAACAGAGTGAATTACTGCGCAATAAAAGCAACCAATGGCATTTGTTATTACTTTGGCTCCATCTAAATAGCCTGGAAGGGCCGCTTTAATTGCAGCTTGAACTCGCCTTGCCACTATGTGATTTTTTTCCCCCCTTACCACTTCAAACAAATTTAGAGGTTTGATGTACTGCCAAAAGCATTTCGCGAACTGTGACGTACATTTGACTTGAATGACTCGATACAATGGTTCTTTGAGATATGGGTGACCTGGCTCAAGAGTTTGTCCCCCTTTTCTTTAAGCTGTTTAATGCCACTAAAGTTTTAACTAAATATCAGTAAAGTGAAAAATGCCATAGATTGGCGAACAAATACGACCATGCTTTTGAATTGTCACCCTTTAACTCATTCACTGCCATGCTGTTTTCAGTCTGGATTGACTCAGACATAGCACAACTGAAGGCCTCCCGATGTAATCCACGGATTTTGGACACTTTAAGTCATTTTTATTGGTGTTTAGCATTTGACTAAAAATATCATACTGCGTGTTTTGGGTATTTTAGATGCTATAAAACATTTTTCTGGTGTCAGTTAAAAAACAAAAAAGTGACGGTTGTCCTTTAAGGTGCTATATAAACGCAACATGTATGTATAGCATTGTATTTTGTACATCCACCCCCATTTCAAGCTCAGATAACTCCAGACCCATATAATTTAGGAATTAACTATTTCTTTCTGTTCATAGAATTGAGTCTATGGTTTCTAACACTGTATTGAATGTTTATTTAGTCCTAAAACACAATATTCTACTAGTAGATGGAATTCGAGTGACAATGACAAAAACCCTAGCACTGGAATGGCCACATTTTTACACATCATCTGGCAGTGAATGAATGAAGCAATATACAGGCCAGCTGAAATATGTATGACCGTGTTTACAAAATGTCCAAAAAAGAGACAGGAGGCCGTTTTGTTTGGAGGTGGTCCATTTAAAGAAAAAAAAAAAATCTAAAAAAAAAAATCTCTGAAAGGAAATGTAAAAGCAGACTTTAAAAAGTGCTTAGTGTCTGAAAATGTCTAGGCTTTTTTTTGTGTACCCTGGCATATTTCTACAGGTCCGTGTCAAAACTAATGACCACCCGAGTCCAAACTGGGTGGCAGCAGCAAGTTTAATGAGCACAATTCCTGTGTTTCATTGTTTTTGTTCCACGTGAAGCCCAACAACGGTCGTCAGAAAGGTTTATGGCTGAGCACCTACATTATTTTAGAGACAGCCACCCCCAAACCCCCTCCTGCTTACTACCATCAATAATAGAGCAAAGCCAATATTATTGATGACATTTGCACAATAACAAGCTCAGGTGGATGCGTACCAGGTGCAAGTGTGCTTTTACGATTTATATCTACTGTTGACTGGACAAAAGTGAAATGTCATTTCAGTATATTTTCTCCCTTTTTGGAAAGTGAAAAATAGTACATTTGACAAAATACATACTGGAATTTTGCTGATTTCTTGCACAATGTCAATTATTCGGTTCGGTTCCGGAGTGAACCGACGAATGGTTTTTGGATTTGAAAACGCAGGCTCATACCAAGTACAGTGATACATCGGTTAACGAACCCCTTGGCTTATGAACTTTTCGGTTTACGAACGGTACATTTATGAAAATTTTACCTTGTCATACGAACTTTACCTTGGCATATATATTTTTTTGTACACGGAGCTGTCTCAATGAGTGATGTGTCTTTCGCGAACGAGCCCGTTCATCAAACAACAAAATGGCAGCAGACTGTTTTTGTCCTCTATTCCCCGCCCCCAGTCGTCGGTTAAAGCCACGTGATTGGTCAAGAACGCAGCAGTGAGGGGGGGTGGTTTAAACATTAAGGAGACAGGCAGACGACAGTGAGAGTTTCAACTTTGATAGTTCAAAGGCAGTGTAGACAATTGATGAGGAACTAGATACAATTATCACAGAGAGGGAACCTACAAAGGATCATTCCTCAAGATGGTGAAAGAAGGTTACGTTTCTCATCAAGTGTTTAATGCAGAGGGAACAGGCCACTCCATTCCATCAAGCCATCAACGACCATCACAAAGGTAAATTAAACAACGTTATTACATATACAGTACAGTTTATTTCTTTAATTATAATACCATAGCACATTTATTATACATAAAATAAGGTATATTTAGTGTAGTTTTAAGGCTTAGAAAATTAGAAAGTAGAAAATTGTGTTTTATGGGGACCTGGGAACAGATTATTATCATTTTAATGGTTTCCTATGGGAACTAATTTTTTGGGATACACACTTTTCGCCTTACGCCTTACACACTGTGTCTGTGAACCAATTAAGTTCGTAAGCCATGGTATCACGGTCTGATAAAAATATTTTTGGGAAAAAAATCGCTCAGACAAAAATTAAATGTACTGGTCACAAGGAGCCAGGATAAACAAGGCATGAAAGCAAAAGCGCTTGCAAATGAAATGTTCAACAGTACTCACATCATACGCGAAAAAAATAACATTAAAATAAAACCAAAACAACAACCTACAACAATAAATAAATACATAAATACATAAATACTTACTGCGAAGGATTTCTGCACTCAATCATCTGACAAGATGATGTCAGAGTCCTTAAGTATAAAGCCAGGCATAATGAGGAAAAGCGGAACAGGTGGGACTGCTGGAGGGAAACGCCCTCCACTCCAGCTGGACCTGGAACACAATCAAGACCGAACATGACATATTAAAAAAAGGAAAGAATGTCAAATAACGGTTTTAAAAATGAAGAGAACACAAAATAACAAAACAAACATTACATTAAAGGGCAACCTAAACCATATTTTTTTCTTTCCTCGCTGGCATCAGAAAAACATTTTATAGCATCTAAAATACCCAAAACATGCACGCTAATATTTTTAGTCAAATGCAAAACACAAATAAAAATGAATTAAAGTGTCCCAAAACTACTTCAAAATGACCTCGGAGATGGAATCAAAACAATGGCTTCAGATTCGGAGAAGATTCTTTCTTGTTACTCATCCAGTTATGAATATGATTCAAATAGTTCTGAAGAGGAAATAAATGTTTGCATTGATTAAAGGAGTCCTTCCGTATCAATTTGAGTCGTCAGAACTCCAATGTAGCGTCCCAGAAAATGCACAAGATGGCGCCCGAGCTCCATTGGAAATGGGCTAATTTGTCTGCTGGGAATTTGTGTCAACTAGTATCAAATAGTAGTCTTGGTGCAACATACAACGATTCACTATCGCATTATTTATGTGATTTCCTTCTAGTTTTGCCATCAACACAAAGTTTTCAGACTAAACAAAGTACCCAAAATGCATTGTGTGTTGCTTTCTCGGTCCGGGGCGTTCCAGACGTGACATCACGTCAGGAATCGTCACCAACTCAAAAACAACACTTCCTGAATATTCAGCGTAAGTCTTAAAACGTAAAATATAGCTATATGTCGTGGAATCGTGGAAACACAACTTGTCCGGAGGCGTCGGTTGTCCTTTAAATTAACTTTAAAAATCACATTTTAAAATGTTATGGACAATGGACTCTTCAAAAGTACCGTATTTCCTGCATATAAGGCACACCGGACTATAAGGCGCACCTCCAATGAATGGTGTATTATCACACTTTTTTCATATATAAGGCGCGCCGAACTATAAGGCGCACCTTCAATGAATGACAAAAGTTTTCCAAATATAATATATAAATATATTAAAGTTTTCCAAATATAAGGTGTATCACATTATAAGGTGCTACAGCAGAGGCTGAGGTTACGCAATACATCTTCTACAGGGGGGAAACGGAGTCGGTAGCTGTGAGTAGTAGATGCGAGTCCTGTTGAGGCTCAACATGACTTCACATATAAGGCGCACCAGCGTATAAGGCCAAAGGGTCATCTTTTAACAAAAATTAAGACTTTTGTGTGCGACTTAAACATCGGAAAATATGGTATTCAAAAAGACTCACAAAAGATTCCTTTGTCGGTTATTTGTGTTTTTTCTGTCGTGGCACATTGACAAAATCGATTCCACAAATTCTCATCACAAGAGATGGAAATATGGTCAGGAGGATATTTTGCTGCTGATTACTTTTGGCGTTGCCTAGCAACCAGATGATGTGAGGGCGAGATAGAGGGAGAAAGAAATTAACGATTTTTTTTTTTTGTTTTCTGATCGCTGCCAATTTTTAACTCGCTCTACTAGACAGACAATGGACGCGACACCATAAGGGGGTTGCATTCCCATCGTGGTGACAACATTTGAAGACAAGAGGAAATGGTTGTTTGTCTATGTGTGCCTTGCGATTCGCCCACCTACTGCCCAAATACGAGCTGGGATAGGCCCCATCATGCCTGTTCACTTTTTCGTAATCTTTACTTCTTTGAAGGTGTCGGACGTTTCGCTTGTCATCCAAGAGGCTTCATCAGCGAACTAAAATTGTGCTGGTATCTCTGGCCCTATATATATCCATAATGTCCAGAGGCGGCGGTGACAAACCTCTGCTTTGATAGGTCCCTAACTCTAAGGTTGGGGGGAGCTCCATCAAAGCGGAGGTCTGTTAGTATATATAATTTTAGTATATATATATATATATATATATATATATACTAAAATTGTGCTGATAGCTACTGGCCCTATATATATATATATATATATATATATATATCAGCACAATTTTAGTTCGCTGACAAAGCTTCTCGGATGAGGAGCGAAACATCCGACACCTTCAAAGAAGTACAGATGACGGTTGAAGAAACCTTTTCATCGATGGACCACTCCTGTACGACTGAGAGCTCAACCAGATCGACCAAATGAATAGTAAATATCGTCATGGGAGTTTTTGTTGCAATGATTTTTCCAGATCATTGCGGCTTTTTCTTTGGATGCCATATTGAAAGACTTAAAAGCTCGGTTTGTTGATTAACCCACACAAGTGCATCACAAACAAACGTGCGCGTAGAGCAAAGAGCCGTTCATCATCTGGGAAATTGTCCCTTTTCTTACAAAGTCGGCAGTGTTTTTGTCATGCCGCTCTCCTGTGTATTTCATCCATCTGTCAGTCATCCAGAATAGCTTGTGAGCTGATTGGACGAGGGACATATTGCGCAACAGCTTGTTTGTATTCTTGTAATTTCGAATGTAAACTAATGAGAAACATAATCTTCATCGCAGCGATCTTTTCCCCTCCCTCACCACCCCCCAATTAGTTTGGCTCTTTTCCAAGTGGAGTGCTCTGGGAAAAAAAAAATCGCTGCAATTTTGACGCTAATTGAATGTTTGCGTATGTAAATGTGACGCAATTCGTCAGGGAGCCTTTTTATGCACACCGGCATCTTGTTCAGTCCCTTCACCACTTTTTCATTTGTGCCAATTACACACACTCGACGTGTTAAGGCGGGAAAACATTCGGCACGGAGGATCCATGAGGAGGTCCGTGACAACAGGTGCGCGGACCTTGTTGTCAAGCTCGTGCTAATCAAGCCTGGCAGCACTCTGTTTGTTCGAGACCACATCACACTCCCAATCCACTTCTCTCCATCGAGTCAAGTTACAAGATCGCACAGTAGGTCATCAAATTGGTCCTGTTGACGGCGGTGTGAAATGGACCACGCGGTGGTGGTGGGATTTTTCCATTTCCCATCTGTGGATTCATTTGAAGGAAATCCGAATACCATTTGGACATTTCAGGTTGAGGTTTTGTGGAGTACTATAACAAGTGTAATATGAGCACTATTTCTTGGTTCAAATAACAAAAAAATGGTGGCAATATCTCAATGTTTTGTTTTAACTGAAAACATTTTTTTTGTATGACATATGAAGCTAGCTAGCTAGTTAGACAGCTAATAGATCGCAAATAGATAGCTAGCTAGGTAGCCAGCAACGGTGACCCGTTTTTTTCCGAGACGATGCGCAAGATCAAGTTAGCCAGCTAGCTAATAGATAACTAATAAATAGCGAGCCAGCCAATCTTTTTCTTCTTCTTTTCCTTTTGGCTTTTCCCTTCAAGGTGTCACCAGAGCGAATCAGTGTCCTCCATCTTCAGAATGTTGATTCAAATGTTTTTTTTGGCCAATCTTTTACGTTGGATGCCCTTCCTGACACAAACCTCTGTATTTATCCGAGCTTGGGACAGGCACAAGAAGACGTATGTTCCTTTACAGCCAATAGATAGCAAATATATAGTTAATAGATAGCTTTTTTTCTGAGACGACGCGCAAGATCAAGTTAGCTAGCTAGCTAGCTAATAGATAACTAATAAATAGCTAGCTAGCTAGTTCGACAGCTAATAGATCGCAAATAGATAGCAAATAGATAGCTAGCTAGGTAGCCAGCAAGGTGACCTTGTTTTTTTTGTTTAGTTTTGCTGGACACAAAAAATATATATAAATAAATGGGGGGCCAGAATCGGGCCCTGGGCCTCAGGTTTGACACACCGTCGGTTCTTAAGTCTTTTTTTCTATTTCTTATGATGGACATTTCAATAGTATTTCGTTCTGCAAAGTTCAACTGGTTTAGGTGGATACATGAAAAAAATACAGTGTGGATGCTACAAAGCATAAATGTTCCCGAAAATGGCTGTAATTACTGACTTACGTGCCAGCAGTCATTACTTTTTGTTATGCATCGCATCCTTCTGAAGCGTCAACTGGGAAGAGGGATTTCTTCCCTGCCCACATACTCTACGCAGGCAATCGTAAGTGAGCTCGGCAGCTTGGGGCCTAAACTTGTTGGCGACACTTCAGCATAGCCAGGCGCTGATTGGTCACCCTTGGTGTCCGTCGCGTAAACATCCAACCCTTGAAACCGCCAATGTGTGTGAAGCACAGTACGCAGCCAATTGCAAGCAAGCTCGGATGGAAAAAGGCGCGCAATTTGAAATGTAACTTACAGGATCTATGTCCGAACATTTTTTGACATACTCTTCTCTTCTTTTGGCTCTTCGGCCTTCAGGGGTCGCCACAGCGAATCAATGTCCTCCATTTAACCAGGTTTTGTGCATCCTCTTCTCTCACACCAGCTACCTTCATGTCCTCTTTGACCACATCCATAAACCTCCTCTTCGGTCTTCCTCTCGGTCTCCTGTCTGGCAGTTCAAGGCTCAGCATCCTTCTCCCGATATAGTCACTCTCTCTCCTCTGGACATGTCCAAAGCATCTCAGTCTGGCCTCTCTGACTTTCTCTCCAAAGCCTCTAATATGAGTTGTCCCTCTAATGGACTCATTCCTGATCCTATCCAACCTGGTCACTCCCAAAGAAAACCTCAACATCTTCAGCTCTGCTACCTCCAGCTCTGCTTCCTGTCTTTTCTTCAGTGGCACTGTCTCCAGTCCAAACATAGATGGCTGGTCTCACCACGGTTTTATACACTTTTCCTTTCATCCTAGCTGAAACCCTTCTATCACACATCACACCTGACATTTTCCTCCAGCCGCTCCAGCCTACCTGGACACGCTTCTTCACCTCTTTTCCACACTCTCCACTTTCTCTATCTCTTCTCCCTGTAGCATCACTCTTGCACTTGGATCTCTCTCGTTCACACACATATATTCCGTCTTGCTGCGACTGATCTTCATTCCTCTCCTTTCCAGGGCATATCTCCACATCTCCGCCACCTGCTCCCCGTTCTCGCTACAGATCACAATGTCATCTGCGAACATCATGGTTCAATGAGATTCTTGTCTAACATCGTCTGTCAGCCTGTCCATCACCATAGCAAATAAGAAGGGGCTCAGAAATGACCCCTGGTGGAGTCCCACCTCCACCTTGAATTCCTCCGTCACACCGACAGCACACCTCACCACTGTCTTACAGTCATGATACATGTCTTGCACCGCTCTGACATACTTTTCCGTCACTCCAAACTTCCTCATGCAATGCCACAGCTCTTCTCTGGGCACCCTGTCATACGCTTTCTCCAGATCTACAAAGACACAACGCAATTCCTTCTGACTTTCTTTATCAGCATTCTTAAAGCAAACACTGCATCTGTCGTACTCTTTTTTTTGGGCTGAAGCCATACTGCTGCTCACAAATGTTATTTTTTGACATACTGTACCTGCAAAAATGTTCGTATGTACCGTTATTCGTAACTCGAAATTTTGTAAGTTGGGGAGCATCTGTAATCAATAACTAAAAATGGTATGGACTTTATAATAATAAAATAATAATAAAAAATGGTTTGGACTTTAGCAAGCATCAGGGAATTTCAAAAGTTTGACTTGATTTTGCGGGCCGAAAAAAAGTATGTGGTGGGCCAGGTTTGGCCCCCGGGCCTTAACTTTGACACCATGCTGTGGAATTTAATGGTGTCAAGTGAAAGTGCTATTGAGCAAATGCTTTACTATTTCAACCATGAAAATGTGATAATATCAAAGAAATCAGGCAAGCTCGTTACGGGAAAAAAGATCCGATCTGACATCCGCCAGCCTTTTGAACATCTCTTAGGTGGACCGAGCGACACGTGACTCGGGGGCCACCTTGAGCCGTTGACCTCATCAGTGTACAGCACAAAAGAACAGAAGCGACAGGATTTTGGTGATTGCCCGGCCATTGTGCTGCAGGGGCAAATCAATTATAAAAACACGACCAACAGCAAAGATAACAGTAATGTCCGCTATTGTGTTGGAATGTGTTTTTTCCCTTTTCCTTTCTTCTTCTTCCTCGATGTTCTCTTGACCGGTCCGGCATCACCTTGGTGCAATTTGCACCCCCCCGCCCAGCCCATCTCAAATCCTATTGCCTTTTTGGAATTGGATTTCCCTCCAACTCATTCACACAGAGACTGGATACAAAAAAAGTGAAGATTCTATGTGAAATTGGCCGAGAAGTCATGCGGTTCTCAAGATGCATCGGGGTTACTGTGTGTCAATAGCCATTAACTTTGCGATCGGGACCAACGTCCTCATTGTAAAGGTGGACTTCCTAAAAGCGCACAAACATGAGTGACAATTTTCATTGTCATAAAACCTTGGAAACTGGCCAAAATCAACATAGTAAATGTCAAAAATGTCTCAGGGGAGCCCAGTTCAATTGAACTTATCTTCCAGATGGACCTGTAGACCATAAACGCTAACCCTAACCCAGTAGTTCTTAACCTGGGTTCGATCAAACCCTGGGGGTTCGGTGAGTTGTTCTTAAGGGTTCAATGGAGGCTCTGTCGTGGACGGTAGGACGCATACGACTCAACATGCTAATTTGTAATTACACGCCCGCTTGGCCATCATTGGCTGAAGATGGTCACATGACATTTCTTGTCCAACGGATTTTGTGTCACTGTTGTGATACATGACACAATCAGATAAATAAATAAATATATCGATAAATAAATGTATCGATAAATAAATAAATGTCCAAATAAATGCATAAATATCTGAATAAATTAAAAACCTACACAACTAAATAAATAACATGAATAATTAAGTAAATTAAAAAAAAACACACAAATAAATAAATTATACTTATTGCTTGAAGTCTATCTAAATAGATAAATAAATAAATGTGTAAATGTGTTGAAATCAAGAGCCTTAAGTTTTCGTTTTAAAATTAAAGCCTCATTAGAATTTACAACTCTGCATAATAGACTGCCAAGCCGTTAATTTTTTCTGTACACCCCAATCCGAAGTAATGCAAGTACAGTGATACCTCGGTTTACGAACGCTGTAGCTAATGAACTTTTTGCTTTACGAACATTAAATTTGCGAAAATATAATCTTGGCATACGAACTAGTTTTTGGCAAACACAGTGAGCGCCACAATGGCTGGTGGACTAGTTTTCGGCGGAAGAACACCACACCCCCTTCTCTGACTGCATACGTGGTTTGCTATCGAGGATACCTTTGTTTTTTTGGGACAGAAAAAGGCAACGTGTGGCGAAGAGTGCTTCTGATATAGAATCGATATATGTAGAATAGAATAGAACAGGTTGAAAAACTTCTGTTGATTTGGGTGAACGAAAAGCAGCTTGCAGGGGACAGTGTTAGTGAGGATATGATCAACGAAAAAGCACGGCAACTTCACTCGGATATCATTAAGAGGCAATTATATCAACGACCATCACAAAGGTAAATAAAACAACTTTATTATGCAGTACAGTTCATTTCTTTAATTACAACACAATAGCAACTTTACTATACATAAAATAAGGTATATTTTGTGTAGTTTTCAGGCTTATTTAGTCGAAAATTATGTTTTACGGGGACCTGGAAACGGATTATCATTTTTAATGGTTTCCTATGGGAAATTAATGTTTGGAAGACACACTTTTCGCCTTACACACACTTTCTGGGAACCAATTAAGTTTGTAAGCTGAGGTATCATTGTATGTGTGGGGTATCAGCCACAATGGCCGCCGCCAAATTCAAGATTTACCTCGCCCACACTTGAGCCTCATTGTCAACATAACTCTCAATAAATATATAACAAGCCCTGATAAAGAGAATGTTTATGGCCAAACGCTGCAGGCTTTAATTTGGGTGTCTTTTTCTCTCCCACTTGCCAATCAGAGGTCCACTTATGAGGTATTAATTTAACAATGGAGTCGTAATTGCGATCGTACCGTGCGGCGGATTTAGTTTATTTTCAGTTAATTTTAGGCTTAGATTCAAGGGGAAATAAATGGGACATACTATTTGGTCAGGTCACATCAGTCTTTTTTTCATTTGTGGGATATTCTCTTCCATGGTAAAAAGAGATGCTGGATTTTTCCGGCGGGATGAAATCTTGGAGGTGATGATCGCCATCCTCGCCCCGCGCCAATAATTGGCCTGCATGATTATGTTACACGCCCTCATTGGCTAGATATTGATTCCCATTCCCGGGCGGTTACTCGCTAGGTTAAGAGAGCATCTCCAATGCAAGGACTGGCAGATTGCTGCTTCAACCTCAAGTTGAACGACAGTGATACCTCGGTTTACAAACCCCTTGGCTAACAAAGTTTTCGGTTTACAAACGTTAAATTTCTGAAAATTTTACCTTGGCATACGAACTTTTTTCATACACGGAGCTGCCTCAATGAGTGATGTGCTGTTCTCGAATGAGCCCGTTCTTCTAAAAACAAAATGGCAGCCGACTGTTTTTGTCTTCAGTCTTTGGTTAAAGCCATGTGATTGGTCAAGAACGCAGCAGTGAGAGGGGTGGTTTAAACATTAAAGAGACAGACAGACGACAGTGAGAGTTTCAACTTTGATAGTTCAAAGGCAGAGGGTAGACTGCAAGGTTAAAATATCCCATCAATCAGGCTCTACAAACAACCCGCACAAGCCATCTGTACACTTGATGCAAAAAGCTATCAACCCAGCTAAACAGAACACAATTGATGAGGAACTAGATACAATTATCACAGAGAAAGCACCTACAAGGGATCATTCCTCAGGATGGTGAAAGAAGAAGGCTACGTTCCTCATCAAGTGTTTAATGCTGATGAAACCGGCCACTCCATTCCATCAAGCCATCAACGACCATCACAAAGGTAAATAAAACGACTTTATCATCCAGTACAGTTTATTTCTTACATACCATAGCACATTTATTATACATATAATAAGGTATATTTTACACACTTTACACACTTCATCTTACACACTCTGTCTGGGAACCAATTAAGTTCGTAAGCCAAGGTATCACTGTATGTGGAATTCAAATGAATTGAATTTTTAACAAGGGGGGAAAAAGTGATAAAAGTAAAAATATAAGCGGTTAGATTGAAGTGAAAGTTTTATGTGTGTGTGCTGGGATTTTTTTTATGGTTTCACCCTTGCATAGCTCACCTGACATGGCTTTTTTCTGACTTAGAAGCTAAGCAGCCTCAGGAATTTCTTTGTAGATAAAGATAAATGCCCCATTCCAGACCCCCGTGACCATGCGACGGCTTTATGAAACAAGATGGCGGAGTCACATAATAGCAAAAGTATAATTCAATGGAGCGTTGATGTACTGCGTGTCAATATGCCTCACTTACAGTTGGGTGAGCTTGGCCTTATGATCCCTCAATTAAAAAGCACACGAACAAAGTTTTACCTGGGTAGGCCGCTTGACGCCTAATAATTTAAAAAAAGAACAGGATTTAATTTGCAGTTTAATCCCGACGCCCACCCACCCGGCCTCCTTTGCGGCGGGGTGTCGGCGGCGGGGTCATCCATTCAACAGCCGCCACAGATTAGAAAATGAAATTAATCCGACAGCGGCGCCAAATTTTTCTTCTGCTGTAAAGGATTTTGAAAGAAGTGAATGCGCAACGGTGATTTATCAAGTCAGGCGGGGGGGAACTTGATCTTTATTCAAATCGGCCGCTATCGTACTTTGATTTTAAACCAAAAATACAGCGAAGGGCAAAGGAAGAGGTCTTAATAAAGCGGGGCTGTAGCACACAATGCCTTGTCTGTATTTAGACCTATTTAAAGGACAACCAACACCATTTTTTTTGTTTCCTAACTGACATCAGAAAAACGTTTTAGAGCATCTAAAATACTCAAAACACGCGGGCTGATATTTTTAGTCAAATGCAAAACACCATCAAAAATGAGTTAAAGTGTCCCAAAACTACTTCAAAATGACCTAGGAGATGGTGAGTTTCAGAAGTCCCCTTGTTCGTGACGTCACGCCAGGACGTCTTGCCTTGCTCTAGAATCAAAACAATGGCTTCAGATTCGGCGAATATGCTTTCTTGTTACTCATCCAGTTATGAATACGATTCAAATAATTCTGAAGAGGAAAGCATAAATGTTTGCAATCGATTAAAGAAGTCCTTCCGTATCATCTCAAGCCGTCAGTACTCCAATGTAGCGTCCCAGAAAATGCACAAGATGGGCCCAAGCTCCGTTGGAAATAGGCTGATTTGTTTGCTGGGAATTTGTGTCAACTAGTATCAAATAGTAGTCTTGGTGCAACACACAACGATTCACTATCGCGTTATTTATGTTTTTTCCTTCTAATTTCGCCATCAATGCGGATCAACACGAAGTTTTCAGACCAAACAAAGTACCCAAAATGCATTGTGTGTTGCTTTCTCGATCAGGAGCGTTTCAGATGTGACATCACGTCAGGCATCTTCATCAACTCGTAAACAAGACTTCCTGAATATTCAGCGCGAGTTTTAAAATGTAAAATATAGCTATGTTCCGTGGAATCTTTGTAAAATACGCTCAGTAGAAGTCGTTTGAATTGATTTTACAAATTATGGACACAACTTGTCCGAAGGCGTCGGTTGTCCTTTAAGCATATTGATCCAAATATATTAGAAGTGGATGTTACAATCTTGTTTCGTGTTCTTTACCCCCGGAGTAGAGCGACAAAAAAGGACAATAACCCACTCTGGAGAAGAGAAGGGAATTTTGCCATCCAAATTGTTTTCCACATCATGAGATGATATTAGAGGAACTATCACTGCTTTGAATTGAAGCGGATTTATGTGGGACATGAGACTGATAGGAGACTATCGCTTTTTGTCAATGGATGCTACGGCTTCATGCTTGCTTTCAACATTTAGCTTGTAGTACACATGCATATTCCACACCATGATGTCTCTGGTCCACTGTGAGGAGGAGGCTTTCATCCTCTCCTCTTTCATCTAGAACTGCTTCATGTGATAAAGTGTTTGTCTTGTACAAAAAAAATCATAGAGTACATTGTGAAAGTCATTAAGATTGCACAACTGTCCATGTTTTAATGTTCTTTTTGTGTTTATTATTTTGCTTTGTGTTGACTATTTGACGCTTTGTTACTGCTGCTGCAGCTGTTGTGAAAGCGCGATAAAAATTAGGATGTATTGTATTTTATAGATTAGATTAGATGAAATTATATTAGATATTTAGCCTTTATTTGTCTCACAGTGGATACATTTACATTTTACAACAGCAAAAACAAAATACAGGAGCTGCTGTAAGTCAAAAATAAATAAAAAAAATCAATCGCAATTAATGTGACACAACACAATAGACACAGACAGTCTTCAATCTTTAGCACTTTCTGCACCCACTTTGTCCTTTTCCACTTTGTTCACAAAGTGTCCTTTGCACCAGTGGATCCGGGATGTCATGGTGGAATGTGTACAAGCTAAATGTCGAAAGCAAACACGAAGCTGTAGCATCCATTAACGAAAACAGATTGTCTCACATCGCTCGTCTCACGTAAATCCGCTTCAATTCCAAGCCGCGACAACTGCCAAAATATTGTTTTGTTGTCGTTAGTTCAACTGCATGGGTATCTGGGTGTCTTTTTTTAAATGAAAATGAATCCCTGCTTTAGTGTTCACTCTCCTGCCCACCCACGACTTAGGGAAAAAAAAAATCACAAAACAATACATGCTCAGCTACCGCATATGCTAATGGTGAAAAAAAAAACACAATCGGCATTTGGGTTCATTGATCTCGGGTGGCTAATTGGAAGTGTTTGTTTTATGCAAACTACATTCATGAGCGATGAGTCATGAAGATGACGAGAGGGGTTTGAGGGGGGGGGGGCTTGAAATTACTTATCACAATCATGTTTTTGCAGCCAAAATTTTGCACAAAGTGTGACAATATTGAGTCACCTCTGAGATGAAAACTCATACGCGATGTGTAAAAGATCTTTTGTGCCAATCGGTCCGGATGACAATGTCATTTGTCACGCGTAGTGCTGACAAAATTTGATATTTCAACTGTCAATGATGACAATAGGCCATTGGTAAGGTTTGGAAATGTCACGATAATCTCTCAAGTAACCGTGCTGTCAAAACAACCCCCTCAACATACATCCCCACCACCACAAAACTAATAACAGATTATGTTATCTCGTCTATAGTTATCTTTCCCTACATTAAATACCGTGTGATGTCTATCACAATGTTTAGACAGTAAAAGAGCATATGGCAGAATTAATCACACACACATTATAAAAAAACATCAAATTATTCCGCTAGCAATGGCTCATGGTTAAATTTCCCATGCCTTCACATTGTTTGTATTTGCCTCTTCCTGACCACCAACGGTCAACAATGTCAAAACCCGCATCCTTTCAGCACGGCCGATCGATCAACAGGCTGCCAATGTCCTCGTGAGTCATTCGGTGAGGAAAAGATGACTGCGCAATTTCACCGTCAGCCAGCGGGAGTGCTTGGCTGCGCGCAGCAAGACAGTGCGTACGCGAGGGGTGTAAGCGTTTGATGGTCGGCGGCGGACAAGCTCCTACTTTCTCCTTCCCAAGCCCTGAAATATTTATACGCATAACTTCTAAGAGAGCCTGATCAATTATACACCTGCAGTGGGCGGCAAGTGAATTATTAACGCACAGTCTGATAAGTATCTCTGACCACTGATCTCATTCCAGGGAACACCGATCGCGACAGTCGGAGAAAAGGGAGCCAGCGCGGACGGACTGGTCATGGCTTTGTACAGCAAATTACTGGTTTGACCTTGAAATGACATCGGTAAAGTGAAATATGCAAGGCGGTAGGTTGTTTGGGAAAGCCAGCGAGAGAGAGAGACAGATATAGAGAGAGAGATAGAGAGACACACAAACAAAGACAGAGAACAGAGTGAGATACAGAGAGATATAGGGATAGAGACAGGCAGAGAAAGAGAGAGAGAGAAAGAGAGAGAGACAGAGAGCAAGAAAGAGACACAGAGAGTGAGAGAGAGACAGAGAGAGAAAGAGAGGGAGACAGAGACACAAGGTTGAGAAAGAGAGAGAGAGGAGAGAGAGAAAGAGCAAGAGACACAGACAGAGAGAGAGACGGAGGGAGAGAGAAAGAGAGAGACAGACAAGTGAGTGAGAGAGAGTGAGAGAGGCAGAGAGAGACAGAGTATTAGAGAGAGAGACCGAGAAAGAGAGAGACAGAGTCAGACAGAGAGAGTTAGAGAGTTAGAGACAGAGTTAGAAAGAGAGAGACTAAGAGAGTGAGACTGAGAGAGAGAGAGAGAGAGAGAGAGAGAGAGAGAGAGAGAGAGAGAGAGAGAGAGAGAGAGAGAGAGAGACAAAGAGAATTAGATAGACACACAGAAAGACAGAGAGACAGACAGGGAGGGAGCGAGAGAGAGAGACAGACAGAGAAAGAGAGACAGAGGGGGTTAGAGATAGAGTCAGAATTAGAAAGAGAGAGAGAGAGAGAGAGAGAGAGAGAGAGAGAGAGAGAGAGAGAGAGAGAGAGAGAGAGAGAGAGAGAGAGAGAGAGAGAGAATTAGATAGACACACAGAAAGACAGAGAGACAGACAGGGAGGGAGCGAGAGAGAGAGACAGACAGAGAAAGAGAGACAGACAGACAGACAGAGGGGGTTAGAGATAGAGTCAGAATTAGAAAGAGAGAGAGAGAGAGAGAGAGAGAGAGAGAGAGAGAGAGAGAGAGAGAGAGAGAGAGAGAGAGAGAGAGACAGACAGACAGAGAAAGACAGAGAAAGACAGAGAAAGACAGAGAAAGACAGAGAAAGACAGAAAATAAAAATAGTTGAAAAACAAAATAGTTCAGTAATCCAATTGAATCGTTCTTCACATTTCAGTCTTGGTTTAATTATCTCATAACATGTTTATCTCCTCCATATGTGCCTTGTAATTCTCCCAAATGGACGGTTTAAAATCAAAATGGCTGACCATTTGTTTCCGGTCTGATTGTTTTGCGGACCTCCACGTCGGCCATTTTCACCAAGCCACACACACACATTGACTAAAAATTCAGTTTTTCAGAATGTTAGGGTGTCCAAAAAAAAGCCGGTCATTTCTTGAAATAAATCCATACGCTAGTGTTCTGATCTGGATTTCACAATGCTTCAGGACAGTAGTCAAGCTAACATATGCTGGCTGCCACTCAGGACTTCTGAAGAGAAATTGAAATGCTCCTTTTGGAGGTTTTTTATTTGACAGACTTGAGCTGCCCGGTGAAGATTGATTGCCAACAAAATTGAGTTTGAGAGGAAATCCTCAGTACAGATTAAGATTGGCTTTTAGGGGCTGAAGCAGTGGGGGAAGAAGGGATTACACTCAGGTGTTTTGATGCTCGGCAAAGCTTGGATGGTGTCCAAACTCATTTTTGGAATTTGTGTGTTCCTTTTCCCTCAAGTGTGAAACATCTCCGTTTTGCAAGGAATTTCATGCCTGTCTGCTTTTGGTTATTAAACAGTGTTTTGTGGCAAAGCACAAGAGGAACTTTTGGAGTTGGGAGGAAAAGGCGGATTTCGGAGATGTCAGATGCTTATTTTTTTTTGAAACCAGGCGATGTGTGGAGGGCAAAATTTAGTCAATCCATTCTATCATGATATTTGGCACCCTGAAAAACTTGCCACATGACAACAACATTTACAAGTTAAAACACCTCATTCCATTATTCACAAAATATTATATATATAATATTTGATCAACATAAATACAGTGATACCTCCGCTGACGAACGCTTCAGCTCACGAACCTTTCGCCTCAAAAACATTAAATTCGCGAGCATATCGTCTCTGCTGACGAACTAGTTTTCGGCAGACGAACCAAACCACACGGTCGAACGGTGCCACGGTGGCTGTCGGACTAGTTTTCAGAGGACGAAACCAAACCATGGCGTCCCAATTCGTCATTCTCTTTCTTTAAGTGCAGACGTGGTTTGTGTTTGATCGACATTTTGGACAATATTAATTGTATTTTTGCTATTATGGGACCGAAAAATACCCTACCACAGGCTAGCGTTAAGCCGAAGAAGAAGAAGGAGATCATTGAAAAACACGAACGAGGTGTGCGTTTGTGTGACTTAGCGTCCCAGTACCAGTACGCTAAGTCTACCATTGCTACCTTACAACTCAGAAAGCAACAGGTGTCAATTAAGAGTTTTTTAGTCAGCAAAAAGTATAAAACGTCACTTTTCAAAGAAGCAAACAAGAGAAGCCACACCAGAGGTTGAGCTACCTACAATCCTTATGAAAGGTGACTCTCCTTCCAAACAGTAACTCCCTCCCTTCTGCCTCCTCCCACTCCATTTCATCAAGCCATCAACTACCATCACAAAGGTAAATAAAACGACTTTATCATACAGTACAGTTTATTTCTTGAATTACAATACAATAGCACATTTATTATACATAAAATAATGTAAATAATGTATATTTTGTCTAGCAGGCTTATTTAGTAGAAAATTATATTTCATGGGGACCTGGGAACGGCTTATTCTCATTTTAATGGTTACTTATTGGAAATAAATATTCGGAAGACAAACTTTTCATCTCACACACTTTCTGGGAACCAATTATATTCATGAGCTGAGGTATCACTGAATCACCTTGTTGGAACATTTGGCTCGTGACCACGAAGTTTGGCTATCTCCATTTGTCATAATATTGTTACAAAAAAGACACTGAACCACGATATAATCTGAGTATTTTGTCTGTGATGTATGTTAATTTGCTGGTATGTGCAAACAGCGGATGAAAAAAAATGAACATGATCAGCTTCTTTGTTGCTTCTTTGATATCAATACGCAATGACTCAATTTAAAAAAAGGTCATCGAAATATACGACCATTGATATTGTCACACCACCACTACACAATCTGAATATATACACTATATATGTTGTATGTCATCGGGGAAAAAAAAAAAAACAAAAAACAAATAAGCAGGCATTTGGTTGATAGAAATAAAGTCAGGGCGATTGGCTTTATTCTGTCGAGAAAGGGAACTCTGTGTGTTTCCCAGCCGTTTATGACAGTGAGCCGGATGCGAGGCTTATTCGACTGATCCCAGATGAATAGCTCTGCCCGCGTGGAAAGCAGAGTAATTAACGAGGAAGCTTAACGGCAAATTAAATAGGCGGCCATGCAATTATGACGGTGAGAGCTGATCAATAACGTTGACCCATGGTGGGATGTAATGGAGAGAACTTTCCATCCAAGGTGCACCAACGGGGAAAAAAATGCAATGGAGTCATACACGTGACAACGTGTCATCGAATAGGATGTCATTTCTTTGCAAAGTTGACATTTTCTTCCAAATGGGGAACAAATGTGAAGCACTCAATAGAAATTAACAGTATGCACATTACATAAGTGTGAAAAATTGTGTCAAATTGATTAGGAATATTCCACAAAAAATACAATGTAAAACAACTTAAAAGACCCTGAAGGTGAAAACAAATGTCTTCAATAATTGACATTTGACAGAAAAATGTGTTATTAACAGGCCGACCAAATAAAAAAAATATATATGTACAGATACTCCCCTACTTACGAACATTCGAGTTATGAACAACGGTAGATCCGAACATTTTGTAGTAACATATTCTCTCCAGGGCGGCCCGGCCCGGTAGTCGAGTGGTTCGCACACCGGCTTCACAGTGCAGAGGTCGCCGGTTCGCGTCCCGGTCCGGCCTCCCTGTGTGGAGTTTGCATGTTCTCCCCGGACCCTCCGGTTTCCTCCCACACTCCAAAAACATGCATGGCAGGCAGATTGACCACTCCAAATTATCCCTAGGTGTGAGTGTGAGAGTGACTGTTGTACGTCTTTGTGTGCCCTGCAACGGCTGGCAACCAATTCAGGGTGTCCCCCGCTTTGTGCCCGAAGACAGCTGAGATAGGCTCCAGCAACCCCCGCGACCCTAATGAGGAATAAGCGGTACGGAAAATGAGATGAGATGAGATATTCTCTCCAGTTGTTCATGTACATATCTTTATAGGTAATATATTTTATTACATTTTTCGCTGAAGAAGCATCTTGGATAAGAAGCGAAACGTCCGACACCTTCAAAGAAGTACAGATGACGGCTGAAGAAACCTTTTCATCGATATTTTATTAAATGTTTATTTTTCAGTAGAAACCAATACAGGTTACTTATACAAGCCTTAAACATACTTATATAAAACATAAATTCCATACAAAATATAGCACTGAAGCAACTTCCGAACAAATTCACCTCACGAACGACCGTTCGGAATGTACCTTGTTCGTAAACTGGGGAGTGTCTGTATATATAAATTAAAATAAAGAAATCAGTCAGCTTCACCCAGGAGCTTTTCTACGACATGACAATGAGTCACTCTAAAGCCATATTAGCACGAACCCCCTGTAGACACACTGACAGTTACCTGACACTGTACTATTTCACCTTGCTCTTCGGCCATCTCTTTTTGGTAATGTGTGTCTAACAACGGGCGCGCTGTAGTGGACTAAGGGAAGATGCATTCGCGAAACACGAGCTAGCTAACTGCATGGTGCTAACTGCTTATGTGAATGTAGCTGCTGAAGTCCTTGTGCTGCAGTGCCATGGGGAATATTTTAGCCACAGCTCCCCAAAAAAACTAACCAACTACCCAACCAACGAACCAACAAACTAACCAACTAGCCAACCAACTAACCTACTAGCCAATTAACCAACTAGCCAACTGACCAACTAGCCAATAACTAACTAACTAAATGACCAATTAACCAACCAACTAACCAACCAACCAACCAACCTGAAGTCGTTGTACTGCAGTGTCATGGGCAATATTTTAGCCACAGCACCCAAATTAAAATAAAAACTAACCAACTAACTAACCAACTAGCCAACCAACTAGCCAACCAAATAACCTAATAGCCAACCAACCAACTATCCAACAAACAAGCCACCCAACTAACCAACCAAACAAAAAACAAACAACTAACTAACCAGCCAACCAACCAACCAACCAACCAACCAACCAATCAACTAACTAAGTTACTAAATAAATAAATAAAATAAGACTGTTGTGAAGAAAACAGTTGAATGCGACATTCCCACAATTAAAACCCTCTCCATAATTCTCAATCTAGGCACGTTTGCCGTAAAAATCTACCCCCAAAAAGTCTGAATCCAATTTATGGGGTCATTAAGAAAAAAAATATGGACATTCATGGAAAATTAGCCTTTTCCCCCAAGAAAATTGACTTGTATAACTTCCTTCTCACAATATTGCAAATTTATTGCCATTATAATCGGATAAAGATGAGGCTATTTTCTTCTAAGAATATTGTTTCAAGTAGCCCCCCCCCTCCCCCCCACCCGACTCATACTTATGATGACTCTGAAGCAATATGAGTAGTCCATAGATTTTCATATTTTGCCATTGGGAGGTGACGCATCCTGTGCATGCTTCTGTGACAATGTGACATGGAAGGAGGAGGTCTTGCCATCTGGGGGGATGGTGGGAATGAGCACGATGCTCCCCTCCTCACCTCCCACCCCTACCACCCCTCTTGGGCAGATAATTAGAGCATCTGTGGAGAAGTCAGAGCTGATTTGACAACGCAAGTGACAACGCAAGTCGTTCTTTATGAATATCCAGCGTGAAAACAGGCCTGCCGCATTGATGCTTGACATGATGAATCACAGACAAGATGCACTTTGCTTCTTGAAAATGGAATATTTAACCCCCCCCCCCCCCCCGCACCCCCACCATGAACTAAGTGACGCATATAGTGCCACATTTAAATAAATATTTCATTTCATGTAATGCCATTACACGCATGTTCGAAAGGGGAAATCCATCACAGCTTTTGGGTACATGAGGAAGGCGTACCGGCAGATATTAAGCCCTCATGTCACATCATGTGTTCATCATGAGACAAGCCTTGGATGGTGAGCCAGGCCACTGACAAGAGAAGTTAGCCGGATTTTGTGTAAATTAAAACAAGTGAGAAACATAGCTTGTATCGCGACATCGGATCAGGTCATATTTCATGACCTCACTGTGGAGTCCTCCTTTGGGTTTATTTCTGACATTATAGCACGATGACGTCTGTGTAAGCTCTCAGTCGGACAGGAGTGGTCAATCGATGAAAAGGTTTCTTCAGCCGTCAGTGATACAGTGATACCTCATCTTACGAACGCTATAATTTACTATGACTTTTCACCTTACGAACATTAAATTCACGAGAATATAATCTTGCCATATGGACTAGTTCGGCAAACGAACCAAACCACACGGAACGCCACAGTGGCTGGCGGACTAGTTTTCATCACCCCTTTCCTTGAGTGCAGACGTGGTTTGTTATCAAGGATACTTTTGCTATTATAGGACCGAAAAAGACCCCACCACAAGCTCGTGTTAAGCTGAAGAGGACACAAAAGGAAATTACTGTCGAGTGGAAGAAGGAGATCATCGAGAAACACGAACGAGGTGAGAATTTGTGTGACTTAGCGTCCCAGTACCAGTATGCTAAGTCGACCATTGCTACATGAGGCTAAGGGTGTTTCTATGTTGTCTAAGCAACGGTCTCAGGCAATAGAAGAGGTTGAAAACGTGTTGATTTGGATTAACGAAAAGCAGCTAGCAGGGGACAGTGTGAGTGAGGGTAGGTATTATCGCCGAGAAAGCACGGCAACTTCACTCGGATATCACCAAGAGGCAACCTGGAGGTTCATTATCCATTGACAACTACCATCACAAAATTATACGGTACAGTTTAATTCTTGAATTACAATACAATAGCACATTTATTGTTATGTACTCGCACATTTATTGTACATAAAATAAGGTATATTTTGTGTAGTAGGCTTATTTAGTAGAAAACTTTGTTTAATGGTGACCTGGAAATGGATTATTCTCATTTTTAATGGTTTCTTATGGGAAATAAATGTTTGGCAGACAAACTTTTCGCCTTACACACACTTTCTGTGAACAAATTAAGTTTGTAAGCTGATGTGTCAGTGTACTTCTTTAAAGGTGTCGGACGTTTCGCTCCTCATCTCAAAAGCTTTGTCAGCTAACTAATATTTTGCTGGTAGCTCTGGCCTTATATACTGTATGTATCCCTAATATCCACAGGTGGCGGTGCCAGACCTTTGCTTGGATAGGTCCCTGTTCTAAGGTTTGGGGGGAGCAGAGGACTACTCCCTGAAGCTAATCTGATTAAACAAATACAATTTTAGTTCGCTGACGAAGCTTTTCGGATGAGGAGTGAAACGTCCTACACCTTTAAAGAAGTACAGATGACGACTGAAGAAACCTTTTAATCGATAGCACGATGAGTACTCTTGTATTCTTTCCATCTAAATTTTGAGACAGGTCGAAGCGGACTTTGAGTCATGAATTTAGTTGCCTCGGAACATTTGACATAAAAACAAGCCCTTTCAAATTCATGTCGAGATGGTGTGATTACAACAAAGGCTGCTGCACAATTATCGTGCAATCACGTTTTCCTGCGAGCAGAACTTCCAAATGACTGCTAACGTCAGCAGGCAAGACACGCATTCAAGTAAACAGTCTTCACAGGGACTCAGAGTCAGTTTGATTCACGGTCAAACGAGAAAAAAAATGGTTTAAACGTTGTCTACATGTGCTTATTTATGTTTACAACGGCATCCATAATGCATAAGATGATGACCGTTAAAATGTCAGGCTCACGATGAAACCTGCTGCATGGAAACAAAAAGGGATTATTATTTATTCTATATTTATATTTTTACGGGCAACAGTGTGTGAGTGTTTCCTAGCACATTTGCTGATTGTCTCAAAATGTTTCATCATTTACATGACAAAGTGAAACATTTTTGCGATATTAGCATGAGTTATTCGACAGCAAATAACAATGATGAATGCTACAGCTATGCCAGAGGTACTCTCTACTTTACGTTAAAATCACTTCAGATTTTGCAATCCGGTATGTTACCAAAAATTACAATCAGCGACGCTCTTGCTTGTTAACTCATTCACTGGCAAACGATGTGCAAAAATGTTTCCACTCCACTGGAGGGTTTTTTTGTCATGTTCACTCCAATTGCACAACCCACAGAATATTGAGTTTTAGGACTACATAAATAATTAATTCAGTGTAAGAAATCTTAGACTCTCTTCTTTCATCAGAAAAAAAAACAGTTAATTCCTAAGTTTTATGAGTCTGGAGTTATCTGAGCTTAAAATGGGGAAAAATGCGTCCACTCCCGTGCCAGGGTTTTTGTCATTTTCACTAAAATAGTAGGATCCACAGAATATTGAGTTTTAGGACTACATAAACGTTCAATTCTGTGTTAGACTCTCCTCTTTGATCAGAAGAAAAATAGTTAATAAATTTGGGAATGGCAGTTTATGAATTAAAAACAATGCTGTGTGAGATTTCAGTCAGCCTTGCACGGCCATTTAAAAATGATGTTGACTGCGCTTACCACATAGAGATCTGAAAGGTATTAGAGCTTTTTTGGGGGGATAAGGTGGTCAGGTGCAGGGGGGGGGGGTGTATGTGTTTTGGCTTGAATGATTGGTGCAATTTAAAGCCGCCAGGCTGCGGCCATTATATGGTGCAGCAAAAGTGGACAAGCAAAGAATAGCTATCACTTGTAAGTGGCGACACCTTTGTGGTACCTCGTGCACATAAACACACACACACACACACACACACACACACACACACACACACACACACACACACACACACACACACACACACACACACACACACACACACACACACACACACACACACACACAAAGACTTTGAAGAGAAGCTCCACTTTTAGGAAGGTGAATGAAAAAAAAAACACAAACCCTCATTAAAATGTTCAACGGTGCCTTTTTCCAGTACTGTCCTGCCACCGGCGAATTCAAACAACACAAGACTTATTTTATCGTCTGAGTGTGACAAAACAGGCTTGAGTTGTCCACTTAACTAACAAGAGTATCTCACATGAATACCTTCTGACCCCCCCCCCCCCCCCCCCCACACACACACACACGTATGGGGGCCAAATGCACATGTGGGTTACTTTTAATGTTTATTTCATCAACAGAAGCCGCATCTGAATTTGTATCCTACAAAACATTCCAACAACCTATGCCATTCGAACTGGCTATGCTATCGCTTTGCTACGGTATGTTTCAATCAGCTATGTTAGTAGACATTAATATTAGCTATGCTAACAGATATTGCAATGACATATGCAACGGCACAATGGAAACAATTATGCAGCTGGACATCAGTTAGCTAAGCAATGGAATGTCAGAATCAGTTATGCTACCGGACGTTAACTCATTCTCTGCCAGACGTGTGCTAAAAATGTGTTCTCTCCATTGCCAGGGTTTTTGTCATTGTCACTCAAACTCCAGGACAACAGATTATTGAGTTTTGGAACTACATAAACATTCAACAGAGCGTAAAAAACCTTAGACTCTTTTCTTTCATCAGAAAAAAAGAGGTAATTCCTAAATTATATGGGTCTGGAGTTATATGAACTTGAAATGAGGGAAGCTGTCCAAAATACAATGCAATAGAGTGATACCTTAGCTTACGAACTTAATTGCCTCCCAGAAAGTGTGTGTAAGATGAAAAGTGTGTCTTCCAAACATTAATTTCTCATAGGAAACCATTAAAATTAGAATAATTGGTTCCCAGGTCCCCATTAAACATAATTTTCTTCTCAATAAGGCTTAAAACTACACAAAATATACCTTCTTTTATGTATAATAATTGTGGTATTGTATTGTAATAAATAAAATAAACTGTACTAGATAATAAAGTCGTTTTATTTGACTTTTGTTTTGTGTCTTCTTCAGCTGAACACTAGCCTGTGGTGGGGTCTTTTTCGGTCCCACAATAGGAAATGTATTCTTGATAACAAACCATGTATGCCACGTATGCACTCAGAGAAAGAGGGTGTGGAAAAGTAGTCCAGCAGTCACTGTGGCGCTGTTCGGCCGTGTGGTTTGGCGTTCTTCCGCCAAAAACCAGTCCGCCAATCATTGTGGCGCTCCGTGTGTTTACTAAAAACTAGTTTGATTGCCAAGCTTATATTCTCGCGAATTTAATGTTCGTAAGGTGAAGCTAAAGCGTTCGTAAACCGAGGTGTCACTGTACATACATATTGGTTTATATAGCGCTTTAACAACAGATGAAGCTGGAACAAAGTGCTAAGATGGGAAAAAGGGGAAATGTTGTACCTTGTGGAAGGGAAAAACATTGCAAGAAGCCATGGCCAGCGTTTTATCGGCACCCAAACAAGAAAAGAAAACATGAATACATTCGGGATTGGTACTCTGCGTCATATTTTCAATTTCCGAATAAATTCATGAATGGCAGTGATTGAGTTAAAACGAGTACTAATGTAGAACCTCGGTAGATGAAATAGACAACTAAATGACATAAGTCTTCGTTTCTGTTCATAGGTGAACATTTAAAGTTCATGCTACTGCTATAATGCGGAACGCTAGCATAAGCTATGCTACAGAGCAAATTAGTTATACGAACAGACGTTGACAACAAATGAGCATTGCTATGGCTATCCTACGGGATTTTATGGTGAGCTTTGCTACAGGGTATTAACCTAAAGATTTCTCACTAGAATTGGCCATGCGTCGCAATGCTAGAATCTACTCGGATCAGAGAATTTAGATTCACCTATGCTACCACTATGCTACAGGACATGAGAATCAACTGTTAGTACCACGTTGGTGGCATATTTTATGAAATAATACAATCCAGTCAACAAAATATATTCAAGTTTAGCTAGGTAAAGATTTGTCGTTTAGGAAATAAACATTTGCCAAGTCATGCTAGCGTGATTGTCAGTGCAACCAGCGTAGAGATGATGGATTGCACTCAAACTTAATCCATCGTCCTGGTTTCTATGGAGACCGTCCACCTTGTAGGCAACCGGCTTGAAACAGCTATACAGCGTTCCCATGGGGTGTTTCACGCTGACAGGTATGCCGTGACCGTGCGAACCAAACACTTAGAAGACAAATTCCCGCATCCATTCCCGCTACCATATTCTCCTCACCGGTTCTATGGTTTAAGGTTTAATCAGGATTGATGCTACAGCTCGTCGCCTCTAAATTTAGTCTGGACAAGAACATTCGGCGTTTCCTCGGTGGCGGTCACGCAAGGCAACCATGCTGAAACATACGTCTGTGTCACCCGCTTGAAATAATGTGAATCACTTTATGAGGAAAAACCCTCCCCTCGGGAGATGAGATTTCCTGCCCAAAGGTCCAAATTGAGATATTTCCAGGTAGCTCACAAAGGACACATCCAGTGCGATGGAAAATTGTTTTTTGAAACGACTTGTCTACAATTAACGCGGTCTCGAGAGTGCTCGCCGACCCATCAAGTGTGAAATTACACAAGCTAGTTAATTGTTGGGAGCTGAATGTCAGAATGTTGAACAAGCATGGGGTTGGATGCACGGATCATCTCTTGGGTGATGATAGCAAAAATGTTTTGCAGCAAACAAAGAGACGCTGGCTATGGAGGAGATTACTTGCAAAGACTGAGATCGTATTCAGGATAACCTTTTGGAATTTTACCATGATTTGAATTCGGGGGATTTTTATGACAATATTCATGTCTCTACAACAATATTATGTTGCGCAAACGGAGCCGGTGACTGAGACATTGATTCGTAAAGACGCTAAACATGGTATAATTGCCAGTTGAAACTGCCGTAGTAACTGCCTGAAATGTTATCCCTTTTTTTATGTTGTTTTGCACATGTTGCGTCAAAGAGGAGCCACCTACAGAGATACGGAACGCAGTATTGACAAGAATTACCATTTGAAACGATGGTGCCAAAGTAATAGTTGTTTGAAATTTGATCACATGTGGATTTGGGTCTATTTAGGACAACCTGCGGTTTTGTCAGTAATGTTGCGCTAAGTGAGTGCACATTGCATCAAAGAGAAGCTGGGACCAGAGATGTTACCAGAGACATGTATCGTCACTCTCATTACCAGGACATACCGTTTTGTCAGGACAGACATTCCCCACCTAACGAAAGAGATACGTTGAGCGGTCATTCGTAAGGTGAATTTGTTCATAAGTAGCTTCAGTGCTGTACTTTGTATGGAATGTATGTTGAAGTCAAACACTGAACGGTGAATCGATGAGAAGGTTTCTTCAGCCGTCATCTGTACAAAAGTGAAGGTTTCGGACGTTTCGCCTCCTATCCAAGAGGCTTCGTCAGCCGTAGGGATATCCCTAGGGATATATAAATGGGGCCGATACGACCAGTCAGACTTTAGTTCGCTGACGAAGCCTCTTGGATAGGAGGCGAAACATCCGAAACCTTCACTTTTGTACAGATGACGGCTGAAGAAACCTTCTCATCGATGGACCACTCCTGTACGACTGAGAGCTTACACAGACGTATTACTGAACGGTGAAGTATAAAACATAGTCGTAAAATAAATTCACACCGACTGTAGTACAACGACATATATCTTTGGGTCCTCAGTAAGCAATTACTGAAGCTGCTGGAACGTAATTACTGAATTATGTGCTAGCAGCCACTTTTTGTTATGCATCGCGTCATCCTGGAGCGCCAACAAGGAAGAGGGATTTCCTCCCCACCCACACTCTACACAGCCAATCGTAAGTGAGCACGGTGGATCGGGGCCTGAACTTGTTGGCAACACTTCAGCATGATTGGTCAGCCTTAGTGGCCGTCACGTAAACATCCATCTCTTTAAACCTATAATAATAATAATAATAATAATAATAATACATTTTATTTATTTTAAGCGCCTTTCAAAGCTCTCAAGGACACTTTACCGTCACAGACAAGCATGTGTCTGCGTGCCTGCGTGTGCGTGAAACACAGTTCGCAGCCAATCGCAAGCAAGCTCGGCCGGAAAAAAAGACAATACAAGCAATACAAAATCTAACTTACAGCATCTCTTTCCAAATATTTTTCGACATCCCCGCAAAAATGTTCGTATGTACCATTGTTCCTAACTCGAATGTTCATAAGTTGGGGAGTGTCTGTAATGTTTTAGCGATGCTAAATACGTTATTCATTATAATGATTGCATTCGCGCACAACAAGACAAACCTAAAATCATTGCCTTTTTTCAAAATCCGACAGTGCGCCTTATAATTCAATGGGCTTTATCTATGCATGAGTATTCTGACTCCTTGGATGTATTCAGTGTCCGAAAGAATATCTGCCCGGACGCCCGGGGCGTGCAACTTTTACGTCGGGCATACAACTTACAGAACGTCTCCGCTCGGGTGGCCGACAAAAAAAAAAAAAAAAATTCAAATCAAACGTTTGCTTTATTCCGATTTGGATGTCTTGTATGTCGTACACATCTAAAAATGTGCAAAAATTGTACAGAATACGAAAAAATATGGCCGAGTGACAGGTATGGCTGTTTTGTATTGTATTCCCTTTAGTGGACGTATTACGTATTACAAACTTCAATTCGTCCAGAATTCTTCTTCGGATCATCACCCAAACCTCATCCTTTCACCACATCACCCCCGTCCTCCAAGAGCTCCACTGGCTCCCAGTCAAATATAGAATCAACTTTAAAATTCTTCTTTATACATTTAAAGCTATCCATAACCTTGCCCCCCCCCCATACCTATCTGACCTTCTTCAAATTTCTATTCCATCTCATTCCCTCAGATCCTCTTTCTCCCTCCACCTCTGTATGCCCCTCTGCCCGTCTCAGCACGATGGGGGACAGAGCTTTCAGCTGCTCTGCCCCCAAACTCCGGAACTCACTTCCTCCCAACATTCGTAACACCGACTCTCTTCCCGCCTTCAAATCCCATCTCAAATCCCATCTATTCTTTTTCTTCTTCTTATTGTTATTATTACACAAATGCAGCCACTCCCTCTGTGTACTACCTGTGTATGAAAAATAAAATAAGCCATTTATTAAAGGTCAGCCTAATACTCCAAAGTGCCTTATAGTGTGTAAAATACGGTACAATTCAAATGATAGTTCCACTGACGGTTTGGAATGTTACCAAGGTTTGACTTGGGAATTTATTGCAACGACCTGTCTTGTTTGTCGGTGGACGGCTGCTGTTTGCTCTTCCAACGAGTGATTTGCGCACTTGCGCACGTCTGATTGATGGAGTCACTGCTAGGTAGGTAGGTGTGAACTAAAGTGAGGACAGCAACGCAACCTCCCCCAAGGACACCACTATACCTGTCACGCCATAAAACTGTGTTAGCGTCACATATCTCAATCAAAACCAGCCGCACACACACGACCAATGGCATTTTGTGTACATTTCACAGAGAAGCGAATCAAACAGTAAATCTCCTTGGGAGTATTCTCCGGGTTTAACATTAATCTCCTTCATGGTTCCGGCCGATAATGCTTTTGTATCAAAGGTGGGAAAATGGCGGTTAAAAGGCGGAGCTAAGTGGGCAGTGGGTCTATTTTTTTCATGCGATGGGAGGGATTCCCGCATGGTGCGCTCTGCGATCTTAGACCCGCGTGGAGAGTCCAGATGGAGCTGTCAGGATGAGCATTCGTGCCATCTTTAGCTCAAGGCTAAATTAGGTATGCACCCCCATCCCGACACCCCACCCAAAAAAAAATCACCTTGAGTCCAACGATTTGCTCACAGTGAAGGATGATGCCGGAAAATGTCCTTGACAAATGTGGAAATGAGCACAGTCTGGATCATCCCTCCCATACTCACCTTGACTTACTAGTTTAATTCATTCCATGACCAAGCTTGGAGGCGTAACTCAAATGCACTTGTCTATCAAATCAATTGTCCCCATTGAAATTCAATGAAATGCATGTATTCCAGCCATTTCAAAAAGCAAACCAGGCAGTCCAAGCCACATTGCACATATGTGTACTGTTTGAACCAAACCACTGTTTGAAAATTGAACCTCACCCCACCATGGCGGTTCAGTTTGCTGTTTTAGGAAAATAGCTTCTTTTACTCCCCTTTCAAACCATCTATTTACTTTTGCTAAGATTTTAACCTGACTGTCGTCAAATGAGCTGTTGCTAGCTTTTAGGTGTATATGTCTTTTGTTTGCTAAACTGGAGGAAAGAAAAGTAACATAAAAATAACTGATAACTAACACAACCCATGAGGCTAATATCTGCTAACCACTACTACTTTATGGATAATAAAATGTCGATCACCTAGTAATATGATTGTTTCTGGATTTTTTTTCTGGACATATCAAAATGAATATGCAGAAAACCGCATGGCCAACGAAGGACACTATTTTGTGACTACCCAGTGGAACCATTCGGGTACCATCAACAGGAACCATACTTGGGCCAGCAAAGACCCTGCATGGGATAGCGATGCCATAATGACATCATAAATCATGGCGTCACTGGATCTCTTCCTGACTCTGATATTTCCCCTTGGACTGCTCTTGTTGTCTGTTTACGGCATCAAACGGTGACCACGTAGGACAAGGCACCAAATATCACCAGGTATGAGAAGAGGTGAGCAGGCGAGAACTTGATTTACTTCCATGAGTGTGGTTTATTTATTTATTTTTTAAAAATATTATTGGACGGCAAGCGAAGGGAATGTGGCTTGCAGCTCCGACTTCTATTTTACAACCCACTTAGGTGTTAAGAAAATGACCACAAAAAAAAACAAAGAAATGAAACACGGAACGGTTGGCATTGTGGGCAGTTTCATCCGACGGTGCGGAAGATGGCAAACTTTGCACATGCCGGGTAATTACCGCCGGGATGCACGTATTCGGCTGCGGGCGGTGGTGGAAGTCGTTTATCACCTCGGAGATGACGACTTCATAATAAGTGCCAACGAAAGCTGTGCTGAAAGATGGGAAATGACTCTCTGAGGTATCATGGGGACAACTCTAACAGTATTTTTTTCTCTGAGAGAAAAGAAGGATATTTCCTTTGGGATAGTTTGTATAATTGACCCGTTTTAGCCGTGCTTGATTGTGTGTGTTAACACATTCAGACAATGGTGGCAAGAGCTAAATTATCATGTTGAATGGACTCTGCACAGTGTACTAGCAAAATGGATTAATATTATAACAACTTTTGGGTTTTGAACTCATTCACTTCCATTCACAAATTTATTTGGGTATTGAAAATATGACGTAGAGCGCCATTCTCGAATTTGTTCGGATTTTTCTTGTTTGTGTGCCGATTAAGCGCTAGTCATGGCCTCTGGCAATTTTTCTCTTCCACAAGGGGCAGCATTTCCATTTTTTTCCATGTTCGCCCTTTGTTCCAGCTTCAGCTGTTGTTAAAGCATTATGTAAACTAACATGGTTTATCTTGTAGTAGACGTGCACATTCCATCATGACCCTGATCCACTGGTAAAAAGGGCGCTTTGATCCTCTCCTCTTTCATCTAGAACTGCTTCATGTCACAAAGAGGGTACAGTAATGTTTGTTTTGTTTGACTTCAAGATGGTGCCGCGAGAGTGGCTGCATTTCCACTTCTTTCTTTCCTTATAATAAGAATACATTTCATTTATAAATGCCTTTCAAAACTCTCAAGGTTACTTTACAGTCACAGGATAACTTTTTTCCTGCGGATGAGCAGCGGCAGCCACATGTGCCAGCGTTCAGTCAACCCGGAAGTTAAATAGATAGCAAGCTAGCTAGCTAGCAAATAGGTAGCTAATAGCTCGCGAATAGATAGCTAATAGCGAGCGAATATATAGCTATTAGCTAGCGAATAGATAGATATAAGCTAGCGAATGGATAGCTAATAGCTAGCAAATAGATAGCTAATAGCTAGTGAATAGACAGCTAATAGTTAGTGAATAGATAGTGATTAGCTAGCGAATAGATAGCTATTAGCTAGTGAATAGATAGCTCTGAGCTAGTAAATAGATAGCTAATAGCTAGCGAATAGATAGCTAATGGCTAGCGAATAGATAGTTAATACCTAGCGAATAGATAGCTTTCCTTTCCTCACTTTGCTGCTGTGATATGCAAATGTCTCCGCTGCTAGATGAATAAAGGTGCATCCAATCCAATGTATGTATTGCATTGTATTTTGGACAGCCACCCTCATTTCTAGCTCATATAACTCCAGACCCATATAATTTAAGAATTAGCTCTTTTTTCTGATGAAAGAAGAGAGTCTAATGTTTCATACGCTGAATTGAATGTTTGTCATCCTAAAACTCAATATTCTGTGGGTCCTGGCTCGGCACTGGAGTGGACACATTTTTGCACATCGTCTGGCAGTGAATGAGTTAATCAAGAACTAAAAATGAATGAACAATCATGTAAGAATGCAAAGTCAGAAACCAATTCTATCAAGAATCTGAATCAGGATAAGAAAGTCTTTCATCGTCCCAAAATGGGGAAAATTGCAAGAAATTGCATAACTGGAAAAATCTATAATAAAATAATATAGTTGCACTTGTATAACTTGTGTATTGTAATTCTTTTAAATTTGAAAGAGCCAATGCATCACAGGCATGTAGCAGCTTCTTGCTTGTGCAGAAAAGCCATTCAGAGACAGAAGGAACTTGAAATGGCCCCTTTTGCGCTGGTTGATCACGAGTGTGTGTGATTTATGACCGCCATCCTCTGACCCATGCGGTCGGGGCCAAATGGTTTCAAATGCCCTCAGGGTAGAACGGTTAACCTTTAGTCACGGTTCGGACACATTCGATTTTGGCAGGCCTCCATTGACTTTCGCCTTTGGATAATCAACCGATTGGCATGGTAAATATTTCAATGGAGGAGGAATAAAATGATTTTGCCCTCATTCTGAAAATCTCTACACAATTGTTCTCAACTGATGCCATGACATGGCACCTTACAAATCTGCTAAATTAGCCGAAAAAGCTGCTGACATTTGTTCCCCAAATCCTGCACGTCAATTACAGTTCAGCTAAAGAGAAGCTTTTCCAATCCAGTTGCGCCAGAAAATGTTTCTCTTGTTTGGCAGTGACGGAAAACTCACAACAATTTAATTATAAATCGCCCAGCTGCTACAAATCTCGACGCGTTTGCCCGACTGAGTCTTTTAATACACTCCAGCACGGACGACAGCAGCCACCTTTTGTTCGCGCCCCGCGGCTGTGCAAGAGCAAGTCAAATGAGGACTTGTACCAGTGTTGTGTGTCACAGATTTAGTCAGTAATCCTTTCCTACCTCACCCAAATAGCTGTGGTTTAATTAAAGATAAAAAGCAATCTTTGAGGTGAAGATGTGTCAGCGCTGTCAGTATACACGTGTTGGCCTTGCTGGTTCAATAATGCATGCCCCAGGCTCCATTTTGATATCGGTGATCCTGATCTTTTTTCAAATGACACCATCACATCATGGTATGTATCAACCCCATCAAGGATTTAAGTCGCATTTTTGTTAAGCATGTATTCGTTTTCCACTTGTTGTCTAATGGTTGGTCCATTGTGTAAATGTCGGTCATGACATAGCACCGTCTGTTTGTCAATTAAATCACTCACACTTAAGTAATTTGTCGCTAGGTCTGTCATTATCGGCAACACTGGTGGTTGGTTGATTACATAGTTTGCCTGTTTGATTGGGCTACTCACTCTTTATTGACTTCTGGATGCTCTTCAGATCATAAAGACATTTTAAAACCAGGAGCATATAAAAATTAAATGATGAAATTGAGCCGTGAGGTACACCATGTGTTACTCGACTTCAGATGACTCTCTCGAAATTTACTGCTAAATGTCTATCACTGAGGTCGGATAATACCCATTTGCAAAGCACCAAAGGCTAGTCAGTATTTAAATTATACAGGATACAGTATTTAAATTAAAATAATAAAATATTCTGAAGTACATGTAGGTGGAAATGTGGCCTTATCCCACATTGGGCTCAGGTTTGTTTCCGCAATGAACAGGAAAAATAAGTTGCTAAGATGATGTCATAAACTTCAACTTGCTACATAGGCAAAAACAAATCTTATAAATCAGGATGGAAACCTGGGGGGGGGGGGAGATCTGACTGCATGCTTGATGGCAGTGCATTTATCATGGGGGGGGGGGGTAGAGAAGAACGTAAACTGTTTGAAGAGTTATTCTTTGTGAGCCCTCTCTCTCCCTCCACCACCACCACCTCTGCTCATCCGCATTTGCTGCCGAGAAATTGACGGGACATGAATTATACCTTAAGATTGCAATGAGTTCAAAGGGGCCATCTTGGGGAACACGCGGAGTTGTTACAAATGCGAGCGGACACCTTGAACGTCTCTGGTTGGCATCGGAGTTCCTACCGACCGCTTATTTGTTGCACCTTTTGTTCTCCATGGAGCATACATACAATTATCTTATAATGGGATCCCCTTTGATAAAAAGAAGCATTCTGTCATCGTGAAGGTGCCAGAGTGTTGGCTGGCGAGAAAGTCCGGGTTAAGGAGTTTTCTTTTATCACTCCGCCTTTTTATATGCAAATCAACCTCCCCGCCCATCTATTTACTGTTGCAGGTATTCAGACAGGGCCGGGGCGGCGCCGGCATGGGACTGGAAAATGATTTGTTTAGGTTTCAGATGCATGCCTTTGATATGGGATTTGTCAGTGGGTTGGGGAGGGGATGCAAGGGAAGTTTCTGCTCGAAAATAATCGCAAGGTGCCATATTTGAGGATACGAAAAAGAAGTACACTTAAGTCGCTGGTCGAAAAATAAACAGTTTAAAATGTGTTTTGAAAGTAGGTTAACGGGCATGCGGTATAAGCTGTACAGTGATACCTTGCCTTACAAACTTAATTGGTTCACAGACAGAGTGTGTAAGGCGAAAAGTGTGTATCCCAAAAATCAATTTCCCAGAGGAAACCATTAAAATGAGAATAATCCGATCCCCGGTCCCCATAAAACATAACATAATGTTCTACTTTCTAATTACCAAAGCCTTAAAACGACACAAAATATACAATTATTTCATGTATAATAAATGTGCTATGGTATTATAATTAAACAGATAAACTGTATAATAAGGTCATTTTATTTACCATTGCGATGGTCGATGGCTTGATGGAATGGAGTGGCCAGTTTCACCATCTTGAGGAAAGATCCCTTGTAGGTGCTTTCTCTGCAATAATTTTACCTTGTTCCTCATCAATTGTGTTCTGTTTAGCTGGGTTGATAGCTTGTTTTTTGTGGAGCCTGATTGATGGGAATTTTAACCTTGCAGTCTACACCCTGCCTTTGAACTTTGAACTATTAAAGTTGAAACGAGTCCAAATTTCACCGTTTCCTATCCATTTTGTCACTCTCTCTGTCTGTCGTCTGCCCGTCTCTTTAATGTTTAAACCACCTCCCCTCACTGCTGCGTTGGGGGCGGGTAATAGAGGACCACAACAAGCCGGCTGCCATTTTCTTGTTAGGAGAAAGGGCTCGTTCGTGAGCGACACATCACTCATTGTGGAAACTCCGTGTGTATCCCGAAAAATAGTATAAATGTATGCCAAGGTAAAATTGTCATCCATTTCTTCTTCTTCTTTTCCTTTCAGCTTTTCCCTTCAAGGGGTCACCACATAGAATCAGTGTCCTCCATCTTCAGAGGTTTGATTCGCATGTTTGTTTTGGCCAAGCTTTTACGTCAGATGCCCTTCCTGACACAACCCTCTGTATTTATCCGGCCTTGGGAGCGGAAGAAGACTTATGTCCCCTTGTGGCTACAGAACAAGCAACTCCCTCAGTAAAAGGCTCCAAAACACAAAATGGTCATTGGCACAGCAACAATTAAAAAAGCAAAACTATACTCACCATTCGACAGTCACTACAGTACAGAACTGTAACACAACAGCGGAAGGAGAAACAATTAATTAAGTCTTGTGAACAACTTGATAAGAAACATTCCATTTGAAAGCCTATTTAAGTGGCGGTCGAGTATTAAAATTAACATTCGTAAACCGAAAAGTTCGTAAGCCAAGGGGTTCATAAACCGAGGTATCACTGTATTTTTGTTTTTCATGACTGTCATGTCAAATGCCGACTATTGTCCTTGTTGCGTAAGATTAGCTCGGTCTGGGGACAGATCAGTCATGCCATACAGGACTTTTGGTTGGTCTACTGGAATGTGTCAGTCATGATCTGCGGCACTATTGGTAGATTGATGACATCACTTAACTGATTTTGGTCTGGTCAGATGTCAATCATGACCTACAAGACCAGTACTTTCCTGGTAGCAGTGGATTTGTCAGTCAACAACAGTTGGTTAATGACAGATCTCACATTTCATTGGTCAGTCATCCGATTAATCATTAGTAATGAAGAATTAAGTCCTGGATATATCTTGATCATGTTGAATCGCCCAGTCTCCATGTTACTTCCTGTAACATTATATCTTTATCGACCGATCGATATGGCATGGTAAAGGTTCAGCCCGAAGAAATGGGCCTGAGATAAGTCAAGATGCCCCACTGTGACCTCCTTTACTGCGGTTCAACAGATGACCAGCATGAGCATCATCAACGTACCAAGGCCAACATCTTGAGGCAGCTTTCAATGTCAAAGTCGACTCATGCCTACTTCAAGGGACACAAGGGACATCTGGCCGACTCTGAAGGGCGACTCGATGATCAGAATCATGCCCTCGAGGGTTTTTCGAGTTGGTTGGTCAAAAAAGCGAGACCTCAGATGACTGTGGGACTCGTCATCATTTGTAAAAAACAAAGTGGGTGTTTTAAACCCTCCACGGTTAATCCTGCGCTATGCACCTCCTTCGGGTCTGTCTGATGAAGTGAGTCATCTGCTCACCCGCCGGGTGACCGTAACATCTAGAGACGACGACTGAGGTGAGCCAGTTCTCATCCCTTTGGGGTGGAGGGGTTGGTCAAGTTAAGCCTCCTATCCATCAGTCAAAACACCAATTGATCGTTTCGTCAAATTGCTTGATTTCCTTGTGTAACAACCATAAAGACACATTGCAACAAATGAATTGCGAAGGACAGATGATCTCCTTGGCATCTGGTCAGAATCAGAATGCCTGTAATCGTCCCACAATGGGGACATTTCCAAAGGATCTGATGCAGAATTCATGAGCGATAATAGATAATAATATTAGAAACGTAACTTTAAACAGTACTGTATTCTCTGATTAATCCATTTGGGGTTGGAAAAGAATGTCTTCCCACCACCGAAGTAGACAATCTCACGTGAGTGACACCAATACCAAGAAGCAATTGTTGGGGATCCATTCAGAGGCGGCGGCGGATTAGCATGTTTCGGTCAGCGTACTACCGGGATGGTGAGAGGCAGGCCCGACATGTGTTTGCCATTGATAATGACAGTAAGCATCACAATGAAGAAAATAAAAGCATGCAAGCCATATCAGGCCCAAGCAACGTGGCGGTCCGCCCGTGAACAAAGAGTGTGGCAAGCTAAGCTGCTGGGTGTGTTCATATGCTAATAATGCAGACACGCAGTCATGTTTGGCTATTTGGAACTACCATGGTCTCGCTTGTCGTGATATGACACAATGCTGGATTGCTCTTTCCTACCCATACTCCCTTAAAAATTTAATTTACAGATGCTTATTGAGATTAGCTTGACTCGCCAAATTTTACTTGGAAGACATGTTGCTACGTTATCATCTATGCTAATCTCGATGCCGCCCCCCTAATGGCTTGGCGGTTCTTCCTCAATAAAACCCATGACTTGAAATGGTTGCGTTAAAACATTTTAACCGCGAGGCTTATTAAGTGCTAATGCTGACCGATCGCTTTCTTGGTACAGAAGAAAAATAAAAGTGCATTTGAGGGAGTTACAATCAAGCGCAACACAAATGCGCAGGCAGAGAATTTGAACGGGAAGCTCGTTTGTTTCACGCCAGCCTCCAAATCGAAAACGGCCACGCTAATCAACATCATTGTCCTTCAGAGGGTCTTTTCACGTTACAGCTCCCGCAGCAATGTATTTGAATGTTTAAACGTGAGCACCCAAAGAGCAGTAATACCAGCCTTCGGATGGGAGCAGAGTGATACTAAGGCATGCCAAGCCGTGGACTTTGGATTGTGATTGATTAGGATTTGTCTTTGTGAAACCGCTGTGTGCCCGAGTTCATGTTCCTGCTGCTGCGGTATCCTTGTGAGCATGACTGGCATAAGATTTTTTCTCTCTCCACATTTTCTGATGGGCCATTTTTCTGTCTGGCAAAAAATGGGTGATGGGTTGACCGGGAAAAAAATTAGCCTGTGTTTTGTTATCTGTGTGAGCCATAAATAGTGGAAATCGTATTTAGCATTTTTCATAATGCGCCTGCTGAAGCAAAAAAACAAATCTTCAAGTAGCTGTTTAATTGTGAGTGTAGTTGGGATTTGGTTTATCTGACAACTGGTACCACAAATGGGCCAATAGGGTAGTACGGATATTTTAATCAATGTAAATAGGAAAACATTGATTACGTTTATATGTGGTCAATATTTGGGTTGAGGTCAAAATCTGAGTTTTTGAAACATTTAAAATCAAAAAGTTTACAGGCGTGAGCGGACAAAGTTACTATCACGTTTGATTAAGAATAACAATAACAATATAGTCCTTGTCCTTATTGCTCGATTGGTAAAATTCTGTTCTAACCAGGGTTAGTAGTTTTGGAATTTTTATTCTTGTAAGGTTGAAGTTTTAATGAATTTATTAGAGCAGGCGTGATTACTTTCTTTGCATATGCTTGATTTTAGTTTTGGTTTTATTGGTTGCAGTACGAGTTTTTTTTTTAATTTACTGAGCGAATTAATTAAAAAAAAAGGCATTTAAAGGACAACCGACACCATTTTTTTGCTTCCTAACTGATATCAGAAAAACTTTTATAGCATGTAAAATACCCAAAACACACAGGCTGATATTTTAGTCAAATGAGAAACACAAATAAAAATGACTTAAAGTGTCCCAAAACTACGTCAAAATGACCTCAGAAAGTTTCAGTTTCAGAAGGTCCCGCCCCCTTGTTTGTGACATCACGCCAAGACGTCTTGCCTTGCTCGAGAATCAAAACAATGGCTTCAGATTCGGAGAAGATGCTTTCTTGTTACTCCCGGTTATGAATATGACTCAAATACTTCTGAAGAGGAAAGCATACATTTTTGCAATCGAATAAAGAAGTCCTTCCGTGTCATTTTGAGGCGTCTGAACTCCAATGTAGCGTCCCAGAAAATGCACAAGATGGCGCCCAAGCTCTGTTGAAAATGGGCTGATTTGTCTGCTGGGAATTTGTGTCAGCGAATATCAAATAGTTTTCTTTCACAACGATTCACCATCACATTTATGTGTTTTCCTTCTAATTTCGTCATCAACACGGATCAACACAAAGTTTTCAGACCAAACAAAGTACCCAAAATACATTGTGCTTTCTCGGTCAGGGGCGTTCCTGACGTGACGTGACGTCAGGAATCATCACCAACTCAAAAACAAGACTTCCTGAATATTCAGCGCGAGTCTTAAAACATAAAATATAGCTATATGCGGTGGAATCTTTCTAAATACACTCAGTAGAAGTCATTTGAAGTGATTTTACAAATTATGGACACAACTTGTCCGGAGGCGTCGGTTGTCCTTTAAAATTAAATGTGACAATTTGTCGCGACTTTTGAATATGAGGTTCTGGCGACCGCCACTCCAGCCAACGACATTTTTTCCTATTCCCTTCATGGCGCAGTTATGATTCAGACTTATGAATTAAACCTCGCAAAGAGCGTCCATCCAAGTGACCAGGAAAAAAAAACAATCCCAGTGAACCTGTTCTGGTCTACACCGCTGCACACACAGCATCACAAATCTGTTCCTGCTGGCTGCTGTCGGGCGAGCGCCGTCGACCTCTTATTGGGACCATCTGTTCTCCTTAGCCTAAAAACAGCATTTTGGGTGAACTCTACCCGGCAATCAATGCAAAGCGTAGCTTACCAAAGTGTAATTAGGGTTAAGTTTTTCTGGTTTTTGATCAGCGGCGGGTGGGGAAACTCCCAGGGTGGTTCTCGTACCTCCTTTAGGGGAATGTTGCAATTACAAGGAGCCAAAAAGTGTCAGGTCAGCGAGAGGACACCATTTCCCGTCATCTCCTGAATATTAATCATGCTCACACATAACGGCTGTAAAGAATCGCGGTGATGACCAAGCAATTCATCATTTTTTTTCACGTGTGCGGTGATATTGCAAAGCGTTTCTGAACATGGTCGAGCTATGGGCTGCAACGTCTCTGACAAAGCCAATCAATGCAAGGGATTCTGGGAGATCAATACTATGCATTTATCGTCTTGTCACTGCTGTGCTGAATGTGCGATGGTATGAAACTGATAACACGCTGGCGCTGCCCATTTCACTTGCCGTGAAACGGCCATTTCTGTCCATTCATTTCAATAAATGATAAGTAAAAATAACCCTTGAAATGTCTTAAACATGGTGTGATACCGATACAGACAAACTTCGGTTTTCGAATATCTAGGTTCTCGATCAATTCTGTTTTCAACCAATTTTTTTTTTTTTTTTATGCTTCGGGTTTACAACTGAAAATCAGTTCTCGACCAAACTGAGCGCACCTGAATGCACCACTCGACTCCCTTCCACTACCTAATACAGTGATACCTTGGCTTACGAACTTAATTGTTTCCCAGACAGTGTGTCAGGCGAAAAGTGTGTATCCCAAAAATTAATAATATATTAATCATAATAAAATCAATTATCCCAAAAATCTGTCGTCTGCCTGTCTCTTCAATGTTTAAACCACGTGGCTTTAACTGAAGACTGGGGACGGGGAATAGAGGATAAAAAAATGTTGGGTGCCATTTTTTTTTGGGGGAGAATGGCTTCACTCTCTCTCTGTCTGTAACCCCCAGCCCCTCACTGCTGCGTTCTTGACCAATCACGTGGCTTTAACCGACGACTGGGGGTGGGGAATAGAGGACAAAACAGTCAGCCACCATTTTCTTGTTAGGAGAACGGGCTCGTTCGCGAACGACACATCACTCATCGTGTGTATCCCGAAAAATAGTTCGGATGGCAAGGTAAAAGTATCATAAATTTAACGTTCGTGAACCGAAAAGTTCATAAGCCAAGGGGTTCATAAACCGAGGTATCACTGTATGTCACTTCCTTGTGTTGTGTATCATTGTGACCGACGCAGTACACTTGTGCAGCATTCCATTGTGAGGCATCATTTCAATGATGAATCACGATTTAAAAAAAAGAAAACATTGATTAAATTGATTATAATGGGAAATATTTAGGTTTTTGACCAAAAATGTCAGTTTGTTATGCTTCGGGTTTACAACCCAAAATCAGTTCTCTACCAAACTGAGCTCACCCGAATGCACCACTTGACTTCCCACCCCTTCCTTACACGTCACTTCCTTGTGTCGCATCTCATTGTGACCGACACATTATCCTCGTGTAGCGTTCCATTGTGAGCAGGAGTGTTTGTATTGTTCAATCATGATTAAAAAAAGAAAATATTGATTAGATTGCTTATTATGGGAAATATTTCAGTTTTTGACCAAAAATGACAGTTTTTTTTATGCCTCGGTTTACAATCGAAAGTCAGTTCTCGACCAAACTGAGTGCACCTGAATGCACCACAGGACTCCCCTCCGCTTCCTTATATGTCACTTTCTCGCATAGCGTTCCATTGTGATCAGGTGTGTTCGTATTGTTCTATCACGATAAAAAAAACAGACATTGTTCATGTTGATTATAATGGGAAATATTTCCGTTTCAGACCAAAAATGTCAGTGTTTTTTATGCGTTGGTTTACAACAGAAACTCGTTACTCAACCAAACTGAGCGCACCTGAATGCACCACTCCTCTACCCTCGCTTCCTTATATGTCATTTCCTTGGGTCGTGTCTCATTGTGATCGACGCATTGTCCTCGTGTAGCGTTCCATTGTGAGCAGGAGTGTTTGTATTGTTCAATCACAATAAAAATAAAATTAAAAAAGCAGACATTGATTATATTGATTATAATGGAAAATGTTTCCGTTTTCGACCAAATCGGTTTTCGGGAACGGATTATGGTCAAAAACCGACCTTTGACTGTAAATAAAAATACAAAATAAAAGTTGGAGCATCGATTGAGCAGCAGATTTGACCCTAATCGAGTTAGTTTGGAATTCCTAGTGTCCACAAAGTCAAAGTTCTCCAAAGGGGAGGAAGAAGCCACGCGAAATATAGATTTTTTCCCCTTCCTTCTTTCCTGGAAAAGACGAGATTGTCGTTTTTTTTGGCCCTGCCGCCTGTAGAAGGTCATTTTGTGCTTCTTTCGACATACGGACAAAGAGGGTGTCACAAAGCGTTTTCACTTCCTTTGGCTTTCTGTCAAGCTTGATCGTTTCCCATTTCATCAATAACACAGTCACTTGGGAAAAAGGCAAGCCTTGGGAAGAAGGAGGTACATACAATACAACCCAACTTTTTTTTCAGAAACCTGATCCCAAGCATTGAAAAGTGTTTTTTTTCTAGTTTTATTTTTGTGGCTCCAAATGATTAATAGACACCCAAAACAAACAAAAGCTAAAATCTTTGGGATCATTCCAGCAGTGATTGTCTGAACAAAATACAACAGGTGCTAAAAGTAACGCAGCATTGTTGTTATCTGTGTCTGCCAGCAGGTTGGAAAAAAAGATCCCTGCGGAGATAAAAACAGTTTTTTAATACATTCATTTTGTTGTTGTTGTTTATTTACCTTTCTATGTCATACACTGCTAACCGTTTTGATGATTGTTTTCATCATTAACACATTCACAAATGTATTCGGGAATTGAAAATATGACTTGGAGCGCCATTCGCAAATTTGTTCGGGTTTTGTTTTTTCATGCTAGGGTGCCAATAAAGAGCTGTCCATGTCCTCTGGCAATGTTTTTTACCTTCCACAAAGGGGCAGTCTTTTCCTTTTTCCATGTTAGCGCTGTGTTCCAGCTTCAGCTATTGTTAAAGCGCTATATAAACCAATATGTATGCATTGCATTGTATTTAGGACAGCCGCCGTCATTTCAAGCTCATATAACTCCATATAATTTAGGAATGAACTTTTTTCTGATGAATGAAGAGAGTCTGAGGTTTCTAACGCTGTATTGAATGTTTATGTAGTCCTAAAACTCAATATTTTGTGGGTCCTGGAATTCGACTGACAATGAAAAAACCCTGGCTCTGGAGTGGATAAATTTTTGCACGTCTGGCAGTAAATGAGTTAATCCACCTGACTTTGCTCATAATACTGACAAAACAAACAAAAGAAAGCTTGAACCTCTTCAGGCGTCGCTTTGTGTCAGATAGTTCGAATCTTTCTTCCAACATACTGTTCTGAATTCTTATACTCTCCGATTGTCATTCCTTTCTTTATTTCTTTGCTTCCCTACCGAATCTAGTTCAATCGAAATGTGTACCGTATCACACATTTTGGCCCGCCATATGTGTCATCGTCTGAACTTTGACCATTTCTGAGACGCTGGTCATTAAAAAGTGGACATTTTGTCATGTTATAGGTTATGATGCATGAAAGGGTCAAATTGAACACAAGTTTAAAAGCATTCAGACTTCCAATATGGCAAACAACATTGCTATGCTAAGGCCAAAGCAGCACGCGGGACCGGCCAGGACCAACCCGTGATGTTAGCATTAGTATTGGAACACGTGCTTGAAAACACTCAAGTGTGCTCGTCGGCATTCTGGGCATGGCAAACAAGCATGAGCGAGGGAGCAAGCGACTTGGGAATGGAGAAGGCGCAGCGCAACATGGTGGCCTCCTTGGGAGGAGGTGGGAGGATGGTGTGGGGGGGGGGCGGTGCTCAACAGCTGGTGAGCGTTTAGCAAGGCAGGACTGGAGCATCGGCGTTCCCTCGCATACGATCAAAAAGTGCAGGAAGGGGAAGGCAAGCGAGCAGATGTTTGGGTATTAATACGGGTCGCCCGATGCCTGCACTCTTTATCCGTGCGGTGTTTTGATATGGATGCTTGAACACGCCGCCCCCGCGCAACGCGTTCAGTGCAAAGCTGTTTTACTAGAGTTCTTCTCGCTTTTATTTCTGTCTCTTTGTTGGACTCGGTGACGGAGCGACTTTGATCGTCTATGTGAGTCAGCACGCCACAGGGTGTGTCTGTGTTGTCTGCAGAGTTATACAGTGGATATGAAAAGTCAATACATACCTGTTCTACTACCATATTTTTGTGACAAAAAAAAAAAACATCATCAAAAAAATCTCCATTAATGTTGGCTGTAAAGTTAATAATTCAATTCATGATTTTTTTCCATTGTTCTTTTTTTGGGGGAAAAATAAAAAAATTGACAAATGTAGTTGCACAAGTGTAAGCCTCCTTTGAAACGGGGATTTGGCCGTGTTCAGAATTAACCAATCGCAGCCAAACCCGTGAGTAGCCGGCAGACATCTGGCAAAATTAAAGTGCCTGTAATTAACCCAGAAATACATTTTAGATGTTCAAGTAGGGAGGCAGGCAGGTTGGCAGTAATGAAGGGTGAAGGAAGGAAGGAGGTAGTGAGGAAGCGTTGGGGGGGAGAGGAGGGAAGGAAGAAAGGAAGGAAGCAGGGAGGTAGTGGTAGAAAGGAAGGAAGGAAGGAAGGAAGGAAGGAAGGAAGGAAGGGGAAGGAAGGAAGGAAGGAAGGGAAGGAAGCAAAGAAGAAAGGAGGGAGTATGGTAGCATGGAAGGAGGGAGGGTGGTAGGAAGGAAGGAAGGGATGATGGAAGGAAGGAAGGACAGAAGGAAGGGAGGAATAGAAGTCAGGAAGAAGGAAGGAATAAAAAGAAGGAAGGAAGGAAGGAAGTAGTGAGGAAGGGACAGGGAGAGAGGTGGGAAGGAAGAAAGGAAATATGGATGGATGCAAATATGTGCACATGTTGACTGACGCAACAAACAATCCCAAAACTCTGTGTGTTAATTTGCCTGTTGGACGGCTTCAACGTCGCCGGCCGTCTCTCACGCAAACTCGCTGGCCGTCTCTCACGCAATCAGGCTCGGCCTCTGATTGCGTGACAACACAACACGCAATTTGCCCGACAGTGTGATGTATTTTTGTCCAAATGTAGTGCTCATTTCAGCCCCAATCAACCACCACTAAACGCAGTTGGGATCAAAATCAGGGCCAATCAAAGTGTTCTCTGATCTAAAAAAAAAACAAAAAAAACAAACCTTGGCTCAAGTGTGCAAAATAAGCCACCGCAGGCCAATAGATGGTGTGCGGGCTCTCCACCCCAGCTTTAAAAAAAATTAAAAAATGGCAACTGCCTTTTTTATGTTTCCAAATAGTCGCGTGCGGGGAGTGAACTGACTGCACAAAGGTGTGACCACCTGTGTTTTGTGTTTTGTTATGAGACAACTCCCTGCGGTTCGCAGAGTTCTGGCCGAGCCCCAAACGTTTTGTACTTTTTTACAAAAACAACCACGTAGGTTAGGATAAGATCGACTTTGTTGGTCTCAGTATGAATATTTGTCTAGAGCCCCTTTCATGCCGCCTGTATAAGATTACATTTTGCCTTTTTTTCCTTGCCAGTGTTACCATTCTAACAGCGGGACACATTGTAGTTATGGTTTCCTCTCGAGGGCCGTTTTGAGTATGGGGAAAGCATTAGAATGTATCATCCCCTGCACATATTACATATAGAGCACACAACAAATTGACAAATTACTAGTTTTAAAATCAGAAGACAAGAATAATGACTATTATTGTGGATAGCATACGATCATTTGAAATTTCGGTTCAGACTTTAGCAAGCATCATCGAGCTTTCATGGGTAGCATAAAATATACTTGGACACCTGTGCTTAATAACAACAACAACAACAATAACCACAACAATAACCACAATAATAATAATAATAATAATAATAATAATAATAATATAATAATAATAATAATAATACATTTCATTCATAAGTGCCTTTCAAAACTCTCAAGGTCACTTTTCAGTCACAGGATAAGTTTTTCTGTGGGTGAGCAGAGGCAGCGGTAACTCAAATAGATGGAAAGATAGCTAGCTAATAGAAGGCCAATAGATAGACAGATAGCTAGCTAGCCAGTTAGATAGATAGCTAGCCAGCCATATAGCTAATGGATAGCAAATAGATAGGCAGCGAGGTAGCTAGCTAGCTAGATAGCCAGCTTTAGACTGTCCGTAGTTGAGAATGTCAATGTGAATTGTTGTTTGTCTGCATCCGCCTTATTAATCATCTGTGGACCAGTTCAGGGCGTACCCGGCCTCTCGCCTGAAGTCTGGGATTGACTCCAGCTTGCCCGAGACCCTCGTGAGGATAAGCGGAAGAGAGAATGAATGGACGGTTGTCAGGGTATTACTTCAGGTCAACGCTTCTGATCGTGTCAAGGCCACCGGAGACCACCGGTTGTTTAAAAAGTTTGGGGGAAAGCGTCTTTTTTTTCCTTTTGCTTTGAGAAAGTAAGAGAACGGAGTGTTGGCCGGCATCCACGCGGCTTTCTCTCGTCACGGCGCTGAAGGACGGGAAAGCGTGAGAACAGTCACGGCGTCTGCTCGGAGAACATTGTATCTGTCTGCAGTGGGAAAAAAATGGTCGCAATGAGAGAGGCCCTTATACCCGATGAAGAGAGGTGGAGGCGGTGGAAGTAAAAGAGTTCACCACTTCCCACTAAATTAGATTAAGTTGGGTATTGATTGGGTAATAAATGCCAGGAGGCCTCTGCTACAGTATACACTATCTACCGGAGTGGCTTTCTCAGCACGAGAAAGTAATGGAAGAGGTAATGAAAGTACATGGGAAGCTATCTTCTTACACTACGGTAACAGATGGGAGCAGAGTTCCCACATGCCTGCAATCCGTGTGAGCCAAGAACCCTCACCGTGATTATAATAGCGGTAAGAATTAATGCCACGAGATGGGACGAAGGGGAGTCCTCACACGCGCCTCTGTCACGGCATGACACGTCGAACCTTGCCGCCGCGCTGTGCTCGCCTTGGATGAAAACGAAACAGCCTTGGCAAGGTTACGTGTTTCCAACGGAATACTTGAAATCTGACGAGCAATCGGCAGATAGCGCATCGGCTGATTTGCTGCTCAATGGGGGGAAATGGAAGTATGTCACAGACCTGGTTGCACGCAGTCCGTTGGCGCTCGTTTGTACATCTTTTGTTGTGAATTTGTCTTTCCAGATGTCAGGGTGCCATTTTTTTAGAGAGGGGGTAACACCGTGAGTGTCATGTTAAATATATTTGCCAAAATGAATGGGTTTTCTTGCTTGATTATACAAAAAGATGTATGCTGGAAAAACAATATATATACAGTAAAGCAGGGGTCGGGAACCTATGGCTCGCGAGCCATATATGGCTCTTTTGATGATTGCATATGGCTCGCCGATAAAACTAAATACATATTGTTGTTTTTTTTTCGCTGTTCATTTCCTGTTGGGGCTGCAGTTGGCGGAAAGCGCAATTTTGATTGGATGACACTGACCTAGAATGGCCGAAAGCGCCATTTTGATTGGATGATAGTGGCCGTCATGTTGAAACATGTAAACGCCCCTTTAAATGAGCCCAACTAGTGCACTTCAGCGTGAATGCACTGGAGCATTCGAGGAGAGAAAATGTTCTGATTCTAATTTGCAATGAAACAATACCATCGATGAAACAGTCGAATGTCAGTGACATTTTAACAAGCCCCTTGTTAACGTTAGCATCAATATAGTTCTGCGAGAAGTAGATTGCAGATAGCAAGTGTGGAAGCTTATGAGCCGTGTGCAGGCTAGCTAGCAGTAACTTCGCCTCTGGACCGGCAAATTGAATTTCATGCCGATCGTTTTCCTGGATTTTTACCAAACACGAGGAACGGAAAACCATCCATGTTAAAGTTATTTTAAATAATACATTCTGATATTTTGTTGAAAAGTGGTCGCGCGTGCGTGTGTGTGTGCGCGTACGCGAGCGTTTGTATATGCGCGCGCGTGCGTGCGTGTGGCTCTCACTGAAAAACATTTCTAAATATTTTACTTTTATGGCTCTCTTAGTCAAAAAGGTTCCCGACCCCTGCAGTAAAGTCTCGTTATATCGATATCGGTTATATCGACAGTACTGCTTATTACGCTCCTATTTCTATGAACGCAAGGAGAAAATGTACATGGCGCAGGATCGGATATATCGATAGTCCGGTTATATCGATATTTTTTCCGACTCCCGAGAATATCGATATAACGAGACTTTACTGTATATATATATATATATATATATACAGTAAAGTCTCGTTATATCGATATCGGATATATCGATAGTCCCGGTTATATCGATACTATTTCTATGCACGCACGGAGAAAATTACATGCAAACAGGGTCGGATATATATATATATACAGTAAAGTCTCGTTATATCGATATTCAAGGGAGTCCGAAAAAATATCGATATAACCGGGACTATCGATATAACCGACCCTGTTTGTATATAATTTTCTCCGTGCGTGCATAGAAATAGTATCGATATAACCGGGACTATCGATATATCCGATATCGATATAACGAGACTTTACTGTATATATATATATATATATATATATATATATATATATATATATATATATATATATATATATATATATATATATATATACGCGAGCTAGATAGATGGTTCGATGGATAGCTAGCGAGCCAGCTAAATAGATGGATAGCTAGCGAGCTAGATAGATGGATAGCTAGCGAGCTAGCTAGATAGATGGATAGTTAGCTAGTTAGATGGATAGCAAGTTAGCTAGATAGATAGATAGCTAGGAAGCTCGATAGAATTTATTATATACATATATTTATTTGGGAATATTTTTATGGAATAAAAAAGTAAGAATGGAGTTTTATTCTAAGTACCTGTCGTTTGCAGACCATCCTCCAAGAATGAATTGTTGTTTCCTGCCATCCAGATTAAGCACCCAGACTTAAATCGGTGGCTGTTTCCTCACATCCATATTCTGTTTTTGTCACCAGCTGCATGTGGCGCGACGTCACGTCATGTAATATATCATGATGCATCAGCAACAGCTGTTGCTCTAACCAGATTGCCTTTCAGGGTGATTCCGAATAAAAAGCCGCAAAACAATTGCATCTCAGATATTCGGTAATTCTACCTGAGCTATAAGACGCTAATGTCTGTTAAAATAAAGACTTTCGTGACATACTGAAGTAATGTTTTTGACGAAAGTGCTGCAGGTGGCATGCACTTGAAATTTTGACAAAAAATAGTTCCACACCCAAGGCTACCTGTGCATGTTATCAATTTACAGGCCAACAAACAGTCCCAAAAATGGTTCAGTGTACGCCAAAGCTTCCCAAAGCGTGATTGCATGGATCTGAAAAGTGAAGAACACCCGAAGGTCAAAAGAGGTTTTTGATGTACAGATTAGTCCTCATTATTGGATCCAGTCACAGAGGGAAAAAGGGGGCTTCGAATCCGCGCTGAGGGAAAAGGCAATCTTTGCGGATAATTTGATAACGCCGGGGTCATATGACACGTGTAACAGGCCTAATCAATAGCAAGCCTTTTCCCTTGAGCGCTCGGTGAATAATTCAGCAGCCGTATCAATCTGCAGACTTTACCGCACATCCAGCACGATAACATGTCTTAATGTGATGCCTCTAGTACTGAAACCGTCCAAAGCCTCCTTTGGTTTTCTTTATCACCGGGTTGGGTTTCCTGCTGGAGTGGATTGTGCATCACCCCTTGTTATTGTAAGTAAGCATTTGCATTTTATGTTTCTGCACCCCGTGCCCGCTCACCCCCCTCTATCCCTTTCTCCTTGAGTCATCAGTATCCCGTCTCCTGCTTAATGGCGCGAGACGGCATCCGTGATAAGCGGCCTGCTCGCCGCGTCGGTATTCAACAATATGTCTCCCCCCGCGCCCGCGCGCCTCTGTTGCGCCGGTGACTCTGCCCGTTTAATAAACACTGAATAAAAAATGACGGGTGGTCACAATGCTGCAGACGCTGATGCTAAATCCTGTCGAAAGCATATTCAAATCGGCCGGCGCGTCCGCCCCTAACACACCCTCGCCCGACTTATCGCCAAAACAACATTATGTCCGCCCGTTGAATTTTATGATTAGGCATAACAAAGTTCCTTAGAAATGCGCGGCAACAGACAGCAAACCCTATTACCGCAAGAGGACGGCTAAGTTTGTTTGCTGTAATTTATTAGCCTGTCTGAAAGGATTGCCTTCCAGTGACACGAGAGGCTATAAGCTGATTTATGTAATCGTGTTTTCCAAGGAGTGAGAAACACTGTATTGCCGTGTTGCGCGTGAGCGCCTCGCAGCAAACATATTTGTGCTTTAGCATCATTGGACAATTATGTCCGATGAAAAAGTTGGACATTTTCGGACCGCACTAGCGAGCTGGGGCAGTATTTTAAATGTTTTATCCTCCAAGAGGGTCAATAATGATAACCTGTAACTTGATAACCCGATAAACTGTCCACTGTGGTAACCGCTGCCCTTAAAAGGGTTAAGTTAGCATTACGCTAATTGTTTACGGCGCGCCACTCATCCATTGCGTCATTATTTTTACTTGGAAGAGCTCTCTTGTTGGTATTAATGAAGACACAGTTTTTCCTGTTAAAACATGTAAATATGTGTCACGTTTGTGCGCAAATTACATGTGATGGCTCTGAGGTAGGAATGGTTTGCATTGCAATGCTAAAAAAAAAAAAAAAAAAAATAAAAAATGGCGATTGCCATGCAAATAAGCATTATTTTCATTTTGTCTTGCTCTAAGACTGCTTATGTGGATTTGAGTATATTTAACAGCAAATATGTTAGCTGTTAGGGAAATAATTTAAAAACCATGGGTAATTTGACGACACAAAAACAAAACCGGAGTCGTCCTTTTGAAATGCAGTGCAATACAAGTGAGGGTTTTCATCTAAGTTAGGAGGAACTGAGGACGTACTTTGGGCAGTTTTTCCAGGTAAAAGATTGCAAGCTTTTACCTCCGCGCAAACTCTTAGATATGAGTCCCTCGCAACTGCCTAATCTCGTCTCTTGTCACAGTGAGTAGAACTTGAGCCCCCCGAGGATAGACGGGTTTTCACCTTCTTGGGTGTTTTATCTCTCTCTCTCTCTCTCTCTCTCTCTCTCTCTCTCTCTCTCTCTCTCTCTCTCTCTCTCTCTCTCTCTCTCTCTCTCTCTCTCTCTCTCTCCAGGGTTTGCAAATTGAGACTCTCATATATTTCAAGTCTGAGTCAGACTTCCAGAAGAGGATATTTGATCCCTGGCTGAATTTGTAAATTAGCTCACTTTAGGAATATACAGTCCATTTTTGGGTTGTTTTGTGAGGTTTGCATCTCTTTCCAGGTTTTCTCCGGGTACTCCGGATTCCTCCCGTTTTTCAAAAACATGCAAGGCTAATTGAACACTTAAAATTGTCCGTAGGTGTGAGTTTGAGCATCAATGCTTGTTCTTCTTGGTGTGCGCTGGGAACCTGTTGAGGGTCTACTGCCCGGAGACAGCTGGGGTAGGTTCCACGACCCCCTGAGGCCTTTCTGAAGACAACATGCTTTAAAAACTGGATGGATGGATGGATGGATGGATGGATGGATGGATGGATGGATGGATGGATGGATGGATGGATGGATGGATGGATGGATGGATTTTGATTTAGGGTTCGACAGAATGTCAGTCAAAAGTACAAAATCTCTCCCCTTCACAATATGGAATAGCAATTATCTGGAAGAGGGTCGTAGGAAGTTGCTGGAGCCTGACCAAACTTTCGGGGCAAATTTCGGGGAAAAAAGGCAAACCACACTTTGAACAGGTCGGCAGTCAATCGTAGGGCACATAGTGACCAACAACTATTCACATGCAAGTCATGGATAGTGTATCACTATACCATCAGCGCCTTCTAATAATCTGGAACTATGCATCTGTAACTAATCTGTAACTGTTCATTTCGACAACCATTTTTTTGGGGGGGCCGCTACAAAAATGGACAAAATCTGACTTCAACGGACAGTTAGGACAGCGGAATAAAATCATTGGCACCGCCCTATCCACTCTCGAGGACTTGCACACTGCAAGAATCCAAACAATGGCGCGGAAAATCCTACTGGACCCTCCGCACCCTGCCCACCACCTTTTCCAGCTACTCCCCTCAGGCAGGCGCTACCGATCCATGCGCACCAAATCAAGCAGACATTTAAACAGCTTCTTCCCCCAAGCCATTAACTCTTTAAACAGTAACCCAAATAGAACTGTATAGTGCCTCTTTGCAATTTTTTGATGATGATACTAGTGCAGCGTGTTCTACCAGAGACAAATTCCTTGTGTGTTCTACATACTTGGCAATAACGACAATTGTGATTTTTAATCTTTGAAAGGTTGCGAACTGGAAAATTCAGCAGTGGATCAAATCATTCTTTCGCCTCACTACACTAAGTCAAGAAAGCTTTTGCTCTCACTCCGGAGACCGCCTGGAGATGCAGAGGGTTTTTCCCTGAGGGAGTGCCATCCAGCTTTGGAAAAGGGTTCAAGGTTGGTCAGGTGTGGTGAACCAGAATTCCGGCCCGTCATGCGAAAGGCCACCCAGGCGTGCAGAGAGCACACATGAGGCTCTCAGAGGAATGTGGGACCTTCAAGCTGCGATTCATCCAGAGTCCAGACAGTAATTAAAGGTATGGAAGTAGATGACTAGACAGCACACAGCAGCGATTGATCAACAGGAAAAAGGCGGTACGGGTGCATGGGGAGGAGTTGGGCAGGGTGATTGGAGGACGAGTACGGTGAAGCAGAATCATCTCGTCTCTGATACTTTGAAACACCATCCATCCATTATATGGAGAGCCTGTGCAAAGTCATCTGTGTGAACCACTACACCAAAATGAGGCCCTTTGGACCGTTCACTTTTCTTGTTAAATTCAACTGGGGTGTCATTCAAAAGCCTAAAGCTCACTTGGGCTATCTGCACGTGCGCCATGTTGAATTTGGAGTGTTTTCACAACATTGGCAACTTGCTGTTCTACGAGTTTTTTTTCTTCAATTAACTCATTCACTGTCATTACAGTGAATTGAAAAGCATGACGTGGAGTGCCATTCCCGAATTTGTTTGGGTTTTGGTTTTTCTGGCGGGGGTGCCGATAGAGCGCTGGTCAGACCTCTAGCAATGTTTTTAACTTCCACAAGGGGCAGTGTTTGCCTTTTGTCCATGTTAGTGCTTTGTTTCAGCTTCAGCTGGTGTTTAATTGCAATATAAATCTGTCTTGCATTGTATTTTGTATAGCCGCCCCCGTTTCAAGCTCAGATAACTCCAGACCCATATAACTTAGGAATTAACTATTTTTTTCTGATGAAAGAAGAGAGTCTAAAGATTCTTATGCTGCATTGAATATTTATGTAGTCCTAAAACTCAATATTCTGTGGGTCATGCAATTTGAGTGAAAATGACAAAAACCATTGTACTGGAGTGGACACATTTTCGCACATTGTCTGGCGGTGAATGAGTTAAACATGTTGTATACTTAGATAAATCATTTGTTTTTCTAAAAGATTGCCAGCACTCCTGCTAAAGTCTTTCATAAATCCTATAGAAAAGCTAATGCTAATTAGCTTAGACCTCTGGAAGTAATGTTCCTTTAAAATAAGCAATTTTCACTCAAACGCTGGAGAAAAACATACAGGAAGACAATGTATAAGGGTAGAAGATGGTTATGGGGCAGTTATATTACACATTTCCACTTATTTTTATGATATTGGTGATAAATAGGCACAAGAGTTGAGCGGGGGTTTGTGAGGAGGAGGAGGAAGAATATTTAAGAATTAAAACGAAAATGTAAGCACATTTATGGTCACACATGTGCGACTATAAACATACAACTGAGCAGAACAATTTTCACTAATGCACAACATTTGTACGTGTGGTGGTGGTGGGGGGTGGGGGAGATTGCATGTTCTTTAGAAGCGTCTTGGGCCCTATTTTTCACATTTCCACCTCCATTCCAGATGGTGGTCACGGTACTAAAAAGAGGAAAGCTATTTTTACCCCACGAGCTATGAAATACAAGCATGACGAGGCATCACAAAAATTGCTGTTAGGTCGAGATTGTCTTGTAGCCTCATTACAATCCACTGGATCTATCTCAATTGGTATAAAAAGCGCTGATATCAGGCCATGTTAGAAGATGTCAACAAAGTATGTATAGAAGATGTCAACAAAGCTCTTTAATCAAATCCATTTCCTGTATTTTTCCCCCTCGGGAATGCAGCAGTTCTAAAGTGCATTCACTCGCAATTATTGTGCCCAGCAAAGAGGCACATTATAAGCGGACCATGCTTCTGTATCAGATTGGGGGAAAACAACAACAACAAAAAAACAATGGACCTCATCAATGCATGAGTGGAGCGTTGGAGTGCTTGGTGGCTCCTTTGCCTGACTGAAATTAATAAAACTCACAGGTGTGGAATTTTCTGATTCACAGAGAACAATACAGAACGAGTCACCAGAGAGTTTGTAATCGCGTTTTGACTCAGTCTGCAGATTTTGAGGATTAACGGAAGGTTTGACAATCTTTGAGAGATGGAGATAAGCATACGGTGAAAAAAGATGGCGCCTTGACGGGTTGATGAGAGACGCAGATATGCTCTTAGAAATGGTCTGAATATAAAAATGAATTACAATGGGGGCGAAGAACCAATTGAGTCACTTGAGATGTTCATGTGAGCCATTTGATCATAGGTGTCAAAATCAAGACCCGGGGGCCTAATTTGGTCCGCCACATGATTTTATTCGGCCCGCAAAAGCAAATCAAACTTGTGAAATTCCATGATGCTTGCTAAAGACTTGTAAGTAGTGATTTTTGACTTCAAATTTGCAAACTAGTTATTCATTAATTTGTTGTGCGCTCTATATGTAACATCTGGAGGGGATTGAACATTCTCATGGCTTCTCAAAATTCATAACGGCCCTTGTGAGGAAGCCATAAATACAATGTGGCCCGCGGCAAAAAAAAATAGTTTGACACCCTTTCATTAGAGTACAATGTGGTTAACTGGTTAGGACTGTGGCGGTCCTAACCAGTGCTCACAGTGCAGGCGTGCAGTGTTTGATTCCGGTCTTCTTGTATGGAGTTTGTTTCTCCCATGCCTGTGTGCCTTTTCTCTGGATGGTCCGGTTTCCTCCTACATTCGAGCAGAATTACAATATTTCAACATGTAACAGCATTTTTCTCTTGTAAAATTGCTGTTACGTGTTGAAATATTGTAATTCTGCTCGAATGTGGAGGCTGTTGATTGTTACTCTTGCAACGTTGTGATTCAAATTTAAATTTTTAATCAGCACAAAACCAGTGGCTGACTGTTGCCCAGCTGTGAAACTTTGCACCCTGTGAGCGAGCAGATTCGCTCTCGCTACGTGGTAACCTGATCATGCTTCTGATCTACCTTTTGGCACTGAGCTCCTCCGTGAGACTGTCTGACTTGTTTTGACGCCGTTCGTCACGCTTGCTTCATTTGCCTCATTTAAAGCATCAATTAGAAATTGGCAGCCTGGGCGGCGAGTCTTTCAGGGAAGTCAAGCCGACGCTGGCGGCCTCGTCGATGATCAAGAGCGTTAATACCCACCCCTACCTCTTAATACCCACCCTCCTTTTCCCCAATTCACACCACCGAAGAATGCCCAACACGTTGGCCCCTAAGGTGCGATCCGAGGATGTGCTATGCTTGATTAGCATTCAAGAAAATAATAATAGAGCATCACCTGTCAGGAGCTCATCGTTGCCAAAGTAACAATGGCGGCTGCTCTGCAATGCATAGATTATCATTCAACCCAACCGGAGCGATTTGTAGGTCCATTAATTACAACCCTTTCACACACCACTTCCAATTCCTGTGAACAAAAGGAAGGTGAAACAGGGCGTCCATGTTTTTTCTGGAACATCAATGTCAGATTATGGTGTCCTGCGTTCAGTTTTTGTCCCCTCCGCCACGCTATCTCCATGCCCTAGAGATATACGATTAATTACAAGAGAGTGGCGAAGTGGGTGGACAGGGAATGGAAGGGGGGCTGACATTGATGGGAACTTTGTGTGTACATTGTCGTCTCTAACTTCACGTAACAGTCACGGCAGTGAAATTGCCGGAACAGAACACGAGGGACGACCCATGCCAGTCAAAAAATAAATAAAAATGTCCATTTCCTCTCCCGCTATTTCACTGCAATTAGCTCACCCCAGCGCTGTTTGACTCTAATGACTGACTGGAAAAGATCTGCTTGTTTGTTGCAACGTGATACTCACTCGGATGCTGAAAATTCGCACGTGATGGAAACGCCGTGCAGGAGTAGAATGGGAGTGTGAGTGCTCATGAGGCTAATGATAATGGGTTGGAAAGGGCAGGGCTGCCAGAAACAGCAACTGCTTCATATCATAGCATGGAATTGGAATGCCAAGTGAGTATTGTGTTTGGTCATTTGTTGGTTGATGAGGAGCCACCAAAAATAGTCTCTACACTCAATATACTAAATAAGAGATCAGTGGTACGAAATATGGTTCCATTACAGATATATGATTCAGAAAGTAATCTTTAGTACATAAAAGTGGCAAATATGGTCCTTGATCAATATTGTCAACGTTAGTGCAAACACGGAATATAATTCCCAATATATGGACTGTATACATATAAAAACATTTAAATATCGTAACTGATAAATCAAAAAGGTTGTCACATGCAGCATATGACAGAACAAAGGACGGCAAATTGCCTTGAAGGAGGTAAACTTTCTCCAGAGTGCCATTCTTGCAGATAATGCTAACGGAGTAGCATAACAAATGACCCAAAGATCACATGCTCAATAAAATATTTAGTTTTACAATTACGCATATTTTGAGCAATGTCCGTGCATGTGTGGGCCCGTCAAAGAACATGTATGCCGATGAGTAATGGATGCGTTTGATCAGCATGTAATTGGCATGACTAATTTGTCACATTTTGCAACTTAATTAAGGGAATAAATCATAATATCCGCATGTCACACACCGCCGGAATTTGCCTTCCATTAGCCAACAAGGCAAATGAAAGTTCACAGAATCTACATCCGCCCGTTGAACAAGACAAATTTGATCAGGTCTCGCTTAACTCATGGCAGCTGTCTAAATAGTGTACCAAGACGCAGCCTATTTGTAAGGAGTCGGAAAATGGAGGGAGAATTGTACGGCCATTATTTGTGGATTAAATTATAATTAGATATCTATCTATCTATCTATCTATCTATCTATCTATCTATCTATCTATCTATCTATCTATCTATCTATCTATCTATCTATCTATCTATCTATCTATCTATCTATCTATCTATCTATCTATCTATCTATCTATGAAGGGTAAATGATTAAACGAGTGAAATGATGTAGCATTGATCAAATATGGTCCAGCTCCGGACAGATTACACCCTGTCGGTGTGCATGTAATTCCCTCCACAGTGACACTTGCGGTGACATTAATTTTCAACTCTTGATGGTGTGCGATGTGGCTTGCAGATGGTGGCGGGAACACCAAAGGAGGGCATGGCTCTTTCATCATATTTCTGAACAATCGCCGATGTATGAGAGCACTACCAGGCATTTTAGCCAATTGCGAGGGACAAATCCATCCGAACAATAGAGATCTCCAGCGGGCCTATAGCTAAGAACGCACAGAAATGGCATGTAAGCAAACGACTGCACATCAACACACCCAGCTGTCAAATTCATAACGTTCGCAGTCGACATCACGGTCATCGCTCTCATCAAAGACGGCGACGAGTCTGCGTACCGACAACAAGTGGAGCAGCTAGAGTTCTGGTGCAGCCGTCACAACGTAGAGCTGAACACGCTCAAGACGGTAGAGATGATCGTGGACTTCAGGAAACATCCATCACCACAACTGCCCCTCACACTATCCAACTACCTCGTGTCAACCGTTGAGACCTTCAAGTTTCTGGGAATCACAGTCTCCCAGGACATGAAGTGGGAGATCAACACCAACTCCATCCTGAGAAAGCCCCAGCACAGGATATACTTCCTTAGGCTGCTAGAGAAGTATGGCCTGCTACATGAGGTGCTACAACATTTCTACACGGCTGTCATCCAATCCATCCTATGTTCTTCCATCACCGTTTGGTTTGGGGCCGCCACAAAAATGGACAAAATCGAGAACTTGCACACTGCGAGAATCCAAACATGGGCGCGGAAAATCCTACTGGACCCTCCGCACCCTGCACACCACCTTTTCCAGGTACTCCCATAAGGCAGGCGCTACCGATCCATGCGCACCAAATCCAGCAGACATTTAAACAGCTTCTTCCCCCAAGCCATTAACTTTGCAATTTTTTGATTCTACCAGAAACAAATTCCTTGTGTGTACTACATACTTAGTTATAAAGATGATTCTGATTCTGATTGTAAAAGCTTTTGGATTTTATGAGCTACAATTTCAAGTGTCTCACGGCACATTTTGCCAATTGCCTCCAATGGTGTTTCAGTCTTTCTGCGTGAATTACATATAGGAGTCCACCTTGATTGAATCAGGCCGAGACAATATCCGCAGCCCATTTTTATCATCTGAAACAAACTGATAATGTTTTTGTTGCCCCCTTCCCCTCTCTAATCTCACCCTGAGATTCTCTCTCGCACCTCCTTCTCGCCGAAGAATACACTCACGTGACTTATGTCAAATGGAGATGTATGACCCTCCGCCACGGAGCCTCGACGCATTGCAGGGTCTCAGGTGTTAGCTGCCATTTCCCGACCAGCGACCCCCGACGCAACGAGATTAGGTCCATTTATCGGATTCCACGTTGCTTCTAAACCTATTTCGACTTTCGTTCAAGTCAACGAGTGGGTCATCAGTCTGACATCTGTTTTGTTTTGTAGCGAAACGCTGCCGGTGTCTGAGCGGTTGGAAGGACGGAGCGTTGCGCGCCAGACTCATTTTCATGTCACATTCTAAGAGAGTCACGCCAAGACTGATGTTAATTGTGGCAAGGTCTCACATTGAGATGCCATTAAAGCATCAAGTTTGAAAAGCCTCGAAGAAAAACAACATGCTAACTCTTTGCTCTGTAACGATGATCGTCTTAAAAGAAAAAAAAATCCTATTCAACAGGTTTAGATGTGGTTATGCTAGGTCGTAGATGACAGAACAAGTCGAAAACCGTACCAGTGGAAAAAAGAGCCGTTTGATCTCTGTACTTCCCCTAAACATCGCGAATCATACTTGTCAATGTAGTTCTTTTCTTCACAGACCCTCAAAAAATGTTTAATAGCTCAGAGGAAAAGCGTCCTGATACGCAAGGTAGCGTATTTTTCGATGTGTAAGGCGCGCCGGAGTACAAGGCGCACCCCCAACGAATGGTGTATTTTCAAACTTTTTCCATATGTAAGGTGCACCGGACTATAAAGTGCACCTTTAATAAATGAAAAAGGTTTTCCAAATATAATATATGAATATATAAAAGCTGCTGACAGTAGTTGCGAGACATGTTGTGGCTCAATATGACTTCATATATAAGGCACACCTGCGTACAAGGCGCAGGGTCATCTTTTGAAGAAAATCAAGGCTTTTTGGTGTGCCTTATACATTGGAAAATACAGTACTGAAAAAAGTATCCTAGAACTTGACATGTCAACAAATATGTTTTCCAAGAAGCTGTGCTGTTTGATGTACTTTTCTCCTTGCCTACTCTTTCGTTTTTCTTCTTTTTTTTGCGCTGATGACAGCAATAGCATTTTACTGCTTTTGTCTTTGCAATTAAAGACATTTTCCTTTTCACATTAAATTTACAATTTTCCTGCTTCCAACGGTCCAGTAAGGTCGCATCCTGATTTCCCATCACCAGTCTTTTGAAGAAAATCAAGGCTTTTGGGTGTGCCTTATACATCGGAAAATACGGTACTGCAAAATGTGTCCTAGAACTTGACCTGTCAACAAATATGGTTTATTTCATGCCACTTAAGGTAACAGGCAAGATACTTGATACACAAAGAAAAATAAAGATTTACATGGTACCAGATTCTTGAAGCACAATACTTATGGTACTAAATATAAGAGATATGATTATAAATATGAATATTTGATAAGTGACAATGGTATGATGGTGAGCTATAATACCAACGTCCTGACTTTTTGTGCTTCTCTCGTGCTGTCTTCTCATAGTCCTCAACTTGGACACTTGCAATGACAAGCATACTTGTTTACCTAACCACGGATGGCTTATGGCTGTTTCTTTAGAACAGAGCACAATGGAAATCAATTCATTCCTTCAATGACGCTTGATTGTTCTGAAATGAGACCTACTTGGGCATTTTTGTTTTCTTAAAAAAAAAAAAAAAAAATCACAAGAAGGTAAACTTTAAGAGATAACCGCAGGGGCTATCAAGCACCTTTATTTACTCTGTCATATCCTGTCAGTGTGAATAAGCTCCTCGTTTTGGTGTGAGGTTTCAAACGCGTAAACAGCCATTGTTTTTTTTTTTTTTTTTTGTCATCCATCGCTGGGTAAAAATTTCTGATTAGTCTGACAGGAACTTCTTTCCCTCACCACCACCACCACCGCCAGCAGCCTCGAGGTGAATGTTAGCAGACTAGCTCTTAGGAGATGACGGCATTGACGACTTTGACCGGTAATTACCCCACTGTCCCATCCCACCCGCCCGTTGCGCCGGAGGAGTCGTTTCACATTCAAAGCGGGCTGCGAATGTTCCCTGGCAAAACGCCTGACGAGGAGCAAACAAGACAGTCGAGTGCCGAGGCGGGTCGGGAAGGATCAAAGTCGCCGGGATGAAGGGGAGCAGGGAGGTTGAGCGGCAGCAGGGGTGGGAATTGGGGATACAACCGGTGCTGAAGCTGTTGCTCTTAATCAGGACCAATGGAAACATGTTGAATATGGATCTCGAGCACGTCGGCATGAGGCTCCTTGTGGGTCGTGCACCCACTTCGCTTGATGCCATGATGCATTTGAGTCATTTGTTACCCAACAATTTGACTGTTTTTTTTACACCGCAAGCATAAATGTGAAATATATAAATATTTTTTTTGCGCACCGCAACTTGAGGCAATTATACTTTAGTAGATTTGATCTGACTATGCAACACAAACACTTTCACCCCCCTACAATTAGATACTTCAGGATTGAAAATATCTGTCCTATTTTGATCCCTCGGCTTCAAATATTATTATTATTAATAAAAACAATAACAACAACAATAATAATAATAATAATAATAATAATAATAATACATTACATTTTAAACGCCTTTCAAAGCTCTCAATGACACTTTACAGTCACAGACAAGCATAGGTACTATAATAAATAAAATGCAATTTACAGTTTATTTGTTGTGGTACCAAATATGCTTCCTTTCCTGGTACTTACCAGTGAATAGTGAATTTCTCCATTGTGAGACTAATCAGAATCTGAATTAGAATTATCTTTATTGCAAGGTATGTAGAACACACTGCACTAGAATTGTCAAATATTTGAGAAAAATTGAGGCACGATACAGTTCTATTTGGGTTACTGTTTAGAGAGTTAATGGCTTAGGGGAATAAGCTGTTTAAATGTTTGGTGGATTTGGTGCGCATGGATCGGTAATAAAGGCAGTGGTGGGCCGTAAGGGCCTGCAAGGCCTTCTCTGCTGGCCTAAAATATTTGAATCACAGACTAATGTGAATTATATTTTGTCCATAAATTATTATTAAATAATTCCAAATTGTCTTTCAGCTCCTAGCTAGCACTAGCCAACCATAGTATCACTCGCCGTGAGTAATAGGTGCATACTGACCAGAGCTAGCACACTGTACCTGTAGCAAGCATGTTTTGTTCATTCAATAGTGGTTTTGTCAAGCCGCAATGGCTGAAGGAGGAGAAGAAGTGGATTTGGTTGCATATATACTGTTAAAGCCATTTTCAAGATGGACTTTTGAAGAATAGATGAACATTTTTTAAATTAGATGAACATCATTAAGAAAGTTTGGACGGCTCCGAAGCTAGATAAAATAGCAAATAATATTGCATATTTAGATGATGGTTATTATTTATGGTTATCATAAATCCACACGTTCATAGTAAAAAATTGAACAGTTTAATGACTATTTCTTAAATTTCTTCAAATCACAAGTTATTTATTGGACAATGACTCCCTCTAGTATGTGTATACCTTATCACACCACACTCGCGGCTGTGCACAGTAGCACTACTGAAGGCTTAGGAGTGACATGCACAGAATAAAAATGATCTAATCCAATCTATTGCTCCTTGATACTAAAGGTACAAAATATAGCTCCTTGCGTGTTTCTTGTGTGACTTTAAATGATGGTCATTTTTTCAGTAATAAAGTAACAAAAATGTATTGTGATATTTTAAGTAATAAAACTGCCTCTCCTAATACATAAGGTAGAAAACCCGGTCCTAATAATGACTTCCTTTACAGATACAAAAAAAACCAACAACAACAACATTTGTGGTGGCGTGGATATTTAGAATCTCATAGACTTGACATACCCTATTTTCCCGTGTATGAGATGCACAGGAGTATAAGGCACACCCCCAAAGAATGGCGTATTTTCAAACGTGTTCCATGTATAAGGCGCACCGGATTAAAAGTCGCAACCTCAATGAATGATAAAAGTTTTCCAAATATCTAATATAAATATATAAAGATTTTTCAAATATAAGGCACAATACATGATGCTAGGGGCACTCCTCCTTCTACCAGGGGAAATGGAGTCTGTGGCTACTGACAGTAGTTGCGAGACCTGTTGTGGCTCAATATTATTTCACATACAAGGCGCACCTACGTATAAGTCACAGGGTCAACTTTTGAAGAAAATGAAGGCTTTGAGGTGCACCTTATACACCAGAAAATACGGTACGTAACATAGTTTCTGTCCTATACTTAAGATGACAAGCATTGCTGATATGCAAGATACCGCATTTGGCCTGTGATACATAAGATATCAAATCTGCTTCCTTTGCTGAAACCAAAATGGTCAAAATTTAAGGATGGTCTTATTACTTTTAGCTTGCTGGATTTCACTGTCTGGTTCGCAAAGCTTCAAAGAAGCTGAGCTGTTTGAAGGACTTTTTTCCTTGCCTACTCTTTCGGTTTCTTTTTTTTTTGTGCTGATGACGCCGATAGCCTTTTACTGCTTTCGGCTTTGCAATTAAAGACGTTTTCCTTTGCACATGAAATTTCAAATTTCCAACGTAAGTAAGGTCACCTCCTGATTTCCCATCGCCAGTCTTCCAATCGTGAAAATTCACCAGTGGCATTTGTTTTTTCGCAGTGGGAAGAGCCCATGCCTGCCCCCCTCCCGACTACCACCCACCCTAACCTCATCTGTCCTATTATCTGAATGTGATTGCAAATGTGCCTCTGCTGGTTTGGGTGCAGATAAGTGCCTGCAACACAAAAAGGCTTGCATCCCAGTCAGGTAGATCCTCAGGCACTCTCGCCGACGGAAGAAAAACCACCGTAGGGTTAGTTTAGGCTTAGCAATAAATGTAAAATGTGTGCAGAACCGGAAAGGAGTTCAATAAAAATGGTTTCCATCCAAAAGACTTAATTATCCTTATAAATGCAGCTTCATCTTGCAATCTGCCATTCACGGGTCTTAAATATGTCTCCAACAAAATTGGGCATACTTTACAGATTTTGTTTAACATTTTCTTTGCACAAGATAGAGCGAACGTGAGATGCGTTTGTATCTTTTGGAGTGGGCTCATCAGTTTCACCCATAGTGGCTAATCTTTACATGGAAGAGATGGAGAAACAGGCCCTCACATCCTTCCCAGGGACAAAACCTAGACACTGGTTTAGATATGTGGACGATACTTTTGTCATAATTAAGAAACAAGAAATTCAATCCTTCACAGATCACCTCAACTCTGTAGACTTCAACATTAAATTTACTCGTGAGGACATTCAAGAGAACCAACTAGCCTTCTTGGATTGTAAAGTAATTATAAAAGAGGACAGAGCGCTAAAAACAGAAGTCTTCAGGAAGGCTACGCACACTGACCAATACTTACTTTTTGACTCTAACCACCCTTTACAACATAAACTAGGAGTTATCAGAACCCTCCAGCATAGGGCTAAACTAATACCAACTAGCACTGAAGGTAGAGAAAAGGAGTCAAAACATATCAGGAGAGCACTCACTAACTGTGGGTACCCTCAGTGGTCATTCAACAAATGTCAGAAAGAAAGAATAGCGAACGAAACCAATAATTCTCAAGATTCAAAAAGGAGAGGAGTAGCAGTACCGTACATTGCAGGAGTTTCTGAAAAATTACAAAGAGTCCTTTGGCAACATAAAATTCCTACTTATTTCAAACCGATAAACACGTTAAGGCAAAAATTAGTGCATCCAAAAGATAGGCTACCAAATGAAAAACAAAGTAATGTAGTTTATTCCATACATTGTAAGAATGAAAATTGTAAAGAGCAGTACATTGGGGAGACTCAACAAATTCTCAAAAAAAGACTTTATCAACATCGCAGGGATAATACTAGTGGGCCTCAATCGGCTGTACATTTGCACCTAAAAGCTAGCAACCACTCATTTGACGACAATGAGGTTAAAATCTTAGCGAAAGAACATAGATGGTTTGAAAGGGGCGTAAAAGAAGCGAATCTTATAAAACAACAAAATCCTTCATTAAACCGGTCTGGTGGGGTGAGGTTCAATTTGGATCGTTCATACAATAGCCTGCTTAGGCAAAACAGGTTAGGCAACTTTCGCAATGCTGATGAGGGTCGTTATGCTGATGAGGTGATACCGGGGGCAGTGGGGGTAATAGGCCAATCGTTAGTCAGGAATGTAGGAACAATCAGGGGGGCCACAGGGAGGGGTCCCCCGCCCCTCCCAACCTGAGAGTAGGGACCGATCATAGCTGTGTCCGGCGCCACCATGTCTGGACCTTAGGGATATATAAATGGGGCTGATACGACCAGTCAGACTTTAGTTCGCTGACGAAGCCTCTTGGATAGGAGGCGAAACGTCCGAAACCTTCACTTTTGTACAGATGACGGCTGAAGAAACCTTCTCATCGATGGACCACTCCTGTACGACTGAGAGCTTACACAGACGTATCTTTTGGAGTGTAATCATGGAGGAGGCTGAGCTGTTTTTTTTTTTTTTTTTTAGGCAACTTTGCCGCCTTAACAGAGTGTCTCAATAGACGTCGTGCCCAATGAAATCCTAACACTATCTATCAAGGCATTCTGGAACAAAACGCACCACTCGACTCAAAATATGGAGGCGGCCCTGTTGTCTGCAGGCGGCTGCTTTACTCTATTCGAAAGAGTGTGCTTCAAATCTGTGCATGGTACAATGGAATCTCAAGAGTATCAAGACATTCTCAAGTGAAATGTTGTGCCAAGTGTCCTACGGCTCTGTCGTGGCGGACGAGTATCAAGACTGAGACGGCTGCGTAATTGTATTTTCTGATTATGTAAGCACAACTATGGATATGTTCTGGCGCAATCCCGCCACCCCACCCATAAAAATATAGAAAAATTAAAAAATGACCCAAGAATGGGCGTTAACTCATTCACTTCCATACCCGAATTTATTCTGGAAATGAAAATATGACGTGGAGCGCCATTTCCGACTTTGTTTGGTATTGGTTTTTGGTGTGGGGCTGCCAATAAAGCGCTGGCCAGACCTCTGGCAATGTTTTTCCATTCCCACGAGGGCGGCATAATTTGCCTTTTGTCCAAGTTACGGGTTTGTTTCAGCTTCAGTTGTTGTTATAGTATTTTATTATATTTTGTACAGCCGCCCCCATTTCAAGCTCAGATAACTACAGACCCATATAACTTAGGAATGAACCATTTTTTTCTATAAAAGAAGAAGAGAGTCTAAGGTTTCTTACATTGCATTTAGTGTTTGTGTTGTCCTAAACCTCAATATTCTGTGGGTCCTGTAATTTGATTGAAAATGACAAAAACCCTGGCACTATATTGGATGCATTTTTGCGCATCGTCTGGCAGTGAATGAGTTAATGGAGCACAAAACATGCAGTTTGGAGAAAGCACCCCTCAAACTTGAGAGAGCTGCGGGTGTGTGATTTTAAACATGCCCCTGCCATAAAAGTGTGATTTCCAGAACTAGGCCATTAAACTTTTCCCACTGAATCACCGTTTTGATCTACAGACCTGTTGCTTTCAATCACAGTCTCGCTTCACTAAATGCATAAATGGCCACCTATTTCACAGGCCCTCGTACTGTATATCCTTCCTTGACATTCGTCTCATGGGCGACTATCGCTCCGTGTCTGGTTTTAAATGACTGATAGCTATCTCCAATTTCCAAATCCTCGCTTGGTTTGCTTGAGATTGGAGAAGTGGCGGAGCGCTTGATCAACTGGCTCTCTTACACCGATAATTCCCAGTGGTGAAATAAAAGAATTCCAGGTGGAGCGCGTCACCCCTGGATGATGGAAGCCGGCCAGTGAAAACCCCTGTCATTGGCCAGTTAATCTTGCAGGGCGGTAAGATTTCACACTAGTGCTTACACTCCAAAGAAACAAATCCGAGAAAGTTTACTGACTTCAGCACTTCTGCGACAGAAGCGAGAAGCCGAGACGGCTGCAATAAAGGGCGAGAACTGACATGGTGCAGCGAGAAAGATGGAAAATTAGTATTTTTGCTGACCCTAAAGCTTGGCTTCGCGAAGGAGAAAAAATGTTTTAACTATTCTCCACTCGTTGAACCAAAGTTTGCAGAGCGACATTTTCTTTGCCTTTTCATGTATTATTCACATGCAAGCTTGGTTGGTGGGTGTGAAATGGCCAACCCTTTTGCAATAACATTCTGTCCCAACCTTGCTTTCACGCTTCCTTCGTCACCTCAGTATGACCTTGGGTTCAATTAGTCTCATCTGGAGGCCCACCGCAATGTGGCATTTCACCATCACTAAAGTGTTCTTGCCCGCATTCAATGTCAAGACATACTAAGGCGAAATCTTCCCAATGGAACAAACCACCACTATGTGCCAAGTCTCGATTTCACCTCAGCTTGGTAGGCGCTGCTTCACACCGGGCGAGGTGAGGGCGATTGGAAGAAACGCAGGTAAAAGCACCCACTGACCATCTTTATCGTAGCAAATCATTAGCTATCTATTAGCTGTCTATTCACAAGCTAGTTTTCTATCTGAGTTACTTCCAGGTTGAGTGAAGGCCTGGCTAGCTATCTGTTAGCTATCTATTAGCTAGCGAGCTTTCTATCCGAGTTACTTAGCTATCTATTAGCTGTCTATTAGCTAGCTAGCTTTCTATCTGAGTTACTTCCGGGTTGAGTGAAGGCCGAGCTATCTGTTAGCTATCTATTAGCTAGCTAGCTTTCTATCCGAGTTACTTCCGGGTTGAGGGAACCCTGGCGCGTGTGGCTACCACTGCTCACCCACAGAAAAACTTATCCTGTGACCTGGAGAGTTTTGAAAGGCGCTTATAAATGAAATGTATTATTATTATTAAATGGAGAAAAAAAGTACAGACTGAGATTTACTTAACTCATTCGCTGCCGTTCCTGAATTTATTCGGGTATTGAAAATATGATATAGATGGCCATTTCTGATTTTTTTCGGGTTTTGTTTTTTCTTGATTGGGTGCCGATAAAGCGCTGGACTTGGCCCCGGGCAATGTTTATCTTTAGCCAAAAGGCTACTTCCACTGACGACAAGATAAAATGACGAAAAGGTAACCATTTTTATATTGGAGGAAAGTGGACTTTTATCGTGATTCAAATGACAAGAGTAAGATTCAACCTCGTCTAATGAAAAAAAACTTAATATCTAAATAAATATCAAAATAAATCTATGAATAAATCTTTACTCGCCTACACGATGCTAGCTAATAGATATTACAGCGTTGCCGCAGCAATGAAGCAAACAGAGGTATTCACAAACCTATGTCGAATCACAATCATGTCGGTACAAATAGGAGATGACGCGGATTAAAAGGGAGCAGAAAAGACTTGCTTGCACTCCTGCTCCCAGGACATCACATTCTGGCCAATACAGCACAAAAATGGGACTGCATCCAGCCGAGGAGCACCTATCCATCTCACGCTATCAAATATTCATTTAGCTCTCTCTTTCGCTGGTGCAAGACAAGAAAAGCTTTTTTTCTGTTTTCGTTCCATGGGAAATATGAGAAAAGTTCAACAAATGACATGACATTTGAGCAAAGTACACGGCTACAAGCAGGTTGTTAACACAGAAAGACAAAAAGAGGATATTGCAATTGCTTCGCACAGCTGAATAATTGTTAAAAAAAAAAGACTCGGCTAAAATTTCAGGGCAATGATTATCCATAATGTCGATATGTGAGCAAATTTTTCCAACTGGACATTTTCCATGGTCCACCGTCATCCTGATTCAATGGCAACCGATGTAATTAGCCCAGTCTTGCTAGCTAATCCAAAATAATTACTCGCCTGCAATTTAGACAATGCTACTCATTGTTTTTTTGTTTTTTTTTTGGGTGGAGGGGGTTGGGTTGTCATGCGACCAATCCTAGGATCAAGACCCGGCTGATAATAAAGTCTGGCTCGACGGAAAAGAAACTAAAGTTAATGCCTAATTTAATTGGCACGTCCTGACAAGAGGGGGGAGAATTAATCCACATTAACTCTGAGGAAAGTTCGCGAAGGTCATTCAAGGTCACCCTGCGCCTCGAGGGATGCTCTTATAAGCATGCCTCAGACTTGCTTTCAACGTCTTAACGGCGCTTTCTTGGAGGAAAATCCGCTTCGTTAAGCCGATTGGCTGTTTATACTCAATGTGAAAGGGAAATGCTGGCCTCTGTTTCCTGGAACTTCAAATTGGTCACTGTGAGTTTTGGCCATTAGATCATTGGAGGATAATTGCTCAAATATCCTGTTAACGAAGCAGTTGAGTTTTAGTGCTCCATAATTCTATAATTGTACGAATATAATCAATAAAAAGAACAAATTAAACATTTTTTAACAATCAGATCGGGCCTCCTAGGTACAATTTGTGACATTGTAAAAAAATAAAGATGACTACTTAACGGATTTCACTTATCACAGGTCGTTTTTGGAACGTAGCTGCCCAGGATTAATGAGGATTGCTGTACTGTAGATCCTCCAGCTCACATGGGACCCTCATGCAAATTATGCACACATACAGTAATACCTCCTATTACAAACGCTTTAGCGAATGAACGTTTTGCCTTACGAACATTAAATTTGCGAGAATATAATCTTGGCATAAGAAGTATTTTTCCGGAAACACACAGACAGCGCCACTGTGGCTGCCGGACTACTTTTCCACACCCCCTTTCTCTGAGTGCACACAGGGCATACATGGTTTGTTATCAAGGATACTTTTACTTTTTTTGGGACCGGAAAAGACCCCACCGCAGACTAGTGTTAAGCCGAAGAGGACACAAAAGTAAATTACGAGGAAGAAGGAGATCATTGAAAAACATGAACGAGGTGTGCGTTTGTGTGACAGTACTATTATGCTAAATTGACTATTGCTACGTGTGGCTAAGGGTGTTTCTGTGTTGTCTAAGCAACGGTCTCAGGCAATAGAAGAGGTTGAAAAACCTCTGTTGATTTGGATGAACGAAAAGCAGCTAGTAGGGGACAGCGTGAGTAAGGGTATTATCGCCGAGAAAGCACGGCTACTTCACTCAGATATCATCAAGAGGCAACTACATCAACAACCATCACGAAGGTAAATAAAACGACTATTATACAGCACAGTTTATTTCTTTAATTACAATACAATAGAACATTTATTATACAGAAAATAAGGAATACGTTGTGTAGTTTTAAGGCTTATTTAGTAGAAAATTCTGTTTTATGGGACGTGAAAATGGATCATTCTCATTTTAATGGTTTCCTATGGGAAATTAATGTTTGGAAGACACACTTTTCACCTTACACACAATTTCTGGGAACCAATTAAGTTTGTAAACTGAGGTATCACTGAATATGAATACACCAAAACTAGAAATTTATTTTACAATAATATTCGACTTCTCTTCTTTTCTTCTTATTTGACTACTGTATATTTATAATTGCTTCTGTGGAAAGTGGACAAGGAAGTGACTGTCACCTAAACATACAAAATATTTTCAGGTATAATGTGATATCCCCACAGCTCCCATCGCATCTAAACAGCGCAGTATATGTGACGTATGTTTTATAACAACGATATGTATAGTTTCATTTGTACCTGCGGCTGAAAAAGCAAAACGTCTTTGTTGTCCAACTGTGCCCCCTTTATAAAGAGCTAGCTCACCCCATGCTGAGTCAGACAGCTTTCATTTAAATGGCAGCAAAGGGAGAATAATGACGGAATTTCAGTGTGATTGGCTTTTGTCTCCATGGGGCGTCGACCATGAGCCAAAAGAGCGCAACATAGCTTTTGCGTTTCAATCTGAATGTCCTAGCAATGAGGAGGTGCTTAATGGGGATGGCAGGCTACTCGTTACATGCTTGCACGGGGGACAAAGTTTTGTTTTGTATAAGTTGACAAAACGAACATTGGATCTCATTTGTTAGCTAATTGTGTGTCACTTTTTTCTCATTCACTGCCAGACCATGTGCAAATATGTGTCCACTCCAGTGCCAGGGTTTTTGTCATTTTCACTCAAATTGCAGGAACCACAGAATATTAAGTTTTAGGACTTCATAAAGATTCAATGCAGCGTTTCTTCTTTCATCAGAAAAAAAAGTTTATCTCAAGCTTATTTCGTTCTAGAATTATCTGAGGTGAAAGTCATTTTAATCAGTGTTGTGTCATTGCTTATTTCACCTGTTAGGTTTGTTTCGTCTTGTCATGTTTTACTCACAGTTCTGTTTGCTGACTTTGTTGGTTGACATTTCTCCACTGCGAGACTAATAAAGGCAAAAATCCAATCCAATCCAATTTTGTTCCTGCTGACTTTAGTTAATACAGTTTGTCAAATACACACCCTGCTCCTCCCTCCTCCTTGCGTTTTGGGGGTCAATTACCACCAGCTTGCAAATCGTGACATCACGAAAAAAAAGAGTTAATTCTTAAATTATATGGGTCTGGAGTTATCTGAGCTTGAAATGGGGGCGGCTGTACAAAATACAATGCAATTGCATTTTCTGTGTAGCTCTATCTCTTGTTTCTTGTATTTCTCATCTCATCTCTCATTTTCCGTTTATTCCTAATTGTATTTTATTGGTTGCCAGCCAATCACATAATTGTTTATTGTATTTTATTTATAATTGTATTTTATTTGGATTGGATTGGATTTGCCTTTATTAGTCTCGCAGTGGAGAAATTTATTATTGTATTTATGCTTGTCTGTGACTGTAAAGTGTCCTTGAGAGCTTTGAAAGTCGCTTGAAATAAAATGTATTATTATATTATTATTAGAATATATACATATTGATTTATATGGCGCCTTAACAACAGCTGAAGCTGTAACGATGCGCTAACATGGACAAAAGGCAAATGATGACCCCTCGTGGGAGTGAAAAACATTGCCGGAGGTTGGACCAAAGCTTGACCCGCAACCCCCGTCATGCCTTTCAATACCTGGATAAATTCGGGAATGGCAATGAATAAGTTAAACATGTCAACAGCACTGACCATTGTCATCCAAGGAACATTGTCCAGTGAACCCCCCTCCCCACCTCCCATACTTCAATTCGTGACCTCGACAGGCTTCTCTGGGCTTTTTTTCCTCCTTTCCAAAGCACACAATGGCAATCTTTGATTAATGATTACTTTCCAACCCAGCGAGAGCTGTCATCCGGCCATTCTCAAAGCCATTAATACTGCTCACAAATATGAGCTGCTTTTTTAATGGTACCTGGTCCAGCTTGTCTTTGTGCTCTGTGTTAATTAGCTTGGAAAGGAATGGATGATGTCATTAAAAGGAACTTAATATGGCAAACATACTTGATAATTGATTTATTTAAAAAAAGTTGTCTCTTTCAAGGGTCTGCCCACCCAATCAGGGTGAAATTAAACTTTTCCTGAAAATTTCCTTGAGTGATCTTTTACTTTAAGCTTTTCCTTTCAGGGGTCGCCAGAACGAATCAGTGACTTCCATGGCTAGCGATACATACAGTTGTTCTTTGAAATAGGAGTGACCTAACATGGATTGTCTTGCGATACGAGGAGTTTAGGGCCGTTTTTTACATTTGAGACTGAGTGGCAGTGAACTCATTCAACTTCCCTTCACAACAAGCAGTGATTTGACAGATTTAAATAAATAAATAAACAAACAAATAAATAAATAAATAAATAAAAACATGTTTCACACTCCGTTTGAAGGCTTTTCGCTCTCACGTGAAAGCTAAAAAGTGAATTAAGACTGAAATCAGAAGCATTTGTAAATTAAGAATGACGACTCACAAGAAGCTGTTTGTTAGCCTGGTCTCATCTTCTTTCTGAAGGGGTCGCTGATTGCGGATGTGCTCGCACGTGACCAGGGCCTGCCCGACACTCGAGCTAATCGCCCATCTGGCGCCATTGTCTCCGGGACGGCAGTGCCTGTATCTTCCAATGACCATCGAGAAGTGTTTGATTACTTCCTCGCCAAGTAGGTCCTTTAACCAGACAATACTTCTCAATGACGAGTAATTCATCAGCGTTTTGTTTGTATCTGGCTAAAAATGACACGCAAAAGGAACAAGAAAACTCTACTTTATCTACTCGGAGATGAGATCTCTCGATAACGTCATCGCTAAGGCTTCTATTTTCTGAGGTGAACAGGCGGCGCTCTCGGGGGAGCAAGGAATACGTGGCCGTAATGGTTTTTGAAGAAATATTATCGACCGGACGTGTGGCTGAAAGTGCCATTGCTGGAAAAAAACAAAAAACAAAAAAGAGCAGACACAACGCAGAAGGTGTGAAACTTGCTGCTTGTAAGACGCGCTTGGATGCAGTTGCTGGTACAAGAGGGCCCTTGACTTACAACGATACTGACCTACGAGGCTACCAAGGGCGTGTAGTGAACGTGTGCCTTGTGCACTGTCAGAACAGAAGCCCAAACGGTATAAGAATACCACAAAAAAGAAAAAAAAATCTCATAACGTGAGAATAAGGAAAAAAAGTGTGAAAAGAAAATACAGTAAAGTCTCGTTATATCGATATCGGTTATATCGATAGTACTGCTTATTACGATACTATTTCTATGAACGCAGGGAGAAAATTTACATGCCGCAGGATCGGATATATCGATAGTCCGGTTATATCGATATTTTTTCCGACTCCCGAGAATATCGATATAACAAGACTTTACGGTATCAATATTACGGGCATATTATGGGATTTTGTTCATAGTATACTTTGTTTTATCTTTGACCCCTCCACCTCTTTCAATGTTGCTGCTGTAGATCGCAAATTTCCCCATTGTGGGACTATTAACTCGTAAATGGCAGTGAATGAGTTAATTTATTCAGGAATTGAAAATATGCGCTGGTCAGACCTTTGGCAATGTTTTTCCCTTACACGAGGGGGTTGCATTTCCCTTTTTTCCATGTAAGCTCTTTGTTCCAGCTTCAGCTGTTGTTCAAGCGCTATATAAACCAATATGTATGTATTGCATTGTATTTTGGACAGCTGCCCTCATTTCACGTTTCTATAACTCCAGACCCATATAATTTTGGAATTAACTCTTTTTTAATGATGAAAGAACAGAGTCTAAGGTTTCTTTTGCTGCATTGAATGTGTATGTAGTCCTACATAGAACTCAATATACTGTGGGTCCTGGAATTCCAGTGACAATGACAAAAACCCTGGCACTGGAGTGGACAAATTTTTTTGCACATCGTCCGGCAGTGAATGAGTTAAAAACGTTCTGTTTCTGATTCTAAAATAATTATTGCTACCAGTAGCAAGTTAGATAGTTGCGCAAAATCAATATCATAAAAAAAATAATGAAACAAAAAGAAAATAGCAGTAACGTGAGGTGACCAAAACAAGTGAAGAACACACAATAAAACATCACGTAATGATAGATAAAGTACCATGAGTCCTTCATTAGTATTCTTCATTACCTAAATCCTTCATTAAAGCGACATGGTGGGGTGAGGTTCAATTTGGATCGTTCATACAATAGCCTGCTTAGGCAACATAGGATTACTAATACTGATGAGGTGATACCGGTGGAAGTGGGGCAATCAGACCAGTCGTTAGTCAGAACAATAGGAACAATCAGTGGAGCTGCAGGGAGTAGTCCACTGCTCCCCCCAACCTGAGAGCAGGGACCTATCAGAGCAGAGTCCGGCACCGCCATGTCTGGACAGTAGGGATATATATAGGGCCTGAACTACCAGGAAGACTTAAGTTTGCTGATGAAGTTACTTGGATAAGAAGCAAAAGGTCCGACACCTTCAAAGAAGTACAGATGACGGCTGAAGAAACCTTTTCATCCAAAGTACCATGAGGAAAAAAGTAAAAAAAAAATGAAAGAAAAGTTATAGTCATAAGAATTGTCTTTTTATTTGTTTCGCCGCAGCTACTTGACCTTCCCCTTTTCATCCCGGCATCCCATTTTTGCTCAATTCTGAGAATGATGAGGCATATTATTATTTGTTTAAAATAACGAGCGAGTGATTATCTGCTCATTAACTCCACCAGATACGTTCTTTTGTCTTCCTAACGGAAGGTCGTGTGGGCACTCCATATACGACCTTGCACCTGGCTGAAACGTGTAGTGTACGGGAGGGTGTTGGGGCGACGAGCGAGCACTTTTGTGGCCTGCAGCCACCGTGTCGCTCTACTGTGGACACTGCCCAGCGCTGACTTATTATTGTTGGCTGACACTGATAAAATGTTGTTTTCATACACTACGTGTCCCCCGGGGTCGCTGCAGCTTTTGAAACCGCTTCAGGCCGCAGCTCTGCTTCCAAATAAACACCTGGTTTACACACAGCGCTATCCGCCCCATAACACCGTTTTACAATCTCTGCACGGATTCGTGGTGTCAATGTTTAGCTATAAAACACGTCATTTTGAACGAACCGTGCCCAAATAATCCATTTTAAATGTCACTTCCTTAGTACGACAATCGTCCAACTGTTGTTGTTTTCAAATTTCGTACTAAAATAGCTTTTTCATCATTGTACACATTCACGATGATATATAAGAGTAGTTCATGTGATGAGAGAGAAAGAACATCACCAACCTTCCTGAAACTGAGAGCTTCATCTTGTGTAGTGATTCATGCAAATGCCTCCCAGTTTGAGTCAGACCTTTGAAATGGGGGAAAAAAAATGTTAATTATCTTTTAATGGGAGGTCAACAAAAACATTTTCTTGACAATAATATTGTGTATGCGATTCCACTGGTCTAAATGTGGCAGTCTGTTTAACTCATTCACGACCAGACGTGAAAAAATGTGTCCACTGCAGTGCCAGGGTTTTTGTTATTGTCACTTGAATTCCAGGACCCACAGAATATTAAGTTTTAGGAATACATAAAAATTCAATGCAGCGTAATTAACCTTAGAGTCTCTTCTTTTATCGAAACAAATAGTTAATTACTAAATTATATGGGTCTGGAGTTATATGACCTTGAAATGAGTGCAGCCGTCCAAAATACAAAGCAATGCATACATACTGGTTTATACATGGGAAAAAGGGAAATGCCGCCCCTTTGTGGAAGGTAAAAAACATTGCCAGAGGGCATGGCCAGCACTTTAGCAACAACAAAACCCGGACAAATTCCGGAATGGCGCTCTCGGTCATGTTTTCAATTCCCCAATAAACTTGTGAATGGCAGTGAATGAGTTAATATTGTGTTTGTGCAATACAAGTTTAACAGAAAAATCTCTAGGGCGGCCATATTGTCACTTGCCATCGAATGAAAATAACATCACTGGCGCCAAAATAACAGCTAATCACGGTTCAGCTTCAGAAAATAAATGAGATGTGATTGGTCATCTCCCTGAACAGGAAAATCTGTATGCAGCAGCTTATTTCTATGAATGCATCCCTGTCTGCGTTCATGTTTACAAATGATCACTTTGTACAACATTTCGAGATAATCAAAAATCCCAAATGGCAAGATATTAAAATACATTTTTAAAATAAAACTTTTGATGGGTTCTAATCGTTTCGGGTCATCCTGTCACAATATGCTTTTTAATTGGACTTTGGTGTTGCGCACATTCATATTTAATTATTTTGCTGATGCACATTTTAGTTGTAAAACTGAAGTACAGTCATTCACACTTTACCACTTGCAATATTATATTTTAAAAACAATATTGTATTTTAAAAGTGATTTACATTTCACCCAGTGTGATATCTAATTGAACGCAGCAACCATTTTGAGTAAACCATGCCAACTTTACCATTGAAATTCAAACAGCGTGATACTTTTGATGAACAAATCAATCAGCAAAAGCAGTTTGGTGTTCACTATTTAGTGTGAAAAGCATGTTTCCATGTGTTTAGCAACAAATGACAAGAATCTTCTTTGCAGGAGAGCTGGCAAAAACGTACTTTATAATTTCTGTTTCATGATCACTACAATATCAACCCGCGGCTGACATTTCTGCGCTGACGCCAGCTGTTGGTGAATATCTCTCGCTTTCCAGGCACTCGTCTATGTTTTTTGAGGAGCAAACAAAAAAGAAAAAAATAACACAAAACGGCTTCTACCCACTGCGTTGACAGCAAGCATCCATTGACAGCATGAAAGATGTATTTTGATGATGGCTGCGTGAGAATTTAATGAGGCAAGATGGGAGCCAGCCCGAAGCTACGGGTAGCTTTTAAAAGCGGGGGACTCTGGGGGGTGTAGGTGGGGGGGTGCGCGACTTGCGGGGGTGGAGGGTGGAAATTCATCCTGCTCGGCACCTTTTATGATTCCTTTTTATGGGATTGTGCTGTCGGAATGCATGTTCTTGTGTTGGGAATCATAATTCATGCTGGGTTGGCATAGATCTGACCCCGACGTGCAGCGTTTCATGAATGGGTAATAATAATCTGACAATACACTGCCTTTGTCAGATAAAACAGTGTTGCACCTTCATCACATAAAGCAACTCATCAAGAGTTGGAAGGCAACGGGGATGCCTAGGCCTGCCTTGAGCTCCTTGCATCTTCAAGGGAAAAGTTGCAGAGGGCAGACAACAAGAAAAAATGTGGGTTAATAAAGTAAACCTACCGACCAACCTACCTACCTACAGTACCTACCTAAATACCTACCTACAGTAATGTCAGAGATGTTCGATCAGACACTGTGGACAAGAGTCAAACCCAGAAAGATTGTCTTTTACTGCCGGCAGGAGACGCAGCCATTCATGACAGACGGCTGAATTCTACAGCACTCTGCCAAGCTATTTATTGAGAGTATGTGCAAATTTAAGTGGTATCTTAGTAAAACTGTTTTCTTGATTAGAATACCACGGCCCTGAAACGTTCTGAGCCCCAACAGCTGTAAGCAATAAAACATTGTTTTTTCCATGAACTGATAAATTTGCTACCTGCCTAATGAGGTCTTCCTGTGATAAGGAGTTTCCCAAGTCTTAAATTCTGTCCAAGGCCAGCTCTCCTAGATGAAGATGACATTTTAACAATCTGTGTCTGTTGACCTGATTGACCCCAGGTTGTCTGTGCTTCAATTGTGTATTCGAGTCACACATGTTGACTAAGCAAATAACAGCATGAAACTTTTAAATATGATAACTTCTTATTCTCTAACAAGTACCTACTTACCTACCTACAGTACCTACCTACCTATCTACAGTACCTACCTATCTACCTACCGACCCACCTATAGTATCTACCTGCCTACCTACCCACAGTACCTTCATACCCACAGTACTTACATACCCACCTACCCACCTACCCGCAGCGCTTCTGTCCAGTGTGTTTGTCAGTTAAAGCAGCGTCTTTGTATCATTCTGCCTCATGTCCAAGTACCCGAAGCAGCATGAATCTGATCAAAGGAAAATGAACTTCTCCTGCTCTTTAACACCCAATTCAAGTCTTCCGACCAGAGGCTATTTGATCAAGTATGTGCAAAAAACAATGGACTGGTGAACGGTTAACAAGCTTTTATATCCATTTCCAAACCATAATGTTTATGTCTTTATACAGGCATCCTCTCTGGCGTTCCAGTAACAGGTCTCTGAGAGGTCAATTAACGGTAATGAGGCAAAAATGTGGTTTTCCTTGGAGCCTAATTAGATTCCGCCAGGCCGCCAGGCTCTCGGATGTCCCGCATTAAGAGACTCCACGATGCAATGTTACATTTTATTCAGACTCCTAAGTGCTAACGTCGAGCTATCCGGATGACATCTTTCAGCCATTCAAGTTGCTGAGAATGACATCATCATTCAGAAGGATTTTTTTAAGTGATCATGTGATCACAATCGAGTTGTTATGATCCCAGAAAAACGTCTTGATGTAATAAGTAATGAGTGAAACCCCTGTCCAAAAATAAGAATTTTGTGCTTTTTGAAAAGCCGTACATTTACCACAAAGTTATCTGTTGGACAAAATCCGACACAATAATTTAACTTCATTTCAAGAATGAAGTTGTCAAGCCAATGGAGATTTAAAAATAACTTTATGAGACAAAGGTTGCCTGAATAAGTACGAAACTTCGAAGAAAAAGGGCTGGGCTTCCGTTTGCCTTTCAAGTGGTCGTGATGTGTCACTTCCTGGCCATGTTTTCAGATCTGCACTAACACCCAATTACCGCCTCCTCCTTTTTCCCCCCTTGAAGACGTCTTAATACAGATTAATGTTAAAGCTGCCTCTTTCCACATGTTATGACACGATCAGGGCGTGTGGGCGGCCAGGGGAGAGGGGGTATGTCTCGGGAGTGACCGAGAATTAGGACGAAGCAGGTTCAAATCCGTGTTATTATTCAGGATTTGCTCCCCTTTTCTCACGCTGATATGAATAAATGACGAGGTTTCATGCAAATTCCATCAAGTGGAATATTTCGCACTTGGTTCCTTAAGTGGCCTTTAAGGTCAATTGAACAGTTGCTCAGGCAAAGCGTGAGTGCAGGATTGGTGTCTACAGTATATTATACGTCGCACCCCCGGGCTTATTGCACGTGATCGAACAGTAGCGGTAGGAGTTTTAAGCGCAAGATATATATTGTATTTTCAAACCTATGCCAAAATAAATCTTACATTATAAAAAAAATCATACACTATTATTGCTCCTCTTCCATATAAAATGTGGGTTCTTGACACATTTTTGTGGGTATTCTCATAAGAAACATACCGAATTTCAATTTGCTGTCGGGCAAAGCAGATTGAGCTGTGCATAATATAATTCTTGTCATATCGACAGTGAGCAGGCACGAAAGCGAGGAACATTTTTTGAGACGCCACAATGCAAAATAGATCTGAAATGAAAGTGGGAGTGAGATGTTTGTTTGGGAAAACCACATTCGATATAAAAGCCAGAACATTTTTCATTTTGACGATCTGGATATTGTCATGTTTATATTGATCTGAATCGTGCACAAGAAAGACAGTGAAACCTCCAAAGCTCACTTGTCTTCATTTCATTTCATTGTCTTCATCTACATTAAAAAAAAAATAACAATTAGCCAAACACCAATTGCAGTTATACGTTTTCTCCCAAGTTCTAATTCATACCAAGCCAGCACGGACCTAAGATATAGCCGCGTCTCTGAGGAGTGACCGACCTTGCAACTGTTCTTTCACACAAACACGGCGAACGCAACGCAAAGTGATCAATGCATCCAAAGGCGGCATTTGTTTGTTTGTGTGTCGGGCCCCCGCGGCGCCGCGTTAGGGCCGAGATTCGACACGTATTACAAGTGGAGCTGATCATAAATCTAACGGCGTCGCGCATCTCATTAAAACAGCGACGTGGCTCAATATGCCGCCGCCGAATACTAACAAGTTCGCATGATTGTCAGGGACGTGATACTCTACCAATTAGCTTCAGCTCATTACGACGGCAACATGTTGCACATGATGAGAATGTTGACACGCTCAGTCTCTGCCATGAGTGACTGAGAGACCTCGAGATTTAAATGGGGGATTGGTATCAAACTCAATCATTTCCAATGAACTGTCACACGAGTGCACAAATAAGTTAACAACATAATGAATTTTTTAGGGTCTGACCAAAGCAAATAATGTTTTGTCATTTTTCACAGTTTCAATAGAACACAGACTACTCAAACGAAATATCCAACAACACGAAAAGAAAGAGCAATACTAGAATAACAAAAAAAAATACTATACAGACTGATCTTCGAACACACACCGTCACAGCCAGCAAGGTCAATAATCTGACAAGCGTCAAACAGATTGTCAGTCTAACTCATTCACTGCCATTCCCGAATTTATTTGAGAATCGAAAAGCATGACGTGGAACGCCATTCCTCAATTTGTTCGGGTTGTTTTTTCTTGCAGGGGGATAGCGATAAAGCGCTGGTCAGGCCTCTGACAATGTTTTTACCTTCCACGACGGGGTAGGATTTCCCTTTTGTTCATGTTAGCGCTTTGTTACAGCTTTAGCTGATGTTAAAGCGCTATATAAATGAATATGTATGTATTGTATTTTGTACAGCTGCCCTCACTTCAAGCTCAGATCACTCTAGACCCACATAACTTTGAAAATACCTCTTTTTTCTGATGAAAAAAGAGAGTCTAAGTTTTCTTACGCTGAATTGAATGTTTATGAAGTCCTAAAAGTCCATATTCTGTGGGCCCTGATATTTAAGTGCAAATGACAAAAACCCTGGCACTGGAGTGGACACATTTTTGCACACTAGCAATGAATGAGTTAAATACAGAGCCAGGTGTGATGGGCAAACGGGGCGCGGGTGCACCCGGTGGAGGGAAACACAACCAAGACAGAACAAGAGAAATAAAGTTGGAGGAACAACGTTACAGCGCTCCCATTGAAAATTATAGAGATTATAAGAACAATAACTTGAACAGTCGTGAAAATAATGAGAATAACAATAAGAATGGATGTCAACCATGTTAACACCTATTTCATGGGTGAAAATGGCTGCCGCCAGCGAACCCCACTGTGGCATGGAAGCATCAATTATGCATTCATTTCTGGAAAGTTTTGAACCAAACATCCAAATTGGAGTCTATATTTTAATATGTAAGATAAAAAGTGAGGAGCCTCATTAAACAAGCGGCGGGTCGAGTGAAGAACCGGCTGAATCTTAATTGTGCCAGCGGTGCGCGCTGACCTTCAAGCATCACCTCAGAAAAAGGTACATCATTTTCCCCGGTGGTAACGACTTTGTGCGAATGCACTAAATAATCAACGGGGGGAAAAACAAATCAGAAGCGGTCGCTAAGCTGACAAACATACCCCCCCTATAAATGTTTAGGTTTGTCATCATCTTGTCACTGTGAAGAATTATCTGCGTGACGAGAGTGCCTCGTTATTTTTAATTAGATTTTACTCTTTCTTTGGCAGTCACCCAGGTCCTCGGTGTCAAAAGGGACCTTTGCCACAGACAGGCTAACAAATAGCATTGGCGTTTTAACAACAGGTATTTGAACAGATTTAGTGGAGCAACACTTACAAGTGTATATTCTTTATCTTCTGCACCTAATTTGGTCTTGTTGGTGACCGATTCGACCACAGAAAGTTGCAACATAGGAATTGCTCCACCGATACTTTCCTCCTCATTTCACCATCACAAGCCTGTCAAACTGTGAGTAGTTTCACGTTAGTTTACAGTACATCAGTTGGTATGTGGTGATGTGTGATCTGGGCATAAATTGGCAAGCGACTGATGTTCATCTCTGATGTGGATTAATTTGCAGCCATTTCTGACAGCCATTTCAGTGCGCAACAATCTTATAGAAAGCTGCCAAAAATCGGACCCGCAATTGTTGTTTTTTCCTGTATGAATTCTAATTGCATCATGCAGAGAAATCTCGTTTTGTGTGTGCGTGTGTGTGTGTGTGTGTGTGTGTGTGTGTGTGTGTGTGTGTGTGTGTGTGTGTGTGTGCGTGCGTGCGTGCGTGTACACGCACAAGTCCATGTCCTCCTGATTTCTTCTACCGAAGTACATACAACACTGCCAGAAGCCAAGTTGTATTTCTTTCCCTTTGTTCTGTGAGATCCATAGAGCAAAGCTTGTCTGCTGTTTGAAATGTGCCGATAAAACCTTCATCCCCGCTAGCACCAACATTCTGGAAGAAAAGTAAAGCTTTTGGCCTCTCTCCAGCAATATTCGGTGATATGCCTCATATTAACTGGTGGGAAAAAATGGGAGGGCCTGACACAAGTACTGAGATCCAATGTATTGAATGAGTTGATCGCTCGGTACCTGGCAATCTCGCTATCTAGCTAGCTAGGTACCTAGATTGCTTGATAGGTACCTAGCTAGCTAAATAACGAGATAGCTAGGTACCTAGATACCTACAGTAGCTAGATGGAGAGACAGCGAGGTAGCGAGTGATCAACTTATTCAAGCTAGGTACCTAGCTCGCTAGATATCGAGATAGCTAGATATCTAGCAAGTTAGATATCGAATCAGATTCGATACACAAAACAAATTTGTAAGTCAAGGTACCACTTTGTTAGATAAGATTGGCGGTACAAATTCTGCTTAGTGACAAGAAAAATGATGAATAAATAAAATAAAGACGCCTTTATAAGAGTGGTGGGTTTGCTCTGTTAAAATGAAGGAAAAAGAAAAGCAACGTGCTTAATGTTCAGTGGGCTGCAGCTCAAGTGTGGAGTAAACAAAACCTACATCTGTATTTTCACACAGTGGTGGTGTTTTCCTTTGCTGTGTTTCTAAACTGTAAACTGCTCATTAGTTTGTTGTTTCTTTTCTGTTTTGTTTGTTTAAAATGTGAACTGAATGGACGCCTCCGTGTAAAGAGATGAAATCATCATCCTGTTGAAATTAAAATATGCACACCTTTGAAACGTTGACAGTCGAGGAGGAAATTTAAGTTTAGATGCATTGAATCAGCTGTTTGTTTTTTTATATAAAAGTAATATGTGACATATGTCCAGTCCATTGATGAATATTTTTTGTGTGTGCCCCAAACCCTCCTAGGCATGCACCATTATTGTATGCTAATTATTTAAAGCAGGCACTTAGGGAGCTATACCGCATATATTTGTTTGTTGACACTGGCATTAATTAGGCTAATTATGCAAGTCCATTAGTGTGTGGAATAGTGAGTTTATCCAAATGGGAACCACTTGCTTCTCTGAGACCGTTTGGTCCCACCCCCTTTCGTCTTTGACATCACCTCTTCAAAGATTCATTAGCCGGGGCTCATTTGCATAAAGCTTCAAGCGACCGATTTAGCCGTCGTACGGCCCCGCTCGGACCTCGACGTTATGGTGAAGGTTATCAACCAGGGACATAGAATAAAACTGTGGCGTTACCGGTGCTACATTTATAGACACTTGATCGCTTTTTCTTCAACTTAATTATTCATCATAGTCATTTCACACTTCTACCATGTGATGACACTGAAGGAGGCCAATCAAGGTGTTTTCATAACTTCGTGATTGCCGTCATTTGATCTAGTTTCAAAACATGAAAAAGGCAACAATTCGTAGTAAACATGACGTTGGGGTCCAAAAGGCAACATTTGCATTTAAATTGCAGCATTAAGGCGTGACACCGTATTAGCAAATAGCGCACTCGATCACTCTACAGCTGGTTAATTAATGGTTGTTTCCAAGAGGGCGGGAGGAGGCGAAGAGTCTAATTGCTATCGGGCGGTCTCATTACTGCCCCTGTGGCAGCATGACCACAAGCGGTGACACTTTATTAAAGTCCAACTTGTTGAAAATATGACAAATAATAAGCCCGGGTATGAAGGAGTTATTTGTTATGTTCTTTATTGCTGAGTTGTAACTCGCCACTTGAAGTCGTTGTAGCAGTTGGCAATTTGGTGCCTCTTTTGTGAGTTTACATCCATTTTTTGAACACATTTTTTCAGTTTTTACGATCACAATGTTACCATACAAGCTCAAATTCACAAACTATTTAGAGCAGGGGTGTCAAAGTTATTTTTTGCCACGGGCCACATAGTAGTTATGGTTTCCTCTCGAGGGCCGTTATGAATTTGGGGAACCCATTAGAATGTTTAAATCCCTTCAAATATTACATATAGAGCACACAGCAAATTAATGAATAACTCGTTTTCAAATCTGAAGTCAAGAATAATGACTTTTATTGTGGTTGACATCCAAAAATATGAAATTTTGGCTCAGATTTTAGCAATCATCATGGAATTTAACAAGTTTGATTTGCTTCCGCGGGCCGAAAAAAATGATGTGGCGGGCCGGATTTGGCCCGCGGGCCTTGACTTTGACACCTGTGATTTAGAGGTACAGAAAGCCCTCGTGGTGGCCTTCAATTTGGTAGCTGACTCCATACGGGTTGTTGGGAAATTATTTTTGACATAACTATTTTACACAACGTAGGCCTATACATTTTGATAATTTGCGGCCATTTTGTCATCAAGCTATGACGCTGGAAAAATAATACACATCGTGACTAAAATAAAATGTTGGAGAAATATTTTATGTCCTCAAAATAGAGGATCAGATTTTTTTTCTCCTACTGAGCTTTAATTTGCCTGTCATCTTGTCCATTAGCCACGCTAATGCATTCCATTATGGGCAAAGTGGCGAGGGAGGAGGCAAAGTGTCGGAGATACTGTACTTATGGAAGGATTAGATGCCACTATGACATTTTAGTAGGTTTTCCGCGCCGATTGACGACGGCAGTCATATGGTCAGAATTTATCAGGTGCTCGGCTGCCACAGTGATTGAATGTGTGCTGAAGGTAAGGCTACAGACATCTGAGAAGGAAGAGCGGAGGCAGAGTTTGAGTGGTAGGGGGGATGATGCAGCCCCCAAGTCCTGAGGTCTAGTACAGCAGGTTGTTCATCACCACCCGTACCCCTCCCCATTTGAAGGAAGGTCATCAGTCCAATGAATCACACACTGCAGCCCAAACTTGTTCTCCGTCGGCTTTCCGGCAAGAAACCTGCAGTTTTCAGCGACAGACTAATCCACGCCGCCACCAGCAACACAGGGGACATTCTAGTGGACTAAAACACAGAATAGTCTTAATTTCGGGGCATGTACAAGTAGTGAGATTTACAAAATCCTTGTAGTCTAACTACATTACGGATCTACTAATGACCGACCACTGGTGTCAAACTTGGACCCTCAGGGGCATCATTTTTTCCCCATTCTTCGCCTGCCGCAGCATACTTTAAGTATAAGGATTGTGTGATCAGGATTGTCATCAGGCTTGAGCTGATAAGTTGAACCAGGTGTGTTGTAACAGGGTGAGATGGAAACGTTCATCTAGAACTGCTTCATGTCACAAAGAGGGTACAGCAAGTGCTGAAGAATGAATGACTCTCTGTGTCTGTGTGTTGTCTTTCATTTATTTGGGTTTTTTTTTCTGCCAAGATGGTGGCGCGTGGACACGCAGAGAAGCCGCTCTCTCACGGCAAATTGCCGCTTTCGTGTTTATTATGTTTGTCAAAGTCATTAAAAGTGCCTTGCGCGCTGGGTCCGAGAGGACAGTAATTTCATATGTGCTGTATGTCATGCATATTAGCATATTTGACAATAAAGCTGACTTTGATTTTACAGGAAATTGGCACTTTAAGATCAGAGTTTGACACGTGATTAATATGCAGTACCTATAAAATTTGCTGTCATTAACAACAATGTATATATGAAGGATGCCACTTAAAAATGGGCGATTCTGAATTTGTTGAGTTTCCATTGACATAATTGTTTTTTTTTTTGGGTGCCGTTGCACAAGATACTTCTCCTTGTTTACGTGCCGGCAGTTGAGGGAGCGTGATGGATAAAAAAAAATACAAATAAAAAAACTGTCATAAAAAGATATTTCCAATGTCAATGCAAGTGATCTGTTCTGTATGAAACATGTCCGTTTCAACAAATTCAATATGAAATGCTCCATTCCTTGCCACTTGGCACAAATCTTGACAATAACAAGACCCGCTTACTGGCAACATACTTCCGAACTGATCCTGTCTCCCGTCATCTATGACACGTCCTGGAATATAAAGCAATATGTCCCGTGGTATGCGAGTCTTCATGTCTGGGATGCTGGAAACTGTCCCCAGCAGCTTGTCAAAATGGAAGGAACATGAGAACTGTTTCCCCTCGTTATCCCCTCTCACTTCCTAATAAGAAGTGGAAGCGTCACAGAAAGGTAGTATTTTTCTTTTGTAAAAAAAAGTGGTGTGATATCGAGAGATGTCAGTGCGGCGTCAATCATTGTGACACTATCAGACTTGTGCAGAAGGCTTGTTTCACAGCAGGTGCTAAATACTCATCGACACCGCCCAACAAAAAAAGCCGTTAATCCCCTCCGTGTACAGGAAGAGGACTTCATAAGCATCTCCGCAATACTCTTCTTTCCGATGTGCATATTAGATTGACATGTAAACGTTGGAGGGGGGAATTGAGTCGACCTATGAAATAGGTGCCGTCGCCACTTGACACACCAGTGGTGACAAAGAACTTTCCGGAACAGGAAGCAGTGCATCATTTGAAAAAGATGTTTGACTTCCAGTTCAGACAGGGCATTGCTATTCAAAGAATAGTCTGAGCTTTCATCCAAAAGGATACATCAAACAATTTTGTGACCCTGTGAAAAATTATACACATATAATTTTAGTGAATAGTTGAGTTATGTAATTATATTGGATTCAGTCTCAATATATAGACAAACAGATAGCTAGCTAGCTAGCTACTTATATACCTACGTAGTTAGAGACCTAGCTGCCTATTTAGCTAGTGACCTAGCTACCTACTTAGCTAGCTAGCTACCTACTCAGCTACCTACCTACTTTGCTACCTACCAACCTACTTAGCTACCTACCAAACTACCTACTTATATAGCGACCTACCAACCGACCTACCTAGCTATCTAGATAGATATAAAGATAGAGAGATAGACAGCCCCTGCACTCTAAAGTAAACGTTCTACGTAGCATTAGACTTGACTATAAAACACACTTGAGTGCATGACTCCAGATTCTTAAATGCTTCCTTCAGCGATAACCCTAACCCCAATTCTTACTCCTCCCCTAATGCTTCTTCCCCACCGGTGAGAAAAACAAACGAAAAGGAAAAAAAAACATCTCTTGAAAATACTTTAGAATAATCCCAGTCGAAGAGCCCTCCATTTTTATTGGCAGAATTACAGAAATATACAACTCTGCGAGAAAAGAAGATAAATCACATTGTCTTTTAGTTAAGGACCCACTGATGCACAATACCTACTTAGCTTGGAGAATAATAGCATGCAAATTGATTTTTATTTATACGTTTTTTTTTTCAATATAATTTTCCTCGCAGTATTCCTGAGATAAGGATATATCGCAAAGGAGTCATTTACTGTAACAGGGGTGTGTGTGTGTGTGTGTGTGTGTGTGTGTGTGTGTGTGTGTATGTGTGTGTGTGGGTGTGTGTGTTTGTGTGGGTGTGTGTGTTAGAGTGGGTGGGCAGCTTGAGGATGAGTATACGGCTAAACTGTGTAGTCCAGACCGACCAGAGGTTACATGCATGCAACCCCCCTTCATATCTCCACAACAAACTATTATTCGCAGCACTGCAAGTGAGCTACTGCCCCCTGGTGGCTGCCCAAGTGATCCCTGATGCGAGGAGCCAGCATCTTCATTTCATATTTAACAAGAAGGTTCTACGTTTTGCCAAATTAGGCCTCATGAATTTTTAGCCGCATGCGTCAGCACGTCCCCGAACGCCCCCTACAGGCTCATGCTTCGTTCCAAGTAATCCGTGATGACTGCCCTGAGGACACGGAGCGCCATGCAAGGACCAAATCTTCCTTTCACTGATGCTCAAGACGTGTGGAATATACACGTGCACGTTTGCAACTTCTATTTATTTCTAGCATTTCCAGCCAAAGGGCTATTTGATATGTAAATTAATCTAAATGCCACTTGGTCATTTGCATATCATAAATTACCTTAATGAGTTGCCTGTATTGACATTTTGATCGAAATATTCAGATAGGATATACATTTTTTAATTTTCAGTCCATTACATTTTTCATGAAATTAATAATAATTGATTTTAGCTATGTGCTCACTCGAAAAAAAAATAGAAACATAAATTAACACGTCTTGTTTTATAATGAATGAAAAGGTTTCTTCAGCAGTCATATGTACTTCTCTGAAGGTGTTGTACGTTTCACTCCACATCCGAAAAGCTTCGTCAGCGAACTAAAGTTGTGCTGGTAGCTCTGGCCCTATATATATCCCTAATGTATATGGGAGTAGCTCTGACCCTATAGGAGTAGCTCTTTTAGCTCTGACCCACAAGGAGTAGCTCTGGTAGATCTGACCCGACATTAGGGGGATATATATATATATATATATATATATATATATATATATATATATATATATATATATATATATATATATATATATATATATATATATATATATATATATATATATACAGTGAAGTCTCGTTATATCGATATCGGATATATCGATAGTCCCGGTTATATCGATACTATTTCTATGCACGCACGGAGAAATTTACATGCAAACAGGGTCGGATATATCGATAGTCCCGGTTATATCGATATTTTTTCGGACTCCCTTGAATATCGATATAACGAGACTTTACTATATATATATATATATATATATATATATATATATATATATATATATATATATATATATATATATATAGGGCCCGAGCTGCTAGCACAACTTTAGTTCGCTGACGAAGCTTTTCGGATGAGGAGTGAAACGTCCGACACCTTCAAAGAAGTACATATGACTGCTGAAGAAACCTTTTCATCGATGGACCACTCGTGTACGACTGAGAGCTTACACAGACAAATTCCTATCATCTTTTTTTCCTAGTTTTCCATGGCTTAATAATATAATAATGAGGATCATTAAGATCCAAATGTATTGATCATTTTCTTATATCTGTCTGTCACTATTTTGATTTGAGTCTCACCACAACTTAATCAACTCCATTTCGTCACAACAAAGACAAGCGGCGCGTCACCACGCCATTTTCGGTTACTCGGTTATGGCCATCATCAACGCGCCCGGGGCGAAATGATCGGCGACCCCGCCTCCTTCATAGTTCCGATCAACCGGTAATTGGGACTGCGCCTGGCATGTCACATGTCTCCTAATTGCCTGGCCGTCTCTCACGCTGAAGACTCGTTAGCGGCGGCCACCTCTGCAGCCTCCATCTTGACGGTGGTCTTAATTGGACCGCACCGTCAGCAAACAACAACAGCGCTGCCACAATTGGTGTTTTGCTCTAGCTCTGTTGTCGCGTCATTTTTTTGTATAATGGTCAGCTCACTTCAAAGCATCTTTGAACGACAACGCTTTCTTTCTGTTTCTAAAATCCACAACAAACTTCTCAGTCCCACTCTCGGCTCCACCGCATCACCACTAGCCCCACTTTCATGCACTCAACAATCCAACGGAAAAAAAGATGCTTTTGGCTCAATATGTCAGCGTCAGTCGAGCCAATTAACCTTTTGCGAATCTTTTTGTGTGTGCGTGAGACACATTTTTTCCGGCGATGCCCTCCGAAAAAAAGTGGGGTTGTTGTGTCGATCACACGGATGAGGTCTTGAAAGGCACTCACACTAGAGAGACACTCACAAGAAGATCATAGCCCTTTTCTGCGCCACGTGCAAAAGCCGTCATTTTCCATGTTGTTAAATGGCACCAATATGGGGGTTTGATGTTTGTGGTATGAAGAACACCAACTCAGGTTAGTCATAAAAACAAATATTTTCACAGTACATCTTAACTCATTCACTGCCAGACGATGTGCAAAACTGTCTCTACTCCAGTGCCAGGGTTTTTGTCATTTTTACTCAAATTGCAGGACCCACAGAATATTGAGTTTTTGAACTACATAAACATTCAATTCAGTGTAAGAAACCTGAGATGTCACGTTTCTGTTTGCGACCAAAAGGTGGCACTGTAGAGCGGGTATTGGTCGTTTTAATCAGTGGCAGTTAAAAGGACTCCCGGCACGACCATCCAGGGTCGAGTCATTGTTTCACCCTGTCAGGTTTGTTTCGTCTTGTCATGTTTTACTTATGGTTTGGTTTGCTACTTTGGACCTTTTTGTTTTGATGACTTTGTTGTTTGAGATTTTGTTCCTGCTGACTTTAGTTTTTAATAGTTTCTCAAATACACCCGGATCCTCCCTCGTGCCTGCATTCTTTGGGGTCAACCACCACCACCTTGCAAATCATGACATTAAACTCTTCTTTCATCAGGAAAAACAAGAGTTAATTACTAAGTTGTATGGGTCTGGAGTTATCTGAGCTTGAAATGGGGACGGCTGGACAAAATACAATGCAATATATACATATTGATTTATATGGCCCTTTAACAACAGCTGAATCTGTAACAAAGCGCTAACATGGACAAAAGGCAAATGCTGCCCCATCGTGGAAGGGAAAAACATTGCCAGAGGTCTGATCAGAGCTTTATTCGGACCCCGTCAAGAAAAACCAAAACCCGAAAAAATTCAGGAAAGGCCACATCATGCTTTTCAATTCCTGAATAAATTCTGGAAAGGCAGAGAATGAGTTAAAGTAATGTTGTTGTTTTTGTTCAGATCACCCCTTTTCTATTGAAATACAGTACCAAAACGAAAAGGGGGGAGGGGTGTCAAAGTCAAATAATTACCACAATCCGTCGCCCAACGTACTAAAAGAACCATATGAGTGCAAAACATTCAAAAACAACGCCCCCTCAAAAATCTCAAACCTTTCCCATGAAAGGGATGACGTCGGTCTGGCAATTTTATGCTCTTGGAGTAGTTGACAGGGCCACAGCAGAGGCAAGATAAAGCGTTGTCAAGCCTATTTACGCCGCCTGTAAAACCCAATATTTTCAACCTTTTATTCTAAATTGCGCTTTGCAATCAGCAGAACTGACAAAATACAACACAACGTTGATTGATGTTCGGGAAGGGAAACAGGAAAAAAGTATTCTTTCCATTTACCGATTTCGCTCGCTCGCTCGGCGCAAAGCTCGGCGGAGTTGGTTTGAGTGATGGAGACGTGGCGGATGAGCGGGAGGATGGACACAACGCGGCGTGGGGTCAGCGGCTCAGCGTTGACCTGCGAGGAACTCCATTATTCCTCCATCTCGTCTCTGACCGCTCCCATTTATTCCGCCACTTCTACTCGAGCGTGTGCACTTTGCAAGGAAACTTTCGGCGCTGAAACGTCCGATCATACATTTTTCCGTTCGCTGTGATTTAGGATGAAAGCGAAAGGCTAATATGTGACATCACAATGTCATCTGTTGTAGGCACACATGGGGGGGGGGCTACTGGGGACGTTCCAAGTCATCTCAAGAGATGGGTGACACCTTTGTTCCATACCCCATCACACTGCCTACAAACTACTTTTTTGCCATGCCTGTAGACACAGACCGTTTTTTGCCCTTTTTTTCCTAATATAACACAACAGATGCTCCATAACATTTTCCTACAATGCATCACGAGTCGGTGTCAGCAGGGTGAAATTACGACTGCGATCGCACACGCAAACTATACTTCATGTAAAATAGGCGACTGCTCTCCATGCAAATTGTCTCTCTGGGAGGGGGGAGGGGGGGGGATATATTATGGAGTTCTTATTACCTCTCAGTGCGTGCGTCTAATGAGTGAGTGAAAAGACATTACATCACCACGCTGAGTTATGCAAAGGTGCTTTTTATGCAAATAGCACCCCCTCTGTTTTGTTTTTTGTTTTTTAGATTAGCACCATCTAATGTCGTCCTCATCCCAAATGGGCTCACGATATTCAAATTCAAGGCTTGTTTGCTCACCAACTGCCCCCATTGGAAATAACACAAGAAGTGCTGCTGTTGTTTAGAAAGTCATTAGGAAAAGGTGAGGATAATGCACAGCATATTTCTCGCGACAGTGAAATTGGCTCATTACATTTTTTGTTGGTTGGTGTATTTATTTATTCATTTATTAATGTATTTATTCAGACATTCATGTATGTATGTATGTATGTGTGTGCGCGTGCGTGCGTGCGTGTGTGTGTGTGTGTGTGTGTGTGTGTGTGTGTGTGTGTGTGTGTGTGTGTGTGTGTGTGTGTGTGTGTATGTATGTATGTATGTATGTATGTATGTATGTATGTATGTATGTATGTATGTGTGTTTGTATGTGTGTATTTATTTATTTATTTATTTATTTCAAATTGCAGGACTCACAGAATATCGAGTTTTTAGGACATAAACACTTGATTCAGCGTAAGAAACCTTCGATTCTCGTCTTTCATCAGAAAAAAAAAGAGTTAATTCCGAAGTTTTATGGGTCTGGAGTTATCTGAGCTTGAAATGGGGGCTGCCGTACAAAATACAATACATATTGATTTATATAGCGCTTTAAGGACAAAAGTCAAATGCTGCCCATCGTGGAAGATAAAAACATTGCCAGAGATCTGACCAGCGCTTTACGGGCACCCCCTGCAAGAAAAACCAAAATCCGAACAAATTCGGGAATGTCGCTCCATGTCATGCTTTTCAATTTCCGAATAAATCTAAGAATGGCAGTGAATGAGTTAATCAGATGCCCAAGCCACCTCCTCTGGGCTCCTCTCGACGTACAGTATGGGCGAAGCGGCTCGACTCTGAGAACCTCCCGGATGCGTTGGAGCCTAGACACTGCGGGAATAAAACTCATTTCGGCCGCTTGTATCCGAGATCTCATTCTTTCAGTCACAATCCAATATGGTGTTTTGGCTACATTATTTTTGCTATGGATCTTCACCCAGGGTGGCTGCGAAGTCTATTGCGAAGAAACTCTGTGTTATCCGTGTTTTTTGTTTTTATGTTATTCAACACGCTGACCTTGGTGGTCACTTGTTGCTAATTAGTGTTCAATCGTTGTTATTTCCTCTGTGAGTTCGCAATACTTTTATTTGTGTTTTGCACATCAAAGCAAAGAGTGTAGCGGTGTAAGAAAGCCAGCTGGCCATGTAGCAGATTTGAACAAAGCGTGACTGATGTCTTCTTTCCTGCTAATAGACTGACTCCCATTCGGTAAGATTAATCGCGGACTCCTAAAAGGCGCCTTCGTGGACAGCCGAAGGCGAAGCCGCAAATCAGCGTCTTCACTCCCACGTTTTATGTTTGTCATTTCCCTTTGAGGACGACCCAGAGAGGGATGATTGGTGCTGTATTAAAATGTTTTCTCTGTATATTTGAACAGCCGAGAGGGGGGAGGGGGGGGATTTAGTCGTCACTTGTTGCTAGATACAATTCACTCCACCCATATTTCCCACACTTTCCGATGCATAACAAAGCTCAAGTTAAGAAAGCAGGTCCTGTATTTTGTTTTTCTACTTCTTCCTTTCCTTTCCTCTTACTTTCATCTCTTTGCTGATGTGAAATGTAAATTTCTCCATTGCGAAACTAATAAATGACAATCCAATCCAAATCAAAAGGGGCTTTCTTTTCAGGAAATAATTCTTATTTTTTTCCTCTGCTTCCTGTCATTTATTTGGGGGAGGGGTTCATTTACTCGTACAGTAAAGTCTCGTTATATCAATATCGGATATATCGATAGTCCCGGTTATATCGATACTATTTCTATGCACGCACGGAGAAAATTACATGCAAACAGGGTCGGATATATCGATAGTCCCGGTTATATCGATATTTTTTCGGACTCCCTTGAATATCGATATAACAAGACTTTACTGTATTTTTATTCCTTTTCCACTTGGTATGCAATTATATTCAGTCTTCACAAGATGTCTTGGCAAGGGACTTACCTGTTTAATAGCCAATTTACTCTCCTCCATGCTTCACAAGCACTTCATTTTAATAAACATATTCCGGCTTCTATTTAAGCTCAATTAGGAGACATGAATCACAATCCTGTTGTTGTAAATAACATGAGTTTTTTTGTGTTTTTTAACCCCCTTGTGATGGGGAATCGGCTTCAGCAGCAAAACTGTGTGTGATTTCAGTTGGGTTACTATTTTTATATAAATATTTTAGATATTTATGTGTGTGCATATATTTATCTTTGTGCATTTATTAATATTTGTGTATATTCTTATATTTGTGTATATATTTGGAATTATTTAATAAGAATTAATGCACAAAATCACTAACATCAGTCTGTGATTCAAATATTGAGATATTTTTAGGCCAGCAGAGAAGGCTTTGTCGGCCTTGATATATTTTCAAATGAAACGTTTGTTTTATTCAATAAAGCAAAAGCTACAAGCAAACCGCTACAAGCCACATGGACTCCTCTTTCTAAGCTTTCAAAACTGTATAGATTTTGAGGCATCTGGAGAGAAATGTAGCACCCACAAGATGGTGACAAAGCTCCGTGGAAATAGGCTGATTTTTTTCTCCTGGGAATTTTTGTCAGCGAATATCAAATACAGTAAAGTCTCGTTATATCGATATTCAAAGGAGTCCGAAAAAATATCGATATAACCGGGACTATCAATATATCCGATCCTGCGCCGAACTGCATTAAACAAAAGCCGCCAAAAGAGGGCAGCCAAGCGCCATATAAGAAACGGAGCTGGCCATTAGCTCCCTTTTTTTTTGGGTGAGAGATGTTCCCCCAATGTTGCCTCAAAATGGCACATATAATTCTTTAATGATTGTAAACATGTATGCTTTAATCTTCAGAACTACAGTGTATATGAAACATATTCATAACTGGATGTGTAACAAGAAAGCATATTATCCGAATCTGAAGCCATTGTTTGGATTCACAAGCAATGCAAGACGTCTTGGCGTGAAGTCATTTTTATTTGCATTTGAATAAAAAGTGACATCGGCTGTCCTTTAATACACAGTATGGAATGTTAATAATTTTCAAAATCATCGCGCTTCAGCAGACAAAACAAGAAATATTGTTGCAAAAAACGATTGCATTCATATACCGTACAGTGGGCATGTACATAACACAACAGGGAAACTGCAACGCTTACATCTTACTGTATTATGTATACAATTTTAAAAAGTCATCAATCTTCTTCTGCTTCCCATTTTTACCTTTTAACACAAACACTTCAATCTCGTCTGCTACACACGAGCTAGCGTCTGAAAATGAAAATGGCTCTGCTACACGGGTGCTGGGCGCGTAACCAAGTCACCTGACCAAGTCGACCAATGGCGCGACTGATGGCGTGACACGTAACCAAGACACGTGACCAAGTTGACCAATGGCGCGACCGATGGCATGTCACGTGATAAAGTCACACAGCCAAGTCGACCAATAGCGCGACCGATGGCGGCTCATGTGACCAAGTCGACCAATGGCGCGACCGATGGCGGCTCACGTCACAAGACACGTGACTAAGTTGACCAATGGCGCGACGGATATATCGATATAAACAACAAAAATGGCCGGCGGGGGATGAAAAGGAGCACCGTAATAACCGGATTATCGTAATAACCGGGTATCGTACTAAACTGTACTAATTATACATAAAAAGACTACAAATGTGCAAGGGAAATGAAAATAGTATCGTAATAAGCGGTACTATCGATATAACAAGACTTTACTGTAGTAGTCTTGGTGCAACACACAACGATTCACCATCACGTTATTTATGTGTTTTCCTTCTAATTTCGCCATCAACACGAAGTTTTCAGACCAAACAAAAACCCGCAAAATGCATTGAGGTGATGAAAGGACTGCTACAGTGTGTCCTTTCTTGGTCAGGGGCATTCCTTCCGTGACGTGACGTCAGGACTCGTCACCAACTCAAAAACAAGACTTCCGGAATATTCATTGTGATTCTTTAAACGTAAAATATAGTTAGATTTGGTGGAATCTTTATAAAATATGCTCAGTAGAAGTCATTTGAAGCGATTTTACAAATTATGGACACAACCGGAAGCGCCGGTTGTCCTTTAAATAGAAATAATTTTAGTACAGAACTCACGAATACCTCTCAAGGAAACTCTCAAGTATTTTTTAAACATATGAAATAATAACCCAACTGAAATCACACGCAAAGAATCTTTCTGCTGAAGCTGATTTTTTTTTTTTAATCAATGACCCCCATCGACCAATTTGACAATTTACCCGACCCCCTGCCACTCATCTCTAAATAGAAATAATTTTAGTACAGAACTCACAAACACCTCTCAAGGAAACTTCCAAATGAGCTCGTGAGCGTCTTTGAAGCTTGCTACTCCAACCCGCGGCAACTCAGGCAGCCGTTTCGCCGCGATGCCATAAACGCCCCCCAGTCACAATGAACGTGGCGGCAGGAGATGATGAGCCTCGCGTGGCAGAATGCTCCTGTGGCAACGTTATACCTGGAGCCAAAACAAAGAAAGCGCGACTGAAATAGTCTTGACGTTTTCAGCTGAAATGTGTTGCTCTTCTTTGTGTTTAGTATTCATGGCTGAATACCTGAGAGGAAATTGTTTTGGCGAATGAAAATAACACAGACACACACACACATATATATGCTCTAAGAAAAAGAAAAAAAACCAAAACAATTCAAGCTGCGAGCAACAATGGATGGGCCCTGCCACCGTCTTTTGGGCGAATGCACGATATGTTCATCAATTTGACGGCATGCCCCGTCCACATTGTGTGCCTTCCATCCAGCCAGGATGGCTTGTTTCGAATAAGGCTTACTTTGTCATAGTCAATCCTCAAACGAGATATGCTTGAAAACATGCAACTTCCTGTTCAGTTCTGTGTATGTGACCTTCACTTTTAGGAGACTTTTTACAAGGTAAAACTCGAGTCAGGGGAGGGTCTGGTGATTTTTTGTTTGTTTGTTTGTGTGATTTCACTTTCCTCTTGCTGCTCTCTATTTTGCAGTTATTATACTGCCTTGTTTTGTTTGGCATTGTGATCCAGCACGCCGAGCGGAATAAGGGGGGATATTTCACCCTTTCACCCCCTCCTCTCCTCACGCTATGATTATACAATTGATTTTTTTTTCACCTCCGTCTTCCGACCACTGCTCGCCAGTAAGAGAGCTGTAATAACAATCTATCTCTGCTCCGTTTTCCATTACGGTGGAGAGCCGAGGCCAAAGCCGAGTAAAAATGGCACATTTTATGATTTATGGACTCTTTTTGACCCATTGGTTATTAGACGGCGCTAAGTCAGCGACATGACGTACATGCTGCGGGAACGGACTGTAAGCTTTTGATGGAAGCGACCGCATGATGTCGTCCTCGCTGAGTGGAACGAGAGTTGACTGTCAGCTTTATCCCTTCCTTATGAAAAGGAGAAGCCGTGCGAAGCAGATCTCGGATGCGCCAAGATTACAAACAAACAACTGTCCGTGACTAACATTTGCCTCACCGCAGTATCAAAGTGAAAATGGTGGATATTCATTTTTTCCTCGGCAATCGTCGTAGGGATGACTAACAAAAATATCCTCTTGATCTTGAGTTCGATTTGTTCAAGTCCGATCGCAATTGTTATTTGAGAGTCAACCTGACAGGGTTCAATGTCACGCCTGGCCACATGTTGAAGATTGCACAAGTGTTTGCTCGAGACGCCTTCACATTGATTAGCCTTTTTCTGAATGCATTTACATGTGGCAGGAGACGCCTTCTCCCACCCGCCGCGATCCAATCCGATCCCACCCCTAGCCTCTCTCTCGCTCTCCATTGCCAAAGATAATATTTAACAGCTGACCTTATCTCGCCCACCGCCGGTGCACAAGGAGGGAGCGCGGTAACGCCTGACATGCGTATGCTAATCCACGGGCGGCCGCGCTTATTAAAAGATGAATATCGGCGACAGGGGCGGTAAAGGCAAGGTGGGCCGCGAGTGGGGACAGCGTCACATGTCAACAGTCACACTCGAAGCGGCGTTTAATGATGCCCTGAATCTGAATCATGTTCAATTTGTTGTATTAGCAGTCCAGTAATCGGAATAGGGACCAAGCCCTGATGCGAAGAGAGAAAGGTCATGGGTAAGTGACGGTTCTGCTAAAAATGTGAATAATTGCCTTTATTCATAGGTGAAAGTGCAAATGGAAAAAAAACGAATACCCCAAGACCTAAAATTTTGTTTTTAATATTACTCGGAAAATAAATAATTTTCCAGATTTTTTTTAACCAGAATTACATATACAGTGAGACCTCAATTTACGAACTTAATTGGTTCCCAGACAGTGTGTAAGGCGAAAAGTGTGTATCTAAAAAAAAAGTCCCATAGGAAACCATTAAAATGGGAATAATCCGTTCCCGGGTTTCCATAGAATATACTTTTCAACTAAATAAGCCTTAAAAATACACACAACATACCTTATTCTATGTATAATAAATGTGCTATTGTATTGTAATGAAAGAAATACACTGCATTGTATCATAAAGTCACTTTATTTACATTTGTGATGGTCATTTATGGCTTGATGGAATGGCATTGGAGGTCGAAGGTCAAAGGGAATTGCTGTTTGGAAAGAGAGGCGCATTACATGAGGACTGTAATTAAAGAAATAAACTGTGCTGTAAAATAAAGTTTTATTTACCTTTTTGATGGTCGTTGATGGCTTATGGAAGGAGAGTCACCTTCCATAAGACTATTGGTAACTTAACCTCTGGTGCTGTTCGGTTGTGTGCTTCCGCCGAAGATCACTCCGCCAGCCGTGGTGGGTGTGTATTATGAAAATAGTGCTTATTACAAGGTTTAATTTTCTGAAATTTAACGTTTTTAAGACAAAGAGTTTGTAAATTGAGGTGTTTGTAAGTTGAGGTCTCACTGTACATCGCTCATGTGGCGAAGACTCTCCATAACGTTCATTTACTAACCAGGATGAAGTCACCTCGCCCTGAAACATGAAATTCACGGTAGCAAAATTTTGCGATTAGCAGGATGACAAAAAAAAAACTGAAAATCGAAATTTTGTTATTGGAATAACACATTTTTGTAGAAAATTCAACATAGAGTTGCCAATTGACTAACTAATCAAACCCATGTAAAATTACAAGAAACTCTCGAACTCATCCACGTGATATGAATCGTTTCAAATCGAATCACTGTGCTTGAAAATAACCTGCTCTTGATTGTAATGAATCGTCGGATATCTTATTTTGCATTGATTTTGTTTTCACTCTGACATTTTATTCATGGAATAATTGCATTACCGGTAATTTAGAAACAACAAAAGTATTGTTTTGATGAGGTTCTTCGTTTTTTTTGTCATGGAGGCAGTGTGTATTTTTTTTTACAAACTCCTGTTTAATTTCCCTGACAACCGATTATATTCATTAAGCATAATTTCAAAAGTGTGTTATTAAAAAAAACATTATTTATATTATATTTAAATAAATAAATAGATAATAAATAGAGATAGATATGGCTAGATAGAGAAAATAGCTAGCTAGCTAGGCAGACAGACAGACAGACAGACAGGCAGGCAGGCAGGCAGGCAGACAGACAGGTCTCTGTCGCTTATTCAAAACCTCTCCGACAATAGACTGAGCCATCATATGAATAAATATGATATATGATGCTATTTTATAATCATGGCAGCTGATTTTGAAGTCCCACTTCCCATTTTCTTTGCCTCTTGGCCATGACAACAATAAAATATCCCCACAAAAGTACAGTTGACAAGCCGAATGACGTGTCTTTTCAAGGCACGTGCGTGGGCGACCATCACTTTGGCCGACTTCAATGTTCTGTCACAACCCATCACGCTGGCAGAAGCGAAATGCCAAACCACACGCCGCCCTGACACGTAAACATTTGAAAATGCTCGGGATGTTAATTATTCATCTTCCGCATCGCCCGGTGACTTTTTATTTCTTTTTCTGTCACATAAGCAATATAGAGATAAGACTTACCTCGGAGCGCACGTCGGCCGTAAATAAATACCCTACTTAAGTAGTATTCCTGGAGGACATTTGCTCTACTAAATATCTTGTTTTTCTTAACGCGTTTCTACATCCTCGGTTGAGGGTGTGACACGTTCAAGGGCAAAACATATTCACTGACGGTTAAAGGATTCCTGTCAAAATTCATTCCAGGGTTAGTGGTGCCATTTTGAAACATTTAGTAACTGTGCAATGTTTAAAGTAAAAAAAAATATGTGTTTACCTTTTTGATGGTGGAAAAATAGTCAAATGGTTCAATCTTGTCAAGTCTCAGATTGACTGATCAATGACAGTTAGAGGACCAACATTCAGTCTACCAAACATGTCAAGATTTAAATGTTGATGTCGCTCAGGTTTGAGCAACGAAATCATTTTTGTCGCTGATTACAATTGTCAATCAAGTCAACATTAGTGATCTTACAAGACCGAATTATTGTTTGTTTGGCGTAATTGCAAAGCCTTTTTCTTTCATTTTCGTGGTTTTCATTGTCTCAAAAGGCTTCACTAAATAGCACAAAAACAGATACATAAATGATTTTTTAAAAATTGTTTGTACACCCAGTAAAACCATATTAGACAAGCATGAAAGGCATGGTTGAAAAGATGCTAATGTAAAACATTAATCTTTTTTTGGTACTTTTTTTTCCCGCCGTGAGATGGGCTGCAAAATGTTTCAATCCGATGAACGCGGAAAGCACCTATTTATTTTATTTACGCGTCACAGATGCTGTGCATTAATCTACATTAAAGTGCAAATGCTATTGATTCGACGACTTCATTTCCCGTCTACGGGGCACCTTTACAGAAACTGAAGATGAAGAGGCTCTCAGATTAATTCACGTGAGTTTGTGTGCGACTTATTTATCGTTAGAGGTGGAGGGACAAAAAAAACTGCTGAATTATAAAAAAAAAAGATGCAAGAATGCTTATAAAGCTCCTGTCCCGTACAAAAATCAGTGATGTGCTTAGCATCAATAGAACAGTGGCCACCTACCTTAAACCAATTTGTTGACGTTTGCAACCATACCATTGGGCTTTTTAGCTTGTTAATTAGCCACTGCAGCGTTTGGTCCAGCAAGCGCAGCCCAAGTTCCAAACTTGTTTACTTCCTCACCCAAAAATCTTCTTCACTCAACAAGCTAAAGGAGGGAATATGGAAGAAGCAGATATTCATGAAAAAGTTAGCTGCTCAATGTTAGCAACCCATGCAACTGTTTTTTAAAAGCCAAAGCTGGTGTCTTATTTAAGGTCTAACATTTTGGAGGTCTATTTTTGCATTCCTTCACTCACCACAATTACCTTGAAAAAGAAGCACCCTGACTAACGAACCAGCGTCGGTAAATAAAACAAAATCTGTCTTTTCCAAGTGGTTTTCAAGCTCAGAATGATGAGCTTCAAGCTGATTCAACACTTTTTCAATATGACAAACTTTTTTCCTTTTCTGCTTGGAGGTTCACATTGACCGCTATTAGCTTAAAACTACTGTTTCCAGTTTACGAGCTAACGGTTTATGAGATAAACGCACAGTAACGAGCTAGCTACAAAAAACACAAACTTCACTTTTAAAGAACCAACTACTCTAGACCTCATCAGCAACACCCTACTCTACTACTTGATGCAGTACTAGATCCAGGGTATTAGCTAAAAACAATCGGCTATCGTCAGCTAGCCACAATATGAACACCAATAATAGTTTCAAATGTCACTTTAACGACTCGAGCTCATTTCGCAGGAGGGTACAATCCAACATTATTTCTAAACTGGTAATAGTGCTCTTAATATTAGCATGAATAAAATGCAATAATATATGGAATTTCACATCTCCTCCGGCGTTGCGTCATGTGTAAAAAAAGCGTCTTCAATTTCATTTTGCCCCATTAGAAATTCATTTCCCAGCAAATGACTATCCCGCAAGATATTCCCCACACGACCTACTTTTTTAATTTTTTTTACTAACTCAAGGAAGTTCTCTTCATCATCACCATACGTGAACCCTAAACTGCTCATTCTTTGCAGAGTGCCGACTTATTATTATTGAAGCTGGTGGGGTCACTGCAAGGGGGAGAAAAATCATAGATGATTTTTCCTATAGGCTTCACTGAGATAAAAGAGAAGGGGTTCCAACGCTTCTTCATTAAAAACACACTCTCTTTTTATACATAGACACATACAGTAAACATATAACATCAGTGGTGGGCAGTCAGGTAGTCAGTAATATCACATCACACTCGCAGCTGATTGATTCAGTAGCACTACTGAAGGCCTATGAGTGACATGCACGGCCAGCCACTGATATATATATATATATATACAGTAAAGTCTCGTTATATCGATATTCAAGGGAGTCTGAAAAAATATCGATATAACCGGGGACTATCGATATATCTGACCCTGTTTGCATGTAATTTTCTCCGTGCGTGCATAGAAATAGTATCGATATAACCGGGACTATCGATATATCCGATATCGATATAACGAGACTTTACTGTATATATATATATATATATATATATATATATATATATATATATATATATATATATATATATACACACACACACACACACACACACACACTGATACCTCATTTTACGTACGATTTAGTTTACGAACTTTTCGCTTTATGAACATTTAATTCGCGAGAATATAATCTTGAGTGCCACAATGGCTGGCGGAGTAGTTTTCGGCGGAAGAACACCAAACCACAGCGTCGAACAGCGCCATGGTGGCTGGCGGAGTAGTTTTCCATACGCCCTCTGTTTGAGCCCTCTGTGCAGACGTGGTTTGTTATCGAGTGGATACCTTTGCTTTTTGGGGACTGAAAAAGACTCCACCAAAGGCTAGTGTTATGCCGAAGAGCACACAAAAGAAAATTACGGTCGAGCAGAAGGAGATCAACGAAAAACACTTACGAGGTGAGCGTTTGTGTGACATAGCGTCCCACTACCAGTATACTAAGTCGACCATTGCTACGTGTGGCTAAGTGTGTTTCTGTGTTGTCGAAGCAACGGTTTTAGGCAATAGAAGAGGTTGACAACTTCTGTTGATTTGGATTAACGAAAAGCATCTAGTAGACGACAGTGTGTGAGGGTATTATCGCCGAGAAAGCACGGCAGCTTCACTCGGATATCATCAAGAGGCAACTATATCGACCATCACAATGGTAAATAAATCAACTTTATTATACAGTACAGTTTACTTTCTTTAATTAGAATCCAATAGCACATTTATTATACATAAAATAAGGTATATTTTGTGTAGTTTTAAATCTTATTTAGTCAAAAGTTATATTTTATGGGGATCTGAGAACGGATTATTGCCATTTTTAATGATTTCTTATGGGAAATAAATGTTTGGCAGACGAACTTTTCGCCGTACACACACTTTCTGGGAACCAATTAAGTTTGTAAGTTGAGGTATCACTGTATATATAAAATTCTACAACTATGAGCAATTAATCAAAGTCACAAGGTGGTTTCAGAGACTGTACATTTCGGCCCAATTTCCATCCGGTTCCAGGTATGTGCATACGTTTTATTCTCCATGATCTGACAGACACATCAGTTAAAAGGCCCCTGACAAAAAAGCTTGGTGGTTAACTCGGAGGCGTCTCCAGTTGACACGTGTAACTTTTAAGCGTGAAATGAACATCCTCACTGTTCACGTCCGCGCCAGCAAGGCTTAACAATATAGGTGATGTAAGTACAGTGCTACCCACACGTTTTTTTTTTTCTAATTTCTTGCTTCACCGGGCATCCTATGGAGATAAGTGGGGGAAGGTCCCTATTACGGGGGTAATATACACCCTCAACCTGACATCATACTTACTTTACAACACGTACTATTTGAGTTTTTGTGTGAGAACGTGTGGACAATGACCAAAAATAAATGAATATTTCTCAGGGGGTTGTTTACGCGCTATTACTTCGAAGAAAGAAATGGGGCCAGGGGTCATTAAAAGAATGGCACCAAATGAAATAAGAGTGAACTTTTGTCCCTAATAGAGACCATAATTAACGTTATGAGCAGCAACTGCAATTGTCCTTGCACCCAGTTTATCGGAGCAAATCGGCAAAATGATTATTAAACTTGCTAATTTGGAGCTTTCCCCAGCGGGACTTTATGAAAATAAGAGCTTTGTAATTCCACCCGGTGACTGTCTCCAACCAAAATGGACACATTTGTGTTTATTTTAAATATCGGTCGTTTTTATATTCAAAGATAAAAACGTTTTTAACTTGCGTGTCATGTCTGCGTCCGGGTCATCATTCGGCTCCTAACATGACAAGTTTGCCATTCCCAAATTCAAGTGATGATACTTTTGTAGTAGTGTTGCATTAGTATTGGTTTGTCGACATCTTGGTGCCAAAGATCTAGGGTGAAGTGAGTTAAGGAATTTCATTTCAACACTAGTTTTTTTGTTGCTATATTTTATACTAATAATACATTTCATTTATCAGTGCCTTTCAAAACTCTCAAGGTCACTTTACAGTCACAGAATCAGTTTTTCTGTGAGTGAGCAGCGGCAGCCACATGCTCCAGCGTTCACTCAACACGGAATAACTCAAATAGATAGAAAGTTAGCAAGATGGCTAATAGATAACTAATAGATAGCCAGCTAGCTAGTTAGATAGCTAATAGATAGCAAATAGATAGATACGGCAAACGTTCATCCACAACCAAAATGCAAATATCTGCCATTTTTTATGCTATTTTGAGCAGGAGAATATTACTCATGACCAGTTATTGAACTCATTTTCTGCCATTCATGAATTTCTTCGGGAATTGAAAAGTGTGACGTGAAATGTCATTCCCGAATTTGTTCGGGTTTTGGAATTTCTTGCGGAGGGTGCCGATAAAGCACTAGTCGGATCACTGGCAATTTTTTTCCCTTCCAGGAGGGGGCAGCATTTGCATTTTGTCCATGTTAGTGCTTTGTTACAGCTTCTGATGTTGTTAAAGCGCTATATAAATCAATATGTATGTACTGTGTTGTATTTTGTACAGCAGCCCCCATTTCAAGCTCAGATAACTCCAGACCCGTATAACTTAAGAATTAACTATTTTTTTCTAATGAAAGATGAGATACTAAGGTTTCTTACGCTGAATTGAATGTTTGTGTAGTCCTAAAATTCAATATTCTTTGGGTCCTGCAATTAGAGTGAAAATGACAAAAACCCTGGCACTGGAGTGGAAACATTTTTGCACATCGTCTGGCAGTGAATGAGTTAAAGACTGGCCAATATCTGCGAAACGCATTATTTGATCTGAGCAAAAAAACACTTCGTGTTCGCGACTTGCTACGAGCGACTCGGCAGCGTCTTCGCTACCGTTTCCGTTTGAAGATATTGACGACGTGAGGTGTAAATTTTCTCACTTTGACGGTGTCTAAAGGATCTCACAGCCTTTTCACATTGGCATAAGCCACTTTAATTTCCTCCCAACTATACAAAAATCAACTCTAAAATGCTAAGGGCAACCTATTCCGGAGGTCTTGTGTACAAATGTATCTGATACGGGTACATGAATGATTCATGTAGGTTGAATGGTGTCAATTATTCATGTTTACAGAAATGGTCTCCGCAGGGCACCTTTTTGACGTCTGGTTGCCATGACGACAAAGCATGTTTATAACTGGCCACAATCACCATTCCTTCTTCCAAGGATTTTTTTTTATTTAGTTTAACCAAAAAAAACTAACAAAATTGCATAGGCTGTGTTATGTTGTTGGTTAAACATTTGCAAATGGGGAGAGGGGGGGGGGGGGCAAAAAAAACAGACCCCTATCATGGACAATGAAACAAACACCAGCAGATAATTAGCCAAGGCAGAACAGGAAGATTATGCTACACACAAAGTCTGAGTTTCAACCTTGGAACCGCTTGACTACAGGCAGACACTAGAGCGCCTTGCTGCACTTTTATTTCATCTTGTGATTGAAAAAAATGTCTTCATGTTTCTATCAACGTCAGAAAAGAGTGTCAAAGCAGATTTGCATGGAAGTCTTTTTCTTTTTTGTTATGTTGAGAATTATTTTTTTTTCCCAACGTGTAGGATTTTGGATGGAGGAGAGGCTGAGTGAGATTTCCAGTGACAGCGATTTGCAACCCCCACCCCCAACCCACACACACAAATATAAAGACCATGGGCTGTGTTTGGATTGTTACATTCCCGCATTTGGCGTCTCTTTCGCCTGCACTTTATGTGCGTGGAGCCACCACAATGCCGTGACAAAGTGCAGTGATTGCTTTTGCCATATTGCCAACGACACCCCCCCCCTTCCATGTACCCTCCCCAACATATTATTACCACCGCTGCTGCGCATTAACCTTTTCTCTTCCTTCCTTCCCATACACTACCAAGACTGTGATGAATGAGCTTTTGCTGCACCGTGATAAAATTTCACCAATCTCCATCGCTTGCCTGAAGCTTCGCAGAGCCACTTGGTTTCTTAATCCAGCCAAAGGTGATGTGATCGCATGGTTCCTTTTCAACTCACGCCTGCTGCATCCTAACTTATTATTTTAGTTGTTTTTTTTTGTCTCTGGTCAAAAATTGATTATGGAAATGATGTGGGGTGATGTTTCTCTGGTTCTTGGAAGCATTTCATCAACTTGTAGGTGAAGAGGTGAAAAATTCAAGCAGCCAACATGTCATGAATATATTTTAGTTCCCAAAATGGGAACTAACAAAAAAAGGGATTAGGACTGCTAGGAAACCTTCTCCAAACACATCAGGTACACTTAGTCATCTTTTCGTCCTTACACGCTGTTAATATAATGGCTTCATGGGATCATTTACGATACATAACTCTCTTTGGAATATTTTCCACAGGTTTTGATTATCTCTCAGCTGTTTATTCACACAGCATGCACGCAGGCAGGCAGGTGGGATTAGTTGCGCCTTTGTACTGTCGCGGTGTAAGAACACGTGTTTTGTTTTCACTGGGAAATATCTGTGGGATTACAGCAACAAAGACTGGTTTTAATGAGCCAGGAAATGTCACAAAACAATACGGCTTGTCTTGTGTTTTTGGTGAGGTGAGTTTGGTCAGATTACCGGAGACGAACCAGCGCGAATCAGGAATTCAATAGATCTACTGTACATACTGTACATATACAGTATACCTCCGTTTATTAATCTTTTTCGAGCCAATGCACATTTCTATCATTGAAAACAAATGATGTGGCACACCACTAACTTAAAATGTGGAAAAAGCTCATGTTAACAATTAAGTGTTGTATAGTGTTGTATAGTGTAAAGTGTTATTAAAAACGTATTTTTAACCTTGAAAATTAATGCAGTACAGTATTATAACCCATTGAATAGGAATCCAATCAACATCAATTAATTGGTTGTGAATTCAGTTTTATGGCAAATAAAATATAGTCAGTGAGAAATTTAACTGCGCAGGGTTGTTGTTTTTTCTGTTTTCGGTCGTAAAATTCCCGTAACTTTAGCTTTGCTGCATGTTTTGTTGAGCACACCTCGAAAAAGAAAAAAGCTCACCCAATTTTACTGCTTAGTCTCTCCATTCCGACTTGAAAGCGCCGCAGTTAATTCTTAGTTCGGTTTGGGGAGTCGACGAATCGCATTCACTGCCCGTTGCTCCTTCGTGATAAAACATTAGCATTAGCCTCTTTGTCAATGCTGTGGTTGGCTGCATAGCTAACGTGTGTGTGATTGCCTGCACACCTGTCACTCCCGGAATTACATTGCGAATTCATTCAGTGCATTACTGCGCAGGCTAAATTTGGTTGGTTTTGATGACAGTTGCGAACCTTTGAGATAATATTGGTGCCATTCCATCTGCGGAAAACGTAAATCAAAATGAAACATTGAAATGAAACTGTTGTGTGGCCTCGTTTGTCTTGAAGCATAAAACAATTACCAATCTACTGCTTCCCCCTACCGGTGTGGCAGAGTACGACACGAATAAAATGGCAGGTGATAGATCAGAGGTGCTCGATACTTCGACCAGTCGATCTCCAACGTACTATTAGTAGATCTAATGACAAGCTGAGGATGTGGTATTGTCATGGACTGACACTTTACAAATAAAGTTTAAAGTTTCGAAAAAAACTAGATATCAGCCTATCAGAAGGGATCTTTACTAGATTGATAACCCGGAAAGCCAATCAGATGACATCATTTTTTTGGTACAGTACAGCACTCAAACAAACAGCATCAATAAGAGTGCAAAGTGCAAAGTTACCAAGCTAGTCGTTTGTTACATCCTAATTATATTTTTTTTCCTCTTCAACGTAAAATAGGGTCTAAAAATGAGTAGGGGGCTGGACCAAGTAAGAAGAAAAAAGTATCATTTTCAGACAGAGTGGGAGGAGGCCTCTGACAGATATCACAGTGAACATAGGTAACGGCAACATTTGCGGTGATATATAAGTTGCAAGAATCTTCAATCTATTTCTGAATAAATATAATGGGTACATATTGGCTTGTTCATTTCAAAAGTAGCTCCCATGCTGAAGTGCAAGCACTCCTGTGATAGACGATGATTGACTGAACACAATGCAAAAAATGTATATACAGTAAAGTCTCGTTATATCGATATCGGATATATCGATAGTCCCGGTTATATCGATACTATTTCTATGCACGCACGGAGAAAATTACATGCAAATAGGGTAGGATATATCGATAGTCCCGGTTATATCGATATTTTTTCGGACTCCCTTGAATATCGATATAACGAGACTTTACTGTATATATATTGTTATAGAGTCAAATTCAAGTCGCAAATGTCCAAGACAGGCCCAACTCGCAAATCCAGATGATTTCATGGAAACATTTGAAAGTTTCCATTCTGCTTAACAGTCTTCATCGATGGTGTCGGCTATTTTGCTTAATTAACCACGTGTGTGGACAAACAACCAAAAAAAAGTAGCAAATATGTATGCTGTAATCATTTCTCCAAAAGTCGCAAAGACCCATCGCTGGTTGGCTATTTTCCGAAACGGTCCAGAGAGCACTCATGGGAGGCTATTTGGTGACATTTGACAGCATCGGTAGAGAAAAAAAATGTTAGCTTGGTTTAGCTAGCATGCAAACGTTCACCTCGAAGAGATCTCTCGAGACACCTTGTCACAAATGACACAAAACAAATTTTTAAGAAGTTGTCCTCAATATTTTCGGCGGCCGTCTCCACCATGCCACGCCGCATCCACTTCGTCATCCAATCACTTGAACAACTCGAGCGTGAATATTCATGCCGAGATCATCTTGTGGCATCTTATGATGCCGCATGTTGAGTCACGCAGGCAGGAGCCATTCAGACGCACGCCAAAGAACACACTGGTACTCTCGCCACGTTCCATATTTTGTCGGAGTACACTCGACCGAAGCATTGTCATGTGAGCAATCAATTACATTTGAAATTATTATAAAAGTTATTTTTCCATACTAAGCAAAATGATATTCATTTGAACATTGGCGTTCACACACACACACACACAACCAAATGCAATGTGTGTATTTTTTAAGGAGAATTATGATTTTCCTTTTGGAAAATGTGACTTTTTTTTAAACTACCCTCATTAGAGTGACAAATGTGATTTCACTGCTTATTATAATGCACATGCACACTTTTTCCATCTGAGCTTTGGCATTTGCCATTTTTTTGATTTGCGTAACAAGAGAGCTGATAAATAGCTTCTGTTAGCAAGATAAAATTTGACTAAATACTTCCCAAATCTGTACGATGTGTTCTCATGAATGCAGATGGTTGCCAGAGGCCTCGGATGACTTTTCCACCTAAATGTAGGTTGATAAAAATATCAGTCTTAACTCATTCACCGCCATACATGTGCAAAAATGTGTCCACTCCAGTGCCAGGGTTTTTGTCATTCTCACTTGAATTCCAGGATCCACAGAATATTGAGTTTTAGGACTACATAAACATCAAATACAGCATAAGAAACTTAAGACTCTCTTCTTTGATCAGAAAAAAAGAGTTAATTCCTGAATTATATGGTTCTGAAGTTATATGGGCTTGAAATGGTGGCGGCTGTACAAAATACAATACAATACATTGAATTATATAGCGCTTTAACAGCTGAAGCTGTAACAAAGCGCTAACATAGACAAAAGGCAAATGCTGCCGCCTCATTTTTTTATCATCCAAAAACGCTTTAAAAATAATGATTTTTAGCTGTATTTTTAATGAATTCGAAAAGCATACAATTTCAATCAATATGTATGATTCATCATCATATTCTTTAACTCATTCACTCGCAGACATGTGCAAAAACGTGTCCACTCCAGTGCCAGGGTTTTTGTCATTTTCATTCAAATTTTAGGACCCACAGAATATTGAGTTTTAGGACGACATAAACATCCAATGCAGCATAAAAAAACGCTAGACTCTCTTCTTTCATCAGAAAACAAAAGTTGAAAAGCATGAAAAAAACCCGAACAGATTCGGGAATGGCGTTCTACGTCATATTTTCAATTCCCGAATAAATTCATTAATAGCATTGAATGAGTTAATGGCTGATATAAACACGTGAATTTAGCCAGCATCACCATTTCAGTCTAACTTGGATGCATGGACAATTGACGAATATTCAATTAGGCTCCATTTGATTTGAAACTATCAGTCAAGCCTTCACATTCCTTTGGTTTATTTCAAGCCTATTTGTTTCTGGAGTATTACTCGAGGTGATTTAATTGCACCACACACCAACCCCCTCCACCCTCCCGCCCCCAATTGTCTGAACAGTTGGCCGCTATCTTTCCGCAACACATTTCAACTGCTGCCCTGCCACATATCCGAATCCTTGAACAATGACGAGCTTTTCTTCCTCTCATTGAGGATGGAATTAAAATTCAAAGGCAAGGGAGTCACTTCCAGGATTTTTTTTGCGCATATTTGTGTGTGTGTGTGTGTGTGTGTGTGTGTGTGTGTGTGTGTGTGTGTGTGTGTGTGCGTGTGTATCTGTGTGTGAGCGTGTGCACGGCAGACGTTGTGTGGTGGGGCACAAAAAGCACTGGACTGATTTTAATCACATTCTTATTTATTTCATGCTTAGGACTTGGCATGACTTGGCATGATGGGGGAGGACAAAAACAACTCCTACCTAATTGTCATCGTGATGCAACAGCGCCGTCTAGCATGACAGGCTGAGTATTACATTTTAATTTTGTGGTCGTCTGTGTTTTTTTTTATATAGAACACCTGTAATCATTTTGTGAAGAATTGAGCACCGGAGAAAGTGGTTTCCCCCATGGGAAATAATGCAAATAGAGTTCCAGAGCCAAACTGTGAGCATCATAAAAACCTTTATTTTATTAATTCTCCAGGTAATATTTTGAAAAAGGATATACAGTGAGACCTCAACTTACAAACACCTTATCTTATAAACTTTTCGTCTTACGAACGTCAAATTTATGAAAATTAAACCTTATAATAAGCACTATTTTCATAATAGACACCCACCACGGCTGGCGGAGTGATCTTCGGCGGAAGCACACGACCGAACAGCACCAGAAGTTACCAACAGTCCTTATGGAAGGTGACTCTCCTTCCATAAGCCATCAACAACCATCAAAAAGGTAAATAAAACTATTTTACAGCACAGTTTATTTCTTTAATTACAGTTCTCATGTAATGCGCCTCTCTTTCCAAAGAGCAATTTCCTTTGACCTTTGACCTCCAACTCCATTCCATCAAGCCATAAATGACCATCACAAATGTAAATAAAGTGACTTTATGATACAATGCAGTGTATTTCTTTCATTACAATACAATAGCACATTGAATATACATAGAATACGGTATGTTGGGTGTGGTTTTAAGGCTTATTTAGTTGAAAAGTAGATTTTATGGAAACCCGGGAACAGATTATTCCCATTTTAATGGTTTCCTATGGGAATTATTTTTTTTTTGAGATACACACTTTTCGCCTTACACACTCTGTCTGGGAACCAATTAAGTTCGTAAGTTGAGGTCTCACTGGATGATGGCAAATTTAGTTTTTAATGCCACAAACTAATAGTTATACTGGCTTCCCATCCCTCAAGTGTGAAATAAACAATCATGCATTTTTAGTATGAGTTTTACTGTATGAAACATGCTCACGGTTGATCTTTTCTACACGGGCTAATTTGCATAACCCCTCCCCCCCACCCCTGTGGGCTTCTCTGTCCATGACAAGATCATTAAAGTTGGAGGGAAATCCAGAGCCAATTCCAACCTGAAATGATACCACGCACAATCACCCACGAGCATGTCATCTCAGTCATTGCGTCAAACCCAAAAGGTAAGCAGAGCTGCATTGAGTTTGTTTGGATTGGAATAGCCTTTATTTGTCTCGCAGTGGAGAAATTTACATTTCAGAGCAGCTAAGTTATGAAAGGAAGAGGTAAGGAAAGGAAGAAGTAGAAAAACAAAATAGAGGAGCTGCTGTTAAGGCAGCCACTCTTGCGGCGCCATCTTGAAGTCAAAAGAACAAAAGGACACGGAGTCATTCATTCTTTAGCACTTCCTGTACCCTCTTAGTTGCATGAAGCAGTTCTAGATGAAAGAGGATCGGGTCAAAGCATCCTTTTCACCAGTGGATCAGGGACGTCATTGTGGAATGTGCACGTTTTCTACAAGCTAAATGTTGAAAGCAAACACAAAGCTGTAGCATCCATTGATGAAAAGACATTATCTCACATCTCCTGTCCCATGTAAATCCGCATCAATTCCAAGCTGCAACAGTTCCAGTTCGTCGCTCTATGCTGACGCTCCTTTCGTCAAACAAAATAACAAATAAATAACTAATCCATAATAATTTCACATCATGGTGGGATTGGAATCACTCGTGTTGTGTATGAAGTGCTGCCTCCTCAATTGAAAATACTTTTCAGCCATACCATCACTCAGTTGCATGGGGGGAGGCCTCTACAAACAATCATTGAGACAAGACATATTCTGAATGATAATGACATTGGTGCCATTATTTGACATACCGCTAGCAAGCCTATGCTAAAATAACTACACTATGGTTGTTTGTAAATTCCGTGCCCGTACCTCATCACCTAATATGTTCCACGTGAGTTCTGCGTTGTCATCTTCATGTTCAATGGAGCTGATTAAAAATGTACACGGGCCCAACAAGGTGCAACATCGTCATTAAAATTTAGTAGCGATAGACACAGGTGAGTTTCAGGTTAGGGGATGAATTTTTTAGCAGCAACCCAACACATCTGCAGCTAAGGACTACTTGTCTGTGTACACCTTCATCATTATGCTGCCGTGTTTCTTATCCCAATGCTGACTTTAGGTGTGACAAAAAGCCCGCATCAGCGAAGATGACGCTCTCGGTGGCTCCACTTGTTTATTTCCTACTGCTTGTTGACAAGGCGGTGGATCAAAAAGGTGAGTTTGTTGTGATCGCTCGCACGCGTGCTCGACAAGGTTGCTTCTGTGTCAGTTTAAGATTTCAACGTGTCAGATGAATTCCGAGTCTATGGGGGGGAAAAAAAACGTGACATGCAGTGTGGGTTTAGCAAGAAGCCGAACTTGAATTGTGCTGTTGAATGCTCAAATGTACTCCAGAATCTATGAAATGAGATCTTGTGTTTAATTAAAAAATATTGAAGGGGTCTTTTGTTTAGCCAACCAAACAAATATCCATCTGTCCGCCATCCTTTCATCGATCCATTCATCCATCATCCTTCTATCCGTCGACCATCCACCCATAATCCATCCATTCACCCATTTATCCATCCATCATCCTTCCATCAATCAGTCCATCCATCATTCTTCCTTTCCCCCATCCATTCATCCATCATCCTTCTATCCATACACCATCCACACATCATCCACCCATCCATCATCCTTCCATCATCCATCCTTCCATCATCCATGACCAATCTATCAATCCACCATCATCATCCATCCATCCATCATCCATTTTCCTTCCATCCATCCATTCATCCACCCATTCATCCCATCATAATTCCATCAATCAGTCCATTCATCATCCTTCCATTCACCCATCCATCCATCATCCTTCATATCCATCCATCCATCCATCATCAATCCATCCATCATCCTTTCATCCACCCATTCACCAATCCATCATCCTTCCTTCCATCCATCATCCATCCACATTTCCATCAATCAGTCCATCCATCATCCTTCCATTCACCCATCCATCCACCATCCATCCACCTTTCCATCAATCAGTCCATCCATCATCCTTCCATTCACCCATCCATCCACCATCCATCCATAGTCCTTCCATTCACGCATTCATCAATCCATCATCCTTCCTTCCTCCATCCATCCATCATCCATCCATCCACCGATCCATCCTTTAATCTTCCATTCGTCCATACATCCACCTATTCATCTCGTCATCCATCCACACATTCATCCATCCATCACCCTTCAATCCCTCTATCCTTTCATCCATCCACCCATTCATCAATCCATGCCCAGGGAGAATATTCAAACTCCAGACTGGAGTTAGAATTGAACCTGGTACCTCGAAGCTGTGAGGTCAATGCACTAACCACTGGACAACCAGGCCACTCCCAAACAAACATGTCCAATTAATTAGAGGCCCAAATTAAAGCCATATTAGCTTCAGTTTGACCCTTTCATACACCCCTAACACGAAGGCAGTCCAGTGGAGCAACCGCTGTCCCTGAGAAGGTTAATTTTATCTTTTCAGGTGTAAAATGCGGCGGCATCCTTTCGGCCTCTTCCGGCAACCTTTCCAGCCCAAACTTCCCAGGTCTCTACCCGTACAACATCAACTGCTCGTGGCTCATCGTGGTGCCGGAAGGTTCCTCAGTATTGCTCAAGTTCCACCATTTTGAGCTGGAGTACCACGCCAGGTGCGCCTATGACCACGTCAAGATCTATAATGGAGTCGCCGGTGATGAGGGCAACCTGCTTGGTACTTTCTGTGGTGACGCCCCTCCACCGGCTTTTACCTCATCCTGGAACGTCATGTCGGTCATCTTTTGCTCGGACCGTCATGTGGCTCACAGGGGCTTCAGTTTGAGCTATAGGAAAGGTATGTCGCCAATCTGGAATGAATAAACGGAAATTTGCAAAACAGCAGATAGGTGAAAAATATAGTAAAACATAGTTCCTCGACATTTTCATTTTCAAAAGCTTTCATGCATCACTATAAAGTGAATATTTGTGTCATTGAAAATGTCAGTTGCTTTGCCAAGTTGCCAATAGACTCTGGAGGGACATTCTGATGGAAACTATGGCCCAAATTTTGATAACACACTCAGTCTTCGAAATTGAAAGTTGGACCGTTGTGTACATGGAAATTGATTGACAAGAGCCTGGATGTGATTCACATTTCACTTTTAGCTTTTGCAGTGTCATTTTCCTGAAACTATTTTATTGTAAGACAGAAGGCATACTAAGACATACTGCATATCATCTATTGTGCAAATCTACTCTGAGTTGTTCTCACATTTTTTTTGCCATGCAGATATATGCGGCGGGGTGCTGACCGGCCTGTCGGGCGTCATCTCCAGCCCGGGTTACCCCGCCGACTACACCAACGATGCCGACTGCACGTGGCTAATCCACATGTCCAACAGTAGTGTCGTCACCCTTCTCTTCCTGGACTTCCAGATGGAAAACAACGAGGGATGTCACTTTGATTACGTGGCTCTGTTCGACGGACCCACCGTGGCGCACCGCCACCTGGGCACATACTGCGGGGCCAACAAGCCCCCCGCCACCATCACTACCACCAGTCAGCTACTGCTCGTCTTCAAATCCGACTTTAATATCGGGGGAAGGGGGTTCAAAGCCTACTACTACTCAGGTACTGCTTTTCATTTTGTCGAGTTGCCCAAATCCCACGCTTATTATTTACGATTTAATGAAACAAACAAATATTAATATATACATAAATAAATAAACACACAATAAATATATATGAATAAATAAATATGTTTAAAAGACTCAATTTAAATACATTTTCACAAATGAAATAAAATAAAAAAAATATACAATTATTTTTTGGGTGTCAACAAAAAAGCAAATGAGTAAAATTAAAACAAAAAAAATTATAACAGGTTAAAAAAAACTGACAAATGTAATTCTTAAACCTTAATACAAATTGCATTTAAAAATAAGTAATATAAATACATGGATGAATAAATAATTTCAAAACTCTCAATTTAAAAACATTCACGGATGAGATCAAGTAATAAATAAATTACAAATATATAATTTTTTGGGGTATTTTATAAAACGTTTTTCTGATGTCAGTTAGGAAACAAAAAAAATGGTGTAGATTGTCCTTTGAAAAGACATTTATTATGTTAATTATGTTTGTTAAGTCATTATAAGTGCCTTGCACGCTGGGTCCGAGAGGACAGTAATTTCATCTGTGCTGTATGTCAAGCATATTAGCATATTTGACAATAAAGCTGACTTTGATATGCGGTGGAATCTTTGTAAAATACGCTCAGTAGAAGTCATTTGAAGTGATTTTACAAATTATGGACACAACTTGTCCGGAGGCTTCGGTTGAGAAAACCATGTCCCAACTATCTGTGATGTTTGTCCGACGTCTCACCCAACAGGCGAATGCCAACAGGTTCTGTCCGATGTGTGCGGCAACTTCAGCAGCCCCAACTTCCCCCAGATCTATCCAAACAACATCGACTGCCACTGGAGCATCTCACTACCGGCCGGCTACCGCATCAAGCTCTTCTTTCCCGTCATGGATCTGGAGGGCCGCAACAGCCTGACTGAAGCGTGCGACTACGACTGGGTGGCCGTGTACGACGGTGATGGGCAGGTGGCAGATGCGCTGCTCGGACGCTGGTGCGGCGCAGAGAGGCCACCGTCATTCCTTTCCCGGGGCAATAAGATGCTGGTGGTGCTGAGCACCGACAGGGACGAAGCGCACGGGGGATTCGCCGCTTCTTATGTCGGAGGTCATTTTCATTGGTTTGATTTTTGGTGGAATACCCGATATGGTTCCAAAAGTACCGTATTTTCCGATGTGTAAGGCGCACCGGAGTATAAGGCGCAACCCCAAAGGATGGTGGATTTTCAAAGTGTTTTCATATATAAGGCGCACCACATTATAAGGCACATTCAATGAATTATAAACGTTTTCCAAATACTATAAGATACAAATAGATAAAACTTTTCCAAATATAAGGTGCAGTTTATCCATAAACTTTTGAAAAATAAGTTCATGTACCAAAATAAATGAATAAACCACTTTGCGCCGAAATCAATTACAAATATTTGAATGGCATATGCCGCTGCTCACCCGCAGAAAAAAATATCCTGTGACTGTAAAGTGTCCTTGAGAGTTGTGAAAGGTGCTGATAAATGAAATGTATTATTATTATTATTATAAACTGGATGACTCTTCCTACAATTAAACCAACAAAAAATATACATGGACTACCATATTTTCCAGTGTATAAGGCGCACCGAGTATAAGGCGCACCTCCTAGGAGTGGTGTATTTTAAAAATGTTTCCACGTGTAAGGCGCACCGGACTGTAAGGCGCTCCTTCAATGAATGATAAGTTATCCAAATATAATTTATAAATACATAAAGTTTCAATTACATTACGATATTCAAGGGAGTGTCAAATAAATATCGATATACAGCGCAGATAAAACTATCGATATATCCGACCAGCTGTTTGCACTTATAATGACTTTGACAAACATAATAAAAATAAAATCGATATAACCGGGACTATTGATATATCCGATATCGATATAACGAGACTTTACTGTATATAAGTTTTCCAATTACACACATTCTTCAGCACTTGCTGGTACCCTCTTTGTGACATGAAGCTGTTCTAGAGGAAAGAGGGGAGGATCAAAGCATCCTTTTCAGCAGTGGATCAGGGACGTCATGCTTGTCTACTACAAGCTAAATGTTCAAAGCAAATACGAAGCTGTAGCATCCATTGACGAAAAGAGATTGTCTCACATCTCCTGTCCCACATAAATCCGCTTCAATTCCAAGCCGTGACAGTTCCACATATGCATCGGCAGTCTGCGCTGACGCTCTTTTCTTCTTATCGCGGGCTCCTCAAGCCATGCATCCATCCAGCCGCAGACTGTCCAACAGCACCGACCTTGCCGCTGAACAAAGCGGGGCTGTGAAGATGCTGCCCAAAAAAGCGTAATCGGCCCAGAGGTGTCCAGTATAAGGCGCAACGGTAGAGGCTGACGCACTACTTCTTCTATGGGGGGAAATGGAGTCGGTGGCTGATGACAGTAGTTGCAAGACCTTTTGTGGCTCAATACTACACATATAAGGCGCACCTGTGTATAAGGTGCAGGTTCATCAAGAAAATCAAGGCTTTTGGGTGCGCCTTATACACCAAAAACTACAGTATTTTGAAAAATTTCAAACTAATAAATTGGATTTAAAATCTACAGCATAAGATTGAAGACATAAGTACGCATCCCAAGTTCTTTTTCTTTCCGCAGTGGTGCCGGTGAACGTGAGCTGCACCAGGTCAGAATTCACCATCCTAATACCCCAGCACTCGCTACCGCAATTGGACCGCGAACGCATCTACTTCGGCAACCCGACATGCACCGCCCAACTGACGCCCACTTCCTACAAGATCCTCGCCCAATTCGTCAACTGCGGGACAGCCAGTCAGAGGCACCGCAACGTCACCATGCTGGTGAACAAGCTGTACATCGATTTCTCCAACGGTAAACGGCGGAACGTGCAGGAGTATAAGGTGCAGTGCGACGCCTTGCGCAAGTTGGCCTCAGTGTCGATCATCTCGGCTGAGGAGCGACGGCTCGAGCGGGAGGCCATGAGGGGTGAGGCCGCCGCCGCAGGGGCCGAGGTGGGGCGCCTTGATGAGCCCCCTGACCTAAGCGATATCGTTTTCATTAGCATCTGCGTCCTGGCTGTTATACTCATGGTGATCGCCATTGTCTGGCTTGTTTTGCTTTAGCGCACAGTGTTCAGTGGTCACATTATTAGGGACACATAACCAAGCAATTCAACTCATTCGCTGCCATTCCCGAATTTATTTGGGAATTGAAAATATGACGTGGAGCACCATTCCCGAATTTGAGGGTGGGGGGAGATAAAGCGCTGGTCAGACCTCTTTTTTTCCACGTTAGCACTTTAATCCAGCTTCGGATGTTGTTCAAGCGCTATAGAAATCAATATGTATGCATTGCATTGCCTTTTTCTCCAGGCACCCCCATTTCAAGCTCAGATAACTCCAGACCTAAATAACTTAGGAATTAATTCTTTTTTTTCCTGATGAAAGAAGAGAGTCTAAGGTTTCTTGCGCTCCATTGAATGTTTATGTAGTCCTAAAACTCAATATTCTAGGAGTCTTGCAATTTGAATGACAATGACAAAAACCCTGGCATTGTAGTGGACACATTTTTACACGTCTGGCAGTGAATGAGTTAATGTAAAAAAATAAATAAAAAAGATCAACAGACTGTACCTTTAATTTAAAATACATAGTCTCAAACAAAAAAAACACTGCACTAAATAAATGGGCTACTTCTTTTTTTGTTTTTAAAACATTTGAAGAGGGTCTTTTTTGACTTCATTTAAAGTTAATAGTTTTAAAATAATGGAACGCTTATAATAGTGGAGCAAGAGAAACATTTGAGACTTTCTCTGCTTGAATGCATGCTGACATTGTAAAAACAAAGAGGCATTAACAATTATGATTCAAAAAAGTCAATTGATAGAACGTTTTTATACACATCCGTAAACATCCTATGTTATTTCATGTTTAGTTTAGTCTATATGGATGTATGGATCACAAATTGTTTAATTACATTGAACACTATTTCCCAAAAAAATGGTGCATAAAAAGCAAGATTAATTGTTAGACGCTTATCTCTTATACTTGGACACCAGCTGGGCAACTGAAGCGTGGTCCTGCTTCAGATGAGCTCTGAGCTCAGGCTGCCGTTTGAAGGCGAACACCAGCGTTCGCACCGTCCTTCGGTATGAGCTGCTGACCAGCCGGCCGCTTTGGTGGAACACCTCCCTCTCCATGTTGTCCACAAGCCTGCAGTCCTCCTGTGAGTTAATAAGTGAAATGCAAAAACAAAATATGAACAAATACAAAATTAACAGTGCGGTTGCAAGACCCGGTGGGCACAAATGGGGAGATACCAAGAAACTTGTTCCATTGGCGCTAGCAGAAGATCCTCGGTGCCTGACTGCAATGTTTTTACACAGATATTTTGTATGCAACAAGGCCATAGGGGGAAAAATGAAATTTTGCTGCCTGGAGAAACAAGTGTACATTTTCTTCGATACCTTCAATCATTCAGCATATTTTTGTTTTGACTTACGAGACAGCAAATTGGCAGATAGTGAACAAGTCCTCTTGAAAGAGGCTTCAGTCTTTTTAAAGTTACTTCTGGCTTACGTTTACTGTCAAAATAAACATAAAAAAGAGGATTCCACCTTGTGAAACAATTTGACTTTGCCTTCCAAGAGCTTGATGCTAACACACAATGCAAAATGCTGTAAATAGGCTAACAAATAGCATGTATAATTTCAGCTTTACAACCCTTGAATGACAGTTATTCCAACACGAGCTCTCACCTTGAGCTTCAGGGCTTCGGCCAGAAGTCTCCTGGCATTGCTCCTCAGGCCTTCTGACTGCTTGTCCGAGCGCACTTCAATTGACGGCTTATTAGAATTCTCCTCCACAAACGTCCTCCAGGCTGTGTACACCATGGCAGCCGCCGAGCTCACCTCAGGCTCTGGATGTTTCCGTAGCTTGTTGACGGTGTGACCTGAGGAAGACAAGGGGAATATAATATGAAATAAGTTAAGACTTCAAATGCCATTAATTTGCTTTGATTGTGATTTTTTTTAACGACTGACATAGATGACACAATATCGTCCCTATCATCTTCATCAATTCAAACTTTTCTTAATTCAAGGAAATGCAATATAAGTTCATGAATGGAGTATAACTACAGGATGCTATTGACTCACCCACTTACAACAGTTTTATTTCCAATGCCTTCAAAAAGTGTTGTTTATTTTTAAATGAGAAACAAGAAACCGTATTTTATGTTACACGAAAGAATTTCGCTGTGAGTCCCCACGTTGGTAAGTCAACATTGTTGACATAATTATACCTATTTTAGTGGACTTCAAAACCTCCTTGGATGGTATCTTCTTACTCAGTTCGGTCAAGGCATTCAGCATGTTGTCCTTGCTCTGTCCCGGCAGCTCCAGTGAGGATTTATATCGCAATATGTCCTCAATGACGACCACCCTCTGGGGAAAACGTTTTATTAGCATGCTCATATTAGGGGTGCATTGAAGGAAACATGCACCCTCCAAACCCCCTCAACTCACCCGTAGGGATTCTATGGTGGCTTGCTTGTAAATCTTCGCATTGCTCCTCGACGTTTTCGGCGTTTCTCCCTTAGGTATACGCACCACAAACTTGTCCATCTCCAAGAGTTGTTCACAAAATGTTCATGTGCATATTACGTATTTGTTATTTGCCTGCACGATGGCGTCGCGATCGTGGCTGCCTTCCAGCAGCTCGTGTGTTTTGTTTTTATACTTCTTTCATTCCTTTCATGATTTTGCAATGTGTGAAATGTAAATTTCTCCACTGCAGAACTAATAAAGGAAAATCCAATCAGATGGCAAAGTTTAGCCGCGGGTAGCAGTGCTAGGCTACCTATGTTGCATTTACGTGTAGTCGGAAATATAACATTCTCGAAAGTAGGGTACACGAATTGCCCTGTTTTTGTTTGGAAATACTGTATACAATTACATACACAATTACAAATACTGTATACAATTCTCGAGATGGTGGTCCACGAGTTGCCCTCGGTTTTATTTCATCTCTGTGGTTGAGTTAGGTTTATATTCTGAATACATTATTAAAATTTGTTATGAAAACGCTATATTCAACGTGGCGTTGTTTCATGGTCCAAATAAACTGTGCAGATACGACCGACACATATTTTCTGAATTATATGCTGCTATATTCTTAGCTCTTTTATATTTTCATAACTCTCGTTGTAGTAGTTGAATTTAAAGACATACGTACTTGAGTCAAATTTTGTCTTAGCTCTTCATGAACGGTGAGATTTCCAGAGGTTCAATGCATCAAAATAGGTCGTCTGTGTCTCGCGAGAACGACGCGCACCAAAAAGTTCTGTGACCAATAAACAACGAGAACTCGCAGTCGAATAGATTCTCGCGAGGACTTCATCCGTTTAAGGAGGAAGAGGAAGCGAGCGTATGGTGTTTGTTTTGTTTGGGTTTTGTTATCCGTCCACACAAAAATGGGGGTTGTGTACGGGTTTGTATGCTTTTTAGGTCTCTTTGGGGCTTTAACCGAAGCTTCATCGGAAGTGTTCGAGAGCGTTTTGGGAAGCACCCTGTCTTGTCATCGGTCTTGTGAAATGACATATACTTTACACACATACCCGCAAGTGAGTTGTCACATAGTTGAGTCGCTTTAGCTTAGCCTTATTTAGCTTACTGTTTGTTTTTATGTCATGTGTTGCAGTACGTGTTGAATTGACCTCTGTGGTGTTTTTGTGTGTATGTTTGTGTGCATTCCAAGGAAGAGGAACTATACGCGTGTCAACGAGGATGTCGGTTGTTCTCTATTTGCCAGTTTGTTCGTGACAGTAAAGACTTGAATCGTACTACCGTCGACTGTCAGTCAAGTAAGTAATAAAATGACCGACGTTTACTCTAATGTCAGTAGATTTACATTCACCTGGAACTAGTGGTTATAAACGGAAGGAGGGGAGGGTGTTTCTACAATAAAATATCTTTTACAGCCTGTCAAGAAGCTTACACCCGAGTTAACGAGCAGTACGCGTGCAACCTTGGCTGCCTCAATCAACGTCCTTTTGCCGAGCAACGCAATGAACAGGTACGCACAATATTGGATATCTATTCGAATACTGGCATTAAACTTGGAACCAATATAATTTTCATGAGTCAAATATGTTAAAAGACAAACAGAAATTGTCTCTGGTAGCTTGATTCACTGTAATACAGCAATTAAAGACACACTGGTACTAAATGTACAATTTGTCCATATACCCAAATTCACAATATACATATTTATATATCAACCGAATTTATAGTTTACTGAGTGATCTTGAGGCATATTCCCAAGTGAAGCGAATGACTAGTGTGGTGGCCTTGTAATTATGGTTCAGGCATTTTTTTGTATGCTTCCTTGTTCTTTCGACATTTTCTTGATGAGCTACATTCCATGTCACATCACTATTTACAGTCATCTTTCAGGGAGTCTGCAGCTTTCCCCACACATTCATATTTTAGGTCGGAAATATTGAACACACTTAATATTAGGTCAGTCCAATCCGTATTGAGCCGCGTAATTGGAACAAATTCACCCCTAATTACTGAATTACTGGATAATCCCAAAACTAGTTTTATAAAACTAAAATAAAAATAACCAGGCTTTTTTTCGGACAATTAGTGTTTGAGTGTGCAGAGTGCCGATGCATTTGTGTAACTGTCAGAATCAAAGCGGCTTTACGTGGCACAGGAGATGTGAGACAATCTTTTTTTCCATTGGATGCTATAGCTTTGAGTTTGCTTTTAACATTTAGCTTGTAGTAGATGTGCACGTTCCACCATGATCCGCCTGATCCTCTCCGCTTTCATCTAGAACTGCATGTAACAAAGAGGGTACGGAAAGTGCTTAAGAATGAACTACTCTGCGTCTTTGTCATATTGTCTTTGTGTTGTCATATTTGTTAGTTTTTTTTGTTCTTTAGACTTAAAGATGGCGCCCCGAGAGTGTCTGCCTTTCCAACAGCTCATGTATTTTCTTTTTCTACTTCTTTCATCTTCCTTTCATAACATTGCTGTAAAATGGAAATTTCTCCACTGCAAGACTAATAAAGGCAAATCCAATCCAAAGCATCACACATTTACACAGAATGTTCAGTTGTTCTTTTTCGTCACGTAGCAGAAATATCATTCACTCTTTACGTCTGTGTAAGCTCTCAGTCGTACAGGAGTGGTCCATCGATGAGAAGGTTTCTTCAGCCGTCATCTGTACAAAAGTGAAGGTTTCGGACGTTTCGAAAGAATAGCGAACGAAACCAATAATTCTCAAGATTCTAAAAGGAGAGGAGTAGCAGTACCGTACATTGCAGGAGTTTCTGAAAAATTACAAAGAGTCCTTTGGCAACATAAAATTCCTACTTATTTCAAACCGATAAACACGTTAAGGCAAAAATTAGTGCATCCAAAAGATAGGCTACCAAATGAAAAACAAAGTCATGTAGTTTATTCCATACATTGTAAGAATGAAAATTGTAAAGAGCAGTACATTGGGGAGACTCAACAAATTCTCAAAAAAAGACTTTATCAACATCGCAGGGATAATACTAGTGGGCCTCAATCGGCAGTACATTTGCACCTAAAAGCTAGCAGCCACTCATTTGACGACAATGAGGTTAAAATCTTAGCGAAAGAACATAGATGGTTTGAAAGGGGGGTGAAAGAGGCGATTCTTATAAAACAACAAAATCCTTCATTAAACCGGTCTGGTGGTGTGAGGTTCAATTTGGATCGTTCATACAATAGCCTGCTCAGGCAAAACAGGTTAGGCAACTTTCGCAATGCTGATGAGGGTCGTTATGCTGATGAGGTGATACCGGGGGGAGTGGGTGTAATAGGCCAATCGTTAGTCAGGAATGTAGGAACAATCAGTGGGGCCACAAGGGGGGGGTCCCGCGCCCCCCCAACCTGAGAGTAGGGACCTATCATAGCTGTGTCCGGCGCCACCAGGTCTGGACATTAGGGATATATAAATGGGGCCGATACGACCAGTCAGACTTTAGTTCGCTGACGAAGCCTCTTGGATAGGAGGCGAAACGTCCGAAACCTTCACTTTTGTACAGATGACGGCTGAAGAAACCTTCTCATCCATTCACTCTTTGTGTAATATATTTTAGGGATTTTTTTTTTGCCTCAAATTAGCCCTCATTATGGATCCCGAGGAAATGAAACGTGCAAGTGATTGTCTAAATAGGATGATTTACAGTACTTGGAATGTAACCCAAGAGAGAAGTGAAAGTCAACGTAACATCTCGGCACTTGCTTAGCAAATCCACTGAAGGCGAAGCACAAATAGATGAATTTGAGGTCTGCCCCCTCACATACTTGTTCCGTTTAGCTTGAAGCAATGGTGCCGCCGATTCACCTGGTTTACCCGCTGATGTTTGTGCGGGACCTGTGGGAGGACATGATAAATCAGGCGCACAGCATCATCACGTCAACATGGACCCTTTATCTCCAGGCCGACGATGGCAAAGTCGTCATTTTCCAGGTGTGTGACACAATATGGGGAAAAACAAGTCATGTGACTACTTTTCAACAATATGGGATAGTGTACATGTTAAACTTGTCAGACTGAATCAATTCTGTTTTTTACTCAGTTTGAAACAGAGAAAGAGGATGACCCCCCGGAAATACAAAAGACACGTAAGTACATATTTGTTACGAGAAATAATATAATGTCTGACTTACATAAGAATAATAAAAAAACCTCATGTGTTTTTTTGTTGTTATCCTGTGAAGTCTCTGATGTGAACAGCCCCGTCTACAAAGACTACGAGCGTACGCTCATCCAAGAGCGCGATCGTGACATGAGCGCTGACCGCAGCACTGATAATTACAACATCTTCAGCTGCCTCTCAAGGTTTTAACAACCCACTTAAAGGACAACCGACGCCCCCGGACAAGTTGTGTCCATAATTTGTAAAATCACTTGAAATGACTTCTACTGAGCATATTTTGCAAAGATTCCACGGCCTATAGCTATATTTTACATTTTAAGACTCGCGCTGAATATTCAGGAAGTCTTGTTTTCGAGTTGATGACAATCCCCTACGTGATGTCACATTTGGAACGCCCCTGACCGAGAAAGCGACACCAAATGAATTTTGGGTACTTTGTTTGGTCTGAAAACATCGTGTTGATCTGTGTTGCTGGCAAAATTAGAAGGAAAACACATAAATAACGCGATGGTGAATCATTGTGTGTTGCACCAAGACTACTATTTGATACTAGTTGACGCAAATTCCCAGCAGACAAATCAGCCCATTTCCAACGGAGCTTGGGCGCCATCTTGTGCATTTTCTAGGACGCTACATTGGAGTCCTGATGGCTCGAATTGATCCGGAAAGACTTCTTTAATCAATGGCAAACATTTATGCTTTCCTCTTCAGAACTATTTGAATCATATTCATAACTGGATGAGTCACAAGAAAGCATCTTCTCAGAATCTGAA